>NW_026516243.1:0-389128 GCF_025602895.1 Polychytrium aggregatum
GAGTTGTCGAGCTCTTGGCGGAACACGTTCATCAGCTGCATGAACGTGGCAGGTGCGTTCGTCAATCCGAACGGCAGCACTAGGAACTCGTACAGTCCGTAGCGAGTCCTGAAGGCGGTCTTGTGGACATCATCCTCGTGGATGCGGATCTGATGGTAGCCTGAGCGGAGGTCTATCTTGCTAAAGACCTTTGCTCCACTCAGACGATCCATCAACTCGTCGATCCTGGGCAACGGGTAGGTTTCTTGATGGTCTGTTTGTTTAGTGCGCGATAGTCGACGCACATCCTGAGATCACCTTCTTTCTTCTGACAAAGAGCACTGGTGCACCATACGGTGACTGGCTCGGGCGGATGAACCCATGGGCGAGGAGGTCTCCAACTGGCGCTTGAGTTCGTCCATCTCCGTCAGCGACAGTTGGTACGTCGGTCTTGACGGAGGCGACGAGCCTGGTTCGATGTCGATGCGATGATCGACGGTGCGTTGGGGTGGCAGGCATTGTGGCAACTGGTCGGGGAATACGTCCTTGTACTCGTCGCAGCTTGGTCACCACAGGCGGGGGACCGGGACCGGCTTGGTCGGTGTCGTCGACCTCACGCACGACACAGAGGAACGACGTGTCCTTCTTGATCAGCCTCTTGAATTGCATGGCTGAGAGGAGAGGTGGCATGTTGGGTGAGGCCATGCCCTGCAGGACAATGTCAGGGCCAACACGGACAGTGCGGCCTTTCCAGTCGACGACTGGAGTCGGCTCGGCACGAGCAAGCCAGCTCATGCCGAGGATGGCATCGAACTTGGTGTCGATCACTTGGAACAACAGGACAGGATGGTACTTGGGATGGAGGGCCACTCGCAGGACCACTTGGTGTGTGCACTGCTGCACACGATCGTCTGCAAGCGCCACACTCATCGGCGACTTCTTCTTGGTTGCATGTATGTTGAGCTCCTGGAGCAAGCGTCTGCTGACAAAGTTGCAGCTTGCTCCAGAGTCCACCATCATTCGGACGGTGTGACCTTGGACGGTGCAGGGAGGTACAGCAGGGACTCTTCATGGTCCTCCTGCACAGCCTCCTGCACCATGACTTGACTTGGGGGAACGGGCGACACTTGGTCTTGGTTGGCTTCATCACGGCCACTCGGACATTTTGGATAGGGTTCGGCCATTGCGGGGGCCTGCGGCGTCAGCACGCCATTGCACACGACGTCCACGGCTTGCGGACACATGTCGGAAGCATCCGACACACGACTTGACAGGGGTGAGGGCACAGGCGGTCCTGTCCCTCAAGGGTTCTTGATTTCTTTTTTGTTTTGGTTTTCAATTTTGGTTTCTCTTCACGTTCGTGGAGAGGCAGGCGGCTTGCGCCACCATGCACCTCTCGCACGACGCACAACACTTGGTTTGTTTCTCCTTCGGGGGAGGGGGCGAGGTGAACTTCCTCTGGAGACGCGTGGACTGCATTGAGCAATCCACGGCGTTGGTCTCCTACTAGGTGTGTTTAGAGTCCAAAGGGGACTCAACGGCAAAAGAAGAAGTGAGCTCGAAGTGAGCTCAGGGAAGGCAAGGGTAGAGTCCGAAGTGGACTCGGAGAGGGAGCGAGGGAAGCAAAGATCCGTTCAAGATAAGACTAGTCTCGAAATGAGACGTGAGGAACACTCAGAGAATAAAGTAGAAGGGCACTTTATTTAGTCCTATTTTGAACGCTGAGGTTCGACTACACATCGCGGGGGTCAGGCTATTTATAGACAAGTCCGGACTTGGCAGCGAAGGGCGGCCAAGGGAGGGAAAAGTGGGCGATCGAGCAGGGCGAAGGGGGCGATGCACGAACGAGGGCCGAGAAGGACCACCGAGACAGGCAGAGAACCAAAGCGAGGGAGGCGCAAGCAAAAGCGAAGCACCTGGCAGGAGAAACGTGCAAAGGCGAAGCAATGTGACTCAACGTCCAAGAAGCGGATTGGTCAAGTATAAGGTTGGGGCAAATGCATGCGAGATGAACAAGAGATCGGGGCGGTCAGGCAGGTCATGAGTCACCGGTGGTGGGACACATGACCGGCAGCCGAATTGCAACCAATCGCAGCAAGGCGCGTGCACAAACAAACCGGCGCGTGCGAAGAAGACAAAGGAAGCGGAGCAGCGCGGGGAAACGGAAGTGCGGAAGGAGCGGAAATGGCAGGCAAAAGGCGGAAAATTGGAGGGGAACTGCAAAGCTACACACAAACAAACAGAAAGGCAAAAGAACAGCCAAGTGTGCAGTCAAAGTGGAGAACAAGCAGAAGCTATCCCTAACATCATCCCCTTCCTTAGCGACGAACTCCGGGCGTCGCCTTCGGCTTTGAGGGATAGCGAAGGTGGAAGTCAGCAACAAGATCAGTGGCGTGGGAAACATTGGCAGCGGGCTCCCAAGACCGGTCAGTCTCGGAATAGCCCTTCCACTGAACCAAGTACTGTAAGCGACCACGGAAGAGCCGAGAATCGAGAACAGTCTCGACCTCAAACTCTTCCTGGGAGTCAACAAGAATGGGTGGAGGTTCGGGTTGGGTGAACTCGGGAACAATGTCCTTCGTTCGGGGTTCAAGGAGGGATACATGAAAGACGGGGTGGACTTTGAGTGTGGAAGGGAGTTTAAGTTCAAAGGCAACGGGGTTGATGCGGCGAAGAACTTTAAAGGGGCCAAGCTTTTTCTGATCAAGCTTGTTGGAGGGACGAAGGGTGCGGATGTGGCGACGATCAAGAAAAACGAGGTCGCCAACGGAGATGTCGGGAGTGGGGAGACGGGATTTGTTGGCCTGCAAAGTGTAGGACTCTTGGGCAACCCGGAGGTTGGCCTTGAGATCCTCGAGAACGGTCTGAAGTCGGTCGACACGTTCTTCGGCAGAGGGCACAACAGAAGGATCACGGATGATGGAGGGATCAAAAATGGGGTGATGGCCATGGACTGCAAAGAAGGGAGTCATGCCAGTGGAGGTGTTTTCCGAGTTGTTGTAAGTGAACTCGGCAAGGGGAAGGTGAAGGGTCCAGTCGTCTTGCAGGTAATTGCAATGGATACGCAAATACTGCTCGATGACCTGGTTGAGAACCTCGGTCGAACCGTCGGTCTCGGGGTGGAAGGCAGAAGAAAGGGAAATCTTCGTCTTCAGAAGCTCATTGAAGCGCCTCCAGAAGGCCGAAGTAAACTGAGTTCCTCGGTCCGAAACAATAGACCGGGGACAACCATGCAAGCGGAAGATGTGGGAGAGGAAGAGTTCGGCGGTTTGCTCGCCTGTAACCGTCTTCGTGGTGGGCACAAAGTGTGCTTGTTTGGACAGGCGGTCCTTAACCACGAAGATCGAGTCAAAACCGTTCGAAGGTGGGAGATCCGTGATGAAGTCCATCGACAGGTCCCACCAACGTTCGGAAGGAACGGGGAGAGGATGAAGTAAACCATAAGGGGAGTGACGGGACGGCTTGGCTCGCTGGCACGCTTCACAATTAGCAATGAAGCGACGCACAGACTTACGAAGCCGGGGCCAGTGAAAGTCCCGGGAGACGAGCTCAACGGTCTTGGCAAGACCAAAGTGACCAGCGGCAGCGGAGCAGTGACGTTGCTCAAACACTTTGAGCTGGAGCTCGGGGGAAGGGACAACGATCAGGTCTTTAAAGTAAAGGAGACCGTCACGGAAGGAGTAATCGCCATCAAGACGTTTGGCGTTAAAGTCAGAAAGGAGGGAACAAGAAAGGGTGGCAGCTCGAATCTCGGAAAGAAAGTCGGGATTCGAGCCGATAACAGTGATGCTGTCGAGAGAAATAGACTCGAACAGCTGAAGGAAGTTGGTGGAGTGGAGGGAGTCACCAGGCTTTATCTCAAAGTCAGAACGGCGACTGAGAGCATCGGCTTTGGTGTTGAGACGACCAGGGCGGTGGTAAATGCGAAAAGCAAAGTCAGAAAGGAATTGGGCCCACCGGAACTGGCGGCGAGAAAGTTGAGAAGCGGCAGTGAACCGGGTAAGGTTCTGATGATCAGAGAAAACAAGAGTGGGAATATCAGGGTCGGCAGCCATCAAGTAATGACGCCAGGCGGTAAAGGAATCGACAATGGCGAGGAGCTCTTTGTCGTGAGTGTCATAATTCACCTCGGCGGGACGGAATTGCCGAGAGTGAAAAGCAACGGGGTGAAGAGCGCCGTCAGGGTCAAACTGAGAAAGGACGGCACCCAAAGCAAAGTCAGAAGCATCGGGCTCGATGACAGCGGGTTTAGAGAAATCAAAGTATCGAAGAATAGGTGCGGAAGTGAAGGAAAGTTTAAGAGAATCAAAAGCCTCTTGGGCCTCGGGAGACCAAGAGAAGGTGGAGGATTTGGTAGTGAGGGAAGTCAAAGGACGAGCAAGTGCGGAAAAGTCCTTGACGAAGCGGCGGTAAAAGTTTGCGAAACCAATAAAGACTTGGATATCGCGAGCAGAAGAGGGAACAGGCCAAAGGGAAACGGCCTCGACCTTGGCAGGGTCCATTTTGATGCCATCGGCAGAAATGATCATGCCGAGAAAGTCAACTTCAGAAAGGTCAAAAGAACACTTGGCCGGATTGACCTTAAGGGAGTGTTCACGAAGGCGAGAGAGAACAAGCTTAACATGCTCCTCATGCTCCTGGGGATCTTTTGAGAAGATCAGGATGTCGTCAAGATAAATGACAACACAGACACCAAGGAGGTCCGAGAAGATGTCGTTCATAAAAAACTGAAAAGCAGCGGGGGCATTCGAAAGACCAAAGGGGATAACATTGTACTCAAATGAGCCAGATTTGCAAACAAAAGCAGTCTTCCACTCATCGCCCTTCTTGACACGAACCAAGTGGTAAGCATCAGGAAGGTCGAGGTGTGAGAAGACGCGGGCAGAAGAAAGTTTATCCAGAAGATCCTGGAAGAGGGGAAGTGGGTAACGGTTCTTCTTCGTGATGGCATTGAGGCCTCGGTAGTCGACGCAAAGGCGAAGACCACCATTGGGCTTCTTCACGAAGAAGCAGGGAGCACCAACGGGAGAAGAGGATTTGGAGATCCAACCACGTGCGAGGGCGTTGGTCAGATACTCCGAAAGAGCAGATTCCTCGGCCGGGGACAAAGGATAGACTTTCCCCGGCTTTGGCAAACGAGGTTCCTTTCCATCCTCGGTCCGTACAAACTCAATAGACAAGTCATACGGACGGTGAGGAGGCAAGGAAGAAGGAGGGTCAGACTTGAGGCTGAAAACGTCGCCAAACTCATTGTATTTGAGCGGGACACCTCGAGAGTCAACAGGGGTGCCAGACTCGGCATACACCTTCGTCGTGAGCACGGACCTTATCGACACCGTAGGATACGTCTCCGGCGAAGGAGGACGGATATCCATTTGGGCAGCGAAAATGTCGAGCTTGTCTTCCCGTGCAAGACGGAGAAGACTCGCCGCATTAACGAGCTCAATGTCGGGCGAAGATAAAGCCGTTGGCTCTTCAGAAAGCGAAGCAGAGTCAAGGCGGGAAGAAAGGGAAGGCGAAGTGCCAAAGGAGGGAACCGGTGTAAGGGAAGGACCGGAGGGAGGAGTCAAAGGCGAAGTGCCCGAAGGGGGAGGCGAATAGCCGGAAGGGGACGAAGTGTCCAAGGAGGAAGCAGAGACATCCGCGAGGATGTGTCCATCAGCAAGGCAAGAGGGATCGGAGAACGAAAGGGAGAGGGACTTCCAATTGACAACTGGATTATGCAAGCGCATCCAGGGAAGACCAAGAGTGATGGGAGTGGTGGAGAGTCGAGTCACAAGAAAAGAAATCGACTCGGTGTGGGAACCAATGGTCAACGTCACAGGAACGGTTTGGAAACGAATGAAACCGGCCGAAGAACCATCAGCAAGGGAAACGGAGTAGGGAGTAGAAAGAGGGATAAGAGAGAGTTTATGGAGATCCGCAAAGGCAGGATCAATGAGGGCAAGAGCGGTGCATCCATCATCAATAAAGACAGAAAGGGAGATGGAGACCGGGCCAGAAAGACTCATGACGACAAGGGTGGCCGGAAGAAGAAGCTTATCGTCCGATAATGACGAGTCAGAGGGGGAAGATGTTCGTATCGCCGAACAGACCACCTCGCTTACTTGCGAGGTGCTGCTCGGCTGTGGGCATTTCCCGAGTTCCGTTTGACCAGAACCGGGCACTGCTGAACATCGCGACTGCCGGGACAAGACTTTTCCCCGCAGTACAGGCAGAGACCCTGCTCACGACGTCGCTTTTTCTCGACGTCGGAGAGCTTAGCAGGGCGGACCGAGACAGAGTCAAGGTCCATGGGAGTGGGTGCAGAAGAGGAGGAAGAAGAAACATGCGCGGGAGAATGGTGGTGATGGGGAGCAGAGCGAGAAGAAGGAGGAGGAGGTTGGGAACGGGAGGAGATCTTGAGACGATGGAGGGCATCGTCGTACTCGACCGCTGCCTTGATCAACTCAGGCAGGGAAGCGGGAGCGGGGCGGAGACCGATGAGGTGGAACTTGACCTCAGACTTCAAACCCTCCTTGAAGAAGTGCATCTTGGTGGGTTCATCAGTCTGGACGCGGGCGGCGAGCTGGACGAAGCGGGTGGCGAAGGCTTGGCAGGACTTGAGCTGGACCAAGCGCTTGAGGTCGTTCAAGGCCTTATCTTGCGAGGAGGCCGTGTCCTCACCGAAGGTCGACTTGAGGGCAACTTCAAAATCCGCGAAGGAAGCCGGGAAGCGGTTGGCCATGTAGAAGGCGGCCTCGTACCACTTGAAGGCTTCACCGCGGAGGAAGGAGGTGGCGTACAGGACCTTCTGGCGCTCGGGCGCGAAGAAGGCAGGATCGGCGAGGAAAACCAGGTGGCACTGGGCGAGGAAGGCCGTCGTTTCATCGCGGGAACCTAGGAACTCCTTGGGCTTGTTGACCTGGTAGACCTGGCGGGGAGCGGCGGCGGGAGCTTGCAGATCTTGGATCTGACGATGGAGAGCAGCGTTCTGGGTCATGAGGGCGTTCATACGCTCCTCCATGCGCGCCAGATACGCGTTGAGGTCTGCAGGGGGTGCAGCAGGCTCAGCCATCGGATCGACGAGGGAAAGAGAGGCGAAAGAAGAAGAAAGGCCGGGAAGCCAAGAGGGAGCGTTCAAAATGATGTTAGAGTCCAAAGGGGACTCAACGGCAAAAGAAGAAGTGAGCTCGAAGTGAGCTCAGGGAAGGCAAGGGTAAAGTCCGAAGTGGACTCGGAGAGGGAGCGAGGGAAGCAAAGATCCGTTCAAGATAAGACTAGTCTCGAAATGAGACGTGAGGAACACTCAGAGAATAAAGTAGAAGGCACTTTATTTAGTCCTATTTTGAACGCTGAGGTTCGACTACACATCGCGGGGGTCAGGCTATTTATAGACAAGTCCGGACTTGGCAGCGAAGGGCGGCCAAGGGAGGGAAAAGTGGGCGATCGAGCAGGGCGAAGGGGGCGATGCACGAACGAGGGCCGAGAAGGACCACCGAGACAGGCAGAGAACCAAAGCGAGGGAGGCGCAAGCAAAAGCGAAGCACCTGGCAGGAGAAACGTGCAAAGGCGAAGCAATGTGACTCAACGTCCAAGAAGCGGATTGGTCAAGTATAAGGTTGGGGCAAATGCATGCGAGATGAACAAGAGATCGGGGCGGTCAGGCAGGTCATGAGTCACCGGTGGTGGGACACATGACCGGCAGCCGAATTGCAACCAATCGCAGCAAGGCGCGTGCACAAACAAACCGGCGCGTGCGAAGAAGACAAAGGAAGCGGAGCAGCGCGGGGAAACGGAAGTGCGGAAGGAGCGGAAATGGCAGGCAAAAGGCGGAAAATTGGAGGGGAACTGCAAAGCTACACACAAACAAACAGAAAGGCAAAAGAACAGCCAAGTGTGCAGTCAAAGTGGAGAACAAGCAGAAGCTATCCCTAACACCTAGTAGGGTCGGCCGTTTCCCGACTTCATGGGGCACTCCTTGGCCTGGTGTCCCGGTCGGTGACAGAAGAAGCAGGAACCATGGCGGAGGTCCTCCTGCTTCTGTCTGTCCTTGGGGGAGACAGTGGCAGCTTGCTGGAACCGGGAGCGGGGAGGGCCACGAGCCTCCATGGCGTTGACGTCAACGTCCATGGGCTCAGGCATGGGTCTTGCGGGCGGGGCCGGGCGAGGCGGACGGGCTGGGACGTGATGAGACCGATGGCCGCCTGCCAGCTGCGGGTAGAACTGGCGGCCATGGTACTGGACGTTGTCGAGGTTCTCGGCAACGTCCATCATCACGTCCAGGGACTTGCGGGCATCAGGGTTGCTGGCGATGTACTCTCTGATCTTGGGCTTGAGGCCCTTCTGGAAGAGGTACATCGCATCAGCAGAGCCCAGCTCCTCAATCTGGGAGGAGAGGTCTTCAAACTCCTCGATGTAGCGGGTCACAGAACCACGCTGCACGAGAGAGTATAGCTTGTCACGGGCAATGAGTTCAGCATTGGGGCTGCCGAAGCGGCGACGGAGGCGGTCCTTGAAGTCGTCAAACACACCTTCGCTCTGCTCGTCGAACCCTTGGCGGCGGTACCAACGGTACGCCTGGTCCTTTAAGCAGAGCTTGGCGGCGACGATGTGGTGGGTGGGGGCGACTTGGGCAGCATCGAGGTAGTCCTCGAGTTGCTGCAGCCAGTCCTCCACCGAGGAGGAGCGGCTCTTCCCAGTAAACACTGGGGCACGGAAGGTCTTGAGGAAGGCTTCCGGAAGTGGGCGGGGGTTGCTCATGGCAGGGGCAGGCTCCAGGGACAGAGAGGAGAGTCGGTCGGCAAGAGAGGCGGGATCCAGCTTGAGGATCTAGAAAGAGGACAAACAGGACGAAAACAAGACGAGGATTTCCGATGCTACCATGTAACGTCCACTACTGGGACGTTGGGGCAAGACGGGGAGGGAGGGGGTACAAGACAAGACAGGACGGGGCAGAACAGGGCGGTGCTAGGCTACTCTAGCGGACGGGTGAGCTCGGGGAGCACTTACGTTTATTCACGATAAAACCGAACTCCAGACAAACGGGGGGAACGGGGGCAACCCGCAGGTATACCCTGCGGTGGCCTGCCTGCGGTGCGTGAAAACGCAAAGCGCAGCACAGGTCACGACCCACTGCGCCGCGCAGTACGCGCAGTACGCGCAGCACAGCGTCGGAGATACCATCTCCTACATTGGGTGAGGCCATGCCCTGCAGGACAATGTCAGGGCCAACACGGACAGTGCGGCCTTTCCAGTCGACGACTGGAGTCGGCTCGGCACGAGCAAGCCAGCTCATGCCGAGGATGGCATCGAACTTGGTGTCGATCACTTGGAACAACAGGACAGGATGGTACTTGGGATGGAGGGCCACTCGCAGGACCACTTGGTGTGTGCACTGCTGCACACGATCGTCTGCAAGCGCCACACTCATCGGCGACTTCTTCTTGGTTGCATGTATGTTGAGCTCCTGGAGCAAGCGTCTGCTGACAAAGTTGCAGCTTGCTCCAGAGTCCACCATCATTCGGACGGTGTGACCTTGGACGGTGGCAGGGAGGTACAGCAGGGACTCTTCATGGTCCTCCTGCACAGCCTCCTGCACCATGACTTGACTTGGGGGAACGGGCGACACTTGGTCTTGGTTGGCTTCATCACGGCCACTCGGACATTTTGGATAGGGTTCGGCCATTGCGGGGGCCTGCGGCGTCAGCACGCCATTGCACACGACGTCCACGGCTTGCGGACACATGTCGGAAGCATCCGACACACACGACTTGACAGGGGTGAGGGCACAGGCGGTCCTGTCCCTCAAGGGTTCTTGATTTTCTTTTTTGTTTTGGTTTTCAATTTTGGTTTTCTCTTCACGTTCGTGGAGAGGCAGGCGGCTTGCGCCACCATGCACCTCTCGCACGACGCACAACACTTGGTTTGTTTCTCCTTCGGGGGAGGGGGCGAGGTGAACTTCCTCTGGAGACGCGTGGACTGCATTGAGCAATCCACGGCGTTGGTCTCCTACTAGGGCTCCAGAGCCACCTAGTAGGGTCGGCCGTTTCCCGACTTCATGGGGCACTCCTTGGCCTGGTGTCCCGGTCGGTGACAGAAGAAGCAGGAACCATGGCGGAGGTCCTCCTGCTTCTGTCTGTCCTTGGGGGAGACAGTGGCAGCTTGCTGGAACCGGGAGCGGGGAGGGCCACGAGCCTCCATGGCGTTGACGTCAACGTCCATGGGCTCAGGCATGGGTCTTGCGGGCGGGGCCGGGCGAGGCGGACGGGCTGGGACGTGATGAGACCGATGGCCGCCTGCCAGCTGCGGGTAGAACTGGCGGCCATGGTACTGGACGTTGTCGAGGTTCTCGGCAACGTCCATCATCACGTCCAGGGACTTGCGGGCATCAGGGTTGCTGGCGATGTACTCTCTGATCTTGGGCTTGAGGCCCTTCTGGAAGAGGTACATCGCATCAGCAGAGCCCAGCTCCTCAATCTGGGAGGAGAGGTCTTCAAACTCCTCGATGTAGCGGGTCACAGAACCACGCTGCACGAGAGAGTATAGCTTGTCACGGGCAATGAGTTCAGCATTGGGGCTGCCGAAGCGGCGACGGAGGCGGTCCTTGAAGTCGTCAAACACACCTTCGCTCTGCTCGTCGAACCCTTGGCGGCGGTACCAACGGTACGCCTGGTCCTTTAAGCAGAGCTTGGCGGCGACGATGTGGTGGGTGGGGGCGACTTGGGCAGCATCGAGGTAGTCCTCGAGTTGCTGCAGCCAGTCCTCCACCGAGGAGGAGCGGCTCTTCCCAGTAAACACTGGGGCACGGAAGGTCTTGAGGAAGGCTTCCGGAAGTGGGCGGGGGTTGCTCATGGCAGGGGCAGGCTCCAGGGACAGAGAGGAGAGTCGGTCGGCAAGAGAGGCGGGATCCAGCTTGAGGATCTAGAAAGAGGACAAACAGGACGAAAACAAGACGAGGATTTCCGATGCTACCATGTAACGTCCACTACTGGGACGTTGGGGCAAGACGGGGAGGGAGGGGGTACAAGACAAGACAGGACGGGGCAGAACAGGGCGGTGCTAGGCTACTCTAGCGGACGGGTGAGCTCGGGGAGCACTTACGTTTATTCACGATAAAACCGAACTCCAGACAAACGGGGGGAACGGGGGCAACCCGCAGGTATACCCTGCGGTGGCCTGCCTGCGGTGCGTGAAAACGCAAAGCGCAGCACAGGTCACGACCCACTGCGCCGCGCAGTACGCGCAGTACGCGCAGCACAGCGTCGGAGATACCATCTCCTACAGCTTGAGCGGGGCGAGGAGGAGGAGCAGGAGCGAAGGGACGAGGAGCCGGACGGAAAGGGAGAGGAGCCGGACGAGCAGGAGCAGGAGCAGGAGCGGAGCGGTGGTTGGGGCGGCGGGAGCGTTGGTCCTCCTGGCGGTTGTCGATGGCGATCGCCGCTTGCATGAGATCTTCGAGGTTGTCGAAGGAGCGGCGGGAGAGTTCGTCTTGGACCGAGGGCTTGAGTCCACTCTCGAAGTGGAACATGAGAGGGTCTTGGGACCAAGTGACGAGGTGGACGGCTTGGCGGCGGTACTCGGCGGCATAGGCGGCGGCGGAGGTGACTTGGTAAAGCCTGACCATCTCGCGAGCAGCGGCGATGGTGGGCTGGACCTGGCCAAAGGCAGCACGGAGCCACTCGGAGAAACCGGCAAAGTCACGGATGGCAGGGGGGGAGCACTCGGGGTCTCTCTCCAACTGATCGATGTACGGCTGCATGTAGTCTGCAGCAGTACCATCGAGATAGGATAAGGCGTAAAACACCTTATCCCTTTCAGTCTGGAAGAGGGGAGGGTTGGACACGAAGGCCAGTCTGCAATGCGAAAGGAAGGCATTGCAGCGGCTCGGGTCCTTACCAGAGAAGCGGTCGGGAGGACCTATCTGCCTGGTGGCAGAGTTGCGACCAGCAGAGTGGTCCTCGGGGTCTTGGGCAGGATCATCGACGTCGTCAGGTACGCCGAAGTAAGGGCGACCTGCGCGACGGATCGGAGCGGGAGCAGGAGCAGGAGGAGGGAGCTGGGCCTGGTAGCTGCGGAGGGCCTCCTGGACACTGGCAGCGACAACTTGGCGGACATCCTCTTCACGGCGAGCCAGGACCTGGTCCATACGATCGGTGATGCGGTTGAGCGCATCATCCTGATCGTGGAGGAACTTGGAAAAGTCCTGGAGAGAACGGGCGTTCTCAGCCGACTGGATGATCACGGCACGAATGGCCTGGAGCTCGGGCTCGGAAAGGCCAGAAGGGGAAGCCATTGGTAAAAGGGATAGCGAAGGGAACGGGGGCAAAGGCAGGGCAAGTGGGGGGTTGTTGAAGGTCTTGCCAAGTGTCAAGACTGGACAACGGGGCAAGCAGGGAAGTGCGCAAGAGTCCTATTGCAAGACTCGAACGTAGGGAGAGGAGCGGGGACTGGACTGGGACACAGAGTGTCAAGTGTAAAGCCAAAGTTTTATTCTAGATCCAAGGCTTAGGATACTAAAAATACGAAGTTTTCAATCAAGGGCAAGACAAGAATACTAGGCAAGGCAAGGCTAGGGAACTCGGTTCATGACATTAACACAGCCTGATCCGATTCCAAGTACTATTCTTGTTCCTTTGGATAGCCGTACCTGGTTTGTTTATTGTCGGTGGACATGTCGGGAAGGTCTCAGACACCCCTGCAGTCCCAAATCCCTCTGGCCCCTGGAGAGGATAGGAAGCGCAAGAACACGACGACGATCGAGCTCACGTCACTGTTCAAGAGACGCAACTCGGCTCCGAACAGCTCGCTTAGACTCGGTGCTAACCAGCCGTTCGAGAGCTTCCCCAGTGATTTCAACTTTGGCCCCGGTGGAATCCAGCAGGCAACAGCACCGACCGTTGTCGATCCTTTGACTATTGTCGAGACAGTGTCGATCCCCGCTGCCCAAGAAGTCAGAGAGACAACCCCCAGCTCGGGTAGCAGTTATGTCCCTCGAACCCAACCCGACGAGGAGCCCACGCAGGTTTGGCAGAACTGGATGGATGAAGATCCAGTGAGTCCCGTCGAGCAACGCCAGAACCAAGTGGCAAACCCTTTGATGGTGCCAGCGACCACTACCGACTGGAGAGATGTCTTCTGGGAACGATGGGATCAAGCCATCTCGACTGACGAGTACAAGGCCGCCGCTCAAGTGATTGACGTTGCGAACATGAACGGCCACCTCTGGAAGACCGTTGCGAACCAGCTCCAGTCCACGGTGGAGTGCAGAAGATGCAAGCAGTCCTCGAGAACTCCCTGGGAGGTCGTTAAGCACGGAAAGGACGAGCTACAGTTGAGATGCCCCCAGGTTAACGATGGAATCCAGTGCCCGGGCCAAATGTCGGCATTCATGTTCTGGGCTTACATGCGTCACTCGACCAAGGAATTCCGCAAGTCCTTTGCGAATGCCTACTCTGAACGGTTCAAGAACGGCTTCCACACCAAGTGCGGACTCAAATCGATGGACAAGCAGAGACTGGTGGCCCAAGCAGATTCTCCCGAGTTGGCTCTGACCAATGTCGCCCAGGAACCCGCCAGGACCAGACACATCGACGGTGTGGACAAGAACGACGTTAGGACCATCCAACAGACTCCTTTTGAGAGAGAGAGACAGACCGCTATCGAGCAAACCAGGCCCACCAAGGTTAGTGGAGAAACGGAAAAGATCGCGAGCACTCCTGACCCAATGAGTGCCCTAGAGACCGTCAAGACCAATGCCGACTCGATCCAGCAAATAATTTTCGAGGCCCTTATCGAAGACGTCATGGATGCAAAGACAAAGTCCCTCATCCATAAGATCGCAAAGGCCAACGAGGCTATCCGTCGAGCCCGCGACCAGGCACAGACCTCAATGACTGATGCCAATGGCAAGACAGTCGGTACTAAGCAGATGGCCAGCACCAAGCAAGGAAATCCCCAGAACTCTGTGCAGACTGGCCAGGCCGACCAGGGCAAGCCGGGTTCGTATAAGGCAGCCCTGATGAAAAACATAGCGACGACCGAGCGCATTATCGGTCGCATGGAAGAGTCAAAGCAGATGGAGGAGTGGAAACGAGTGCTCACGACGGGAAAGATGCCAGGTTCGGCAAAGACGATCCAGCCCAGACAAAACATTAGACCGGTCGTGATTCCGGGCAATGTCGCTAACGATGAACTCAGAAACGAGCGATTCAAAGAAACAGTCACGAACATGGAGTGGCTCTATGTCGAAGGCATCCACTGTGGAGACCTTGGCCGCATCCGACGCAACCTCCAAAAGTGCGGTGTCGACACGAGAGAGTTCGCAGAACTCAACTTCCCAGAGGCATCGGTGATGGAGATACTGCTCCACGACAAGACCAAGAGGGACCAAGTCGGCGCTGCGTTGGAAGGACTCTCGTCTGAGCACGGCAAGGTCAAAATCGTTAGAGACTACGATGTGGTCAATGGACAAAGACACCATGGCCTTAGTGTGCCCAAGGCCGAAACGATCAAGAACTTCATGCTCAGATCGATTCGCCAGGCCGTCAAGGCCAAGACTGCTCCGGTGCGCCGAAGCATCCAGATGAGGGTGCCAGAAGAGTACCGAGCCGAGTACGACGAACTCCTTGGCAAAGCATTAGCGGGAAGCGAAATCAATAGGAGCGATATCACAGCAGCCCCACGCAGAATGGCCCAAGGCGGAACTCAGAACAGCCAAGGCGGGAATCGACCCAGCCAAGGTGCAAGCGGCAGCCCTAATGGACACCGAACCAGCGGCGATAGCGGTATTATGGCAATTGCTAATGGCAGAAACGGAACGAGAGAAACACTGATGACTTCGAACCAGGACAAAGGGGAATGGACCACCGTCCAGAGCCGAGACCGCACAAGCTCAGGGAGCTCGACCATTGTCGATGAAGTCCAAGCGACAGAGATGACTCTGATTATGGACACCGACCCTGCACCCATAATCAACGGTGCTAACCAGGTCGACAGAAACGGCACTGCTAGCCAGGTCGATAGAAGCACTAACGCCCCGCCAACCCAGGGTCTCAGGACCGGGAACAGCAGTGGTACTAGTGCAAGCAACACTGTCAGAAGCAGCAGTGGTACTAGTGCAAGCAACATGGCCAGAAACAGCACGGCCATCAGCATGGACACAGACTCATCGAGCGACGGAGAGGGGCCCACGCCCAGCAGAAATGCCCTCCCCATCCGCTTATGAATCTAGCACAACCACCAGGAGACGGCAGAGTGCAGACATCTCTGACCGTTGCATCCTTTAATGTCTGTGGCCTAGCCAAAAACGCAACACCAGTGAAGGACCTCATAACAAACATGAAGATCGATATAATCGGTCTCCAAGAAACACTGATCAAACAGAAAGACCGCAGTCCCCTTAGTGAATACACGGTCAACATACCGGGCCAGAAGGAGCCGGCAGGCAGAGGACTAGCCATTCTCTACAACCCGGCCACCATCGACCCTCAGGACTTGTCGAATGTCGAGATGAGCGACGATGGCTCGCACATGTGGGTGACCTACAAACACACCACCCACATCGGCAACTTTTACTTGTCGCCAGGAATGAGAGTAGATGCGACCCGCTCGATCCTTAAATCAATTGTGCAAAAGGCTGCAAAACCTAATGCACAGCTGATTGTGGTCGGCGACTTCAACATTCACCTGGCAGCCATGGAGGGCCGACCGTCAGCACCAAGGCACAAGGAAAAGATCCTGCTGGAGACCATAGCCAAGGCTGGAATGAGAGTGGTGACGCCAACCACCATCCCGTCCCACACTCGGGGCCGCGGGGACTCAGAGTCAACGATAGACTATATCTTTGCGTCAAGGGCAATGGCCAACAACGACCCCCGACTACAGGTAGACTCGGTCGGGGCCTTCCGGGGAAACTCGGACCACAGACCGATCTGGACGACACTAAGGATAGAAGTCACCAACTATCCCAAGGTCGACCACTGGAGATGGAAGATTGGACGACTTGACGATGAAGAGGTCAAGGCCGAATACATCAGGGTTTTCGAGTCTCGGCAACAGGAGGGTATCGACTCGATCACAGCAGCCATCAAACCGATACTGCTCGGACACCGTATTGCAGTATCGGAGAGAGGTGCCCAGTACACTATGAACAAAGCTTGGTCGGTATTCCTAACACTTGTCAACAGCATCGCTGAACAAGTCGTGGGCAAGTCTCCAATCAAACCACTCACCAAGGACAAGTCAAAAATGCCCGAGGTTCGACAGCTGGCCAACATCCGCAGACAGCTCTGTCGGCGGCTCCTTATCCCCAACATTAGCAGGGACGAGGCCGAGGAGTGCAAGCGAGAACTCAAAATCGTCAGACGCAAAGAGGAAATAGCGCTAAAGGCCGCCCGACGAACTCGACGATCCAAGTTCTTCAGCGGTCTCGACCGACTCAATGCCTCAGAGTCGGCCAAGGCACTGGCTTCCGAAAAGAAGCGCAGAGAGATGGCCAATGCATACGAGTTCGACAACTCGGATGAAGCACTCGAGCGACTCGTGGTGCACTATGGATCGGTCTCAGCACACACCCTGGACGCGGGCCGAGAGTACGACCGAACAGCAAGACCAACCGAGGTGGACGGAACACCTCGGCTGCTGGTCGATGATGAGAACCTCCCTGAGGTCAGCAGCCTGGACACTGCCAAGGCTATCCGAGAATCACCAAAGAGAAAGGCATCGGGATCGGACAAGTTGCGAGCGGAACTGTTGCATCCGGCTGCCCATGTCATCGCAGAATGGATGAAGATCATTATCGCTGCAGCACTAAAGGCAGCCGTCGTCCCGTCAGCATGGAACGAAGTACTTATCCACCCGGTCTATAAGAACAAGGGATCGATCCTGGACCCGGCCATGTACCGACCGATAGGACTGACCCAGGTTTGTCGGAAGATTGCCGAAAGAGTAATGTTGCCCTTCTTAACGAAAGAGATTGGACAAATGGACACGGCCCAAGGAGGATTCCGGCCTGGCCGAGGAACGCTCGACCAAATCTACTCGCTCGACTCGATAGTCCGGATGAAGAAGCTGCAGGGACAGGAGTATGCCCTTGTGTTCTTGGACATTAAGGCAGCCTATGATACGGTCTGGAGAGAACGCATGTGGGAGAAGATCCAAACGAGAGGCGCCAGTCCGATCGCACTAGGGATCCTGAAGGCAATGTTCGACAGGACCCAAGTCCGAGTTGCAAGCAAAGGACGCCGGTCGGAACCAGTGTGGCTCCAGAAGGGGCTGATCCAAGGTTCGGTACTTAGTCCGCTCTTGTTCAGTGCGTTTATTGACGATCTGCCCGAGATCCTCAGGCACAAGATCGGACCCCAAGGCTCAACCCCACATCAAGACGTCCAGCTGAGAATCAACGGCCGGTCGTCGATCAGAGTCAATTCGCTCTGGTTCGCAGACGACGGAGTGCTGATCGGGCCCCCGGGATCGACCCAAAGACTCCTGGCACTCTGCGAACAACACAGCATTGACAATCGGTATAGGTTCGCACCCAAAAAGTGTGAAGCCATCTTCTCGGCCGCAAACCCCGATCGGTCTGATGGCATCTATCTCTACGGAGAGAAGCTGCCAGAGGTCCAAGAATACAAGTACCTCGGTGCGATCATCGATGTGGATGGTTTCAGAGTTAGTCGCCAGATCGACCACTTGATCGACAAGACCAAGATGGCGACAGACTACATGATCAAGGTCGGAGCCCAACTGGGAACGGCATCGGCAAGGACGCTTGTCAGAGTCTATCGGACCTTCATTAGACCGACACTCGAATACGGACTGGCCCTGGACCTCCTCCCAAGCGACCAGCAGGACCGTATCGACGAAGCACAGATGACGGCCCTCCGCACACTCTTCCGCGCAGGACCAGGGACATCGATAGGAGCAATGCACATCAGCTGTGGACTGCCAAAGATGTCGATGCGAGCAAAGATACTGGCACTCCAGACATGGGCAAGATGGGACGACGAGATCGCAGACAACTCAAAGATGATATCGATCGTCCTCAGAAACACCCGCTCACCCCCGTTCACAGGCGAGCAATTCCTTGGACACAAGCTGTTGCAAGACAAACACTGGCAACGACTAATGGCCAGGCAGGACACCAATCCTGAATTGACAGCGACCGAGGCCTTCCTTGGAACGGAAGCGTCGGCCTTAAGGAAGAAGGACAAAACCATAGGGACACAAAGGAGCTGGTTCCACCCGTTCCTCGACCCCGATAGACCACTACTCTGCAACAACCCAGAGTGGACACTGCGACTAGCCCGGGACCTACGGAAGAACAGGTATCTTCGAGCATTCCCAGACCCGGCTAACGGACGAGCACGACATCGACAGCGAGCCCAGGCTGCCCAAGAGGACGACTTGGCGATCCCTCTGCGAGAAGCCATCCTCACAGAACACATGAGGACAGCGTTCAAACGAGACCAACAACTCACAGCCGCATGCACACCGACAACCTCGATGTCGGCACTGTGGAGAGCCGAAGGATACACAGGTAGTCAGCCTATCCTCGAGCTAATGATTCGATGGCGACTTGGGATATTCCCAGGACACACCAAGGGAGGAAGCAGACCCTGCCGATGGTGCTCCAAGAACGGAATCAAAGTAGACCTTAACCGTTCCCACGCTCAAAGATGCGTCGACCCCAAAGGCATCCTGGCAAGAAAGGTCAACGAACTCGCACGGACCCACCCAAGCTGGGTCAAACCCACAGTCGAAGGAGTGGGGCCTATAGACATGCTGCTTGACTTGCTGGAGTTTGAAGCCAAGAAGGATAGAGAAGAGCAACAGCAGCACACTGGTGTGGGAACCCAAACACCAGGGAGAGAGAGACATGGCAATAACAATAATAATCACTCGGTGGGGAAGCGAGGGGAGAGACCGGGGCTTTTGATCGCATCAATAGTCTCGGATACAGATGATGACACTGGCATCAGTGATGCTGATGTAGACGACGACTTTGATGATCGAGATCGGCTCTGGAGCTCTCTACCGGGAGTGATTGCTCGGATGGGGAGGCTCCGACTGACTGGCCCCGAAGTGGACTCGGACCTTGGCTCTGAAGTCAGCTCAGTGTCAGACTACGACATTGACTTTGACTTCTTGGTAAGAACCGACCCAACGCCGAGACCAATCTGGGACGAGCTTGACGAACTGTCTCTCGATAGTGGAAGACACTACTGCTGGGACACTGACCAGAGTTTGGACTTAGTATCCCACTCCGATCATAGTGGGGACCTAGTGCCTCACTCTGACCTTGGTGGGGACTTAGTACCTCACTCCGACCAGAGTGTGGACTTAGAGCCCCACCACCCCGAACCGAGCTCAGACCTTGCCTCGGGGTCGAACTGGGGAGGAACCTCAGAGTCAGTCTCAGAGTCTGGCTCAGAGTACTCCCCTGATGGCAACCAAGACTCCCTCCCGAACCGAGACCGAAACCGGGCCAGGGAGACGAATAGACATCCAGTCCCCGGCCCTGAACCGAGAGTGGTTCCCACGCCCTCCCAAGGACGAAGTACTGACCCGATCCCAGAGTCCGACGATGACTTGGGACTAGGTCAGACCCCAGGATACGAGATGAATCCCGAGTACCCCTCCCACAGACAAACTCACACTCCCTTGAGGGCAAGTCAAGACCCAACACCGCACAGCAAACCCTGGAGTGGGTTCGAGCTGATACTAGAGGGAGACTTGGATAAACCAACCCCCGACATCCCTGAGAGGGACCTGGAAACGTGCGACTCCCTCTGGGAGTTATTAGAGGGAGTGTTCACCCGCATGGCTCGCCGTGTGGGCTGGAGAGTCGGCGAAGGCCGCAACAGGGGTGTATGAGCGAGCTTGGCCACCCACTGCCGGGTATCCTACGATACTGATGGCATGTTGAATATTCCTGAATATACAACTATCAAAACAAAAAAAAACACGAGAGAGTTCGCAGAACTCAACTTCCCAGAGGCATCGGTGATGGAGATACTGCTCCACGACAAGACCAAGAGGGACCAAGTCGGCGCTGCGTTGGAAGGACTCTCGTCTGAGCACGGCAAGGTCAAAATCGTTAGAGACTACGATGTGGTCAATGGACAAAGACACCATGGCCTTAGTGTGCCCAAGGCCGAAACGATCAAGAACTTCATGCTCAGATCGATTCGCCAGGCCGTCAAGGCCAAGACTGCTCCGGTGCGCCGAAGCATCCAGATGAGGGTGCCAGAAGAGTACCGAGCCGAGTACGACGAACTCCTTGGCAAAGCATTAGCGGGAAGCGAAATCAATAGGAGCGATATCACAGCAGCCCCACGCAGAATGGCCCAAGGCGGAACTCAGAACAGCCAAGGCGGGAATCGACCCAGCCAAGGTGCAAGCGGCAGCCCTAATGGACACCGAACCAGCGGCGATAGCGGTATTATGGCAATTGCTAATGGCAGAAACGGAACGAGAGAAACACTGATGACTTCGAACCAGGACAAAGGGGAATGGACCACCGTCCAGAGCCGAGACCGCACAAGCTCAGGGAGCTCGACCATTGTCGATGAAGTCCAAGCGACAGAGATGACTCTGATTATGGACACCGACCCTGCACCCATAATCAACGGTGCTAACCAGGTCGACAGAAACGGCACTGCTAGCCAGGTCGATAGAAGCACTAACGCCCCGCCAACCCAGGGTCTCAGGACCGGGAACAGCAGTGGTAATAGTGCAAGCAACACTGTCAGAAGCAGCAGTGGTACTAGTGCAAGCAACATGGCCAGAAACAGCACGGCCATCAGCATGGACACAGACTCATCGAGCGACGGAGAGGGGCCCACGCCCAGCAGAAATGCCCTCCCCATCCGCTTATGAATCTAGCACAACCACCAGGAGACGGCAGAGTGCAGACATCTCTGACCGTTGCATCCTTTAATGTCTGTGGCCTAGCCAAAAACGCAACACCAGTGAAGGACCTCATAACAAACATGAAGATCGATATAATCGGTCTCCAAGAAACACTGATCAAACAGAAAGACCGCAGTCCCCTTAGTGAATACACGGTCAACATACCGGGCCAGAAGGAGCCGGCAGGCAGAGGACTAGCCATTCTCTACAACCCGGCCACCATCGACCCTCAGGACTTGTCGAATGTCGAGATGAGCGACGATGGCTCGCACATGTGGGTGACCTACAAACACACCACCCACATCGGCAACTTTTACTTGTCGCCAGGAATGAGAGTAGATGCGACCCGCTCGATCCTTAAATCAATTGTGCAAAAGGCTGCAAAACCTAATGCACAGCTGATTGTGGTCGGCGACTTCAACATTCACCTGGCAGCCATGGAGGGCCGACCGTCAGCACCAAGGCACAAGGAAAAGATCCTGCTGGAGACCATAGCCAAGGCTGGAATGAGAGTGGTGACGCCAACCACCATCCCGTCCCACACTCGGGGCCGCGGGGACTCAGAGTCAACGATAGACTATATCTTTGCGTCAAGGGCAATGGCCAACAACGACCCCCGACTACAGGTAGACTCGGTCGGGGCCTTCCGGGGAAACTCGGACCACAGACCGATCTGGACGACACTAAGGATAGAAGTCACCAACTATCCCAAGGTCGACCACTGGAGATGGAAGATTGGACGACTTGACGATGAAGAGGTCAAGGCCGAATACATCAGGGTTTTCGAGTCTCGGCAACAGGAGGGTATCGACTCGATCACAGCAGCCATCAAACCGATACTGCTCGGACACCGTATTGCAGTATCGGAGAGAGGTGCCCAGTACGCTATGAACAAAGCTTGGTCGGTATTCCTAACACTTGTCAACAGCATCGCTGAACAAGTCGTGGGCAAGTCTCCAATCAAACCACTCACCAAGGACAAGTCAAAAATGCCCGAGGTTCGACAGCTGGCCAACATCCGCAGACAGCTCTGTCGGCGGCTCCTTATCCCCAACATTAGCAGGGACGAGGCCGAGGAGTGCAAGCGAGAACTCAAAATCGTCAGACGCAAAGAGGAAATAGCGCTAAAGGCCGCCCGACGAACTCGACGATCCAAGTTCTTCAGCGGTCTCGACCGACTCAATGCCTCAGAGTCGGCCAAGGCACTGGCTTCCGAAAAAAAGCGCAGAGAGATGGCCAATGCATACGAGTTCGACAACTCGGATGAAGCACTCGAGCGACTCGTGGTGCACTATGGATCGGTCTCAGCACACACCCTGGACGCGGGCCGAGAGTACGACCGAACAGCAAGACCAACCGAGGTGGACGGAACACCTCGGCTGCTGGTCGATGATGAGAACCTCCCTGAGGTCAGCAGCCTGGACACTGCCAAGGCTATCCGAGAATCACCAAAGAGAAAGGCATCGGGATCGGACAAGTTGCGAGCGGAACTGTTGCATCCGGCTGCCCATGTCATCGCAGAATGGATGAAGATCATTATCGCTGCAGCACTAAAGGCAGCCGTCGTCCCGTCAGCATGGAACGAAGTACTTATCCACCCGGTCTATAAGAACAAGGGATCGATCCTGGACCCGGCCATGTACCGACCGATAGGACTGACCCAGGTTTGTCGGAAGATTGCCGAAAGAGTAATGTTGCCCTTCTTAACGAAAGAGATTGGACAAATGGACACGGCCCAAGGAGGATTCCGGCCTGGCCGAGGAACGCTCGACCAAATCTACTCGCTCGACTCGATAGTCCGGATGAAGAAGCTGCAGGGACAGGAGTATGCCCTTGTGTTCTTGGACATTAAGGCAGCCTATGATACGGTCTGGAGAGAACGCATGTGGGAGAAGATCCAAACGAGAGGCGCCAGTCCGATCGCACTAGGGATCCTGAAGGCAATGTTCGACAGGACCCAAGTCCGAGTTGCAAGCAAAGGACGCCGGTCGGAACCAGTGTGGCTCCAGAAGGGGCTGATCCAAGGTTCGGTACTTAGTCCGCTCTTGTTCAGTGCGTTTATTGACGATCTGCCCGAGATCCTCAGGCACAAGATCGGACCCCAAGGCTCAACCCCACATCAAGACGTCCAGCTGAGAATCAACGGCCGGTCGTCGATCAGAGTCAATTCGCTCTGGTTCGCAGACGACGGAGTGCTGATCGGGCCCCCGGGATCGACCCAAAGACTCCTGGCACTCTGCGAACAACACAGCATTGACAATCGGTATAGGTTCGCACCCAAAAAGTGTGAAGCCATCTTCTCGGCCGCAAACCCCGATCGGTCTGATGGCATCTATCTCTACGGAGAGAAGCTGCCAGAGGTCCAAGAATACAAGTACCTCGGTGCGATCATCGATGTGGATGGTTTCAGAGTTAGTCGCCAGATCGACCACTTGATCGACAAGACCAAGATGGCGACAGACTACATGATCAAGGTCGGAGCCCAACTGGGAACGGCATCGGCAAGGACGCTTGTCAGAGTCTATCGGACCTTCATTAGACCGACACTCGAATACGGACTGGCCCTGGACCTCCTCCCAAGCGACCAGCAGGACCGTATCGACGAAGCACAGATGACGGCCCTCCGCACACTCTTCCGCGCAGGACCAGGGACATCGATAGGAGCAATGCACATCAGCTGTGGACTGCCAAAGATGTCGATGCGAGCAAAGATACTGGCACTCCAGACATGGGCAAGATGGGACGACGAGATCGCAGACAACTCAAAGATGATATCGATCGTCCTCAGAAACACCCGCTCACCCCCGTTCACAGGCGAGCAATTCCTTGGACACAAGCTGTTGCAAGACAAACACTGGCAACGACTAATGGCCAGGCAGGACACCAATCCTGAATTGACAGCGACCGAGGCCTTCCTTGGAACGGAAGCGTCGGCCTTAAGGAAGAAGGACAAAACCATAGGGACACAAAGGAGCTGGTTCCACCCGTTCCTCGACCCCGATAGACCACTACTCTGCAACAACCCAGAGTGGACACTGCGACTAGCCCGGGACCTACGGAAGAACAGGTATCTTCGAGCATTCCCAGACCCGGCTAACGGACGAGCACGACATCGACAGCGAGCCCAGGCTGCCCAAGAGGACGACTTGGCGATCCCTCTGCGAGAAGCCATCCTCACAGAACACATGAGGACAGCGTTCAAACGAGACCAACAACTCACAGCCGCATGCACACCGACAACCTCGATGTCGGCACTGTGGAGAGCCGAAGGATACACAGGTAGTCAGCCTATCCTCGAGCTAATGATTCGATGGCGACTTGGGATATTCCCAGGACACACCAAGGGAGGAAGCAGACCCTGCCGATGGTGCTCCAAGAACGGAATCAAAGTAGACCTTAACCGTTCCCACGCTCAAAGATGCGTCGACCCCAAAGGCATCCTGGCAAGAAAGGTCAACGAACTCGCACGGACCCACCCAAGCTGGGTCAAACCCACAGTCGAAGGAGTGGGGCCTATAGACATGCTGCTTGACTTGCTGGAGTTTGAAGCCAAGAAGGATAGAGAAGAGCAACAGCAGCACACTGGTGTGGGAACCCAAACACCAGGGAGAGAGAGACATGGCAATAACAATAATAATCACTCGGTGGGGAAGCGAGGGGAGAGACCGGGGCTTTTGATCGCATCAATAGTCTCGGATACAGATGATGACACTGGCATCAGTGATGCTGATGTAGACGACGACTTTGATGATCGAGATCGGCTCTGGAGCTCTCTACCGGGAGTGATTGCTCGGATGGGGAGGCTCCGACTGACTGGCCCCGAAGTGGACTCGGACCTTGGCTCTGAAGTCAGCTCAGTGTCAGACTACGACATTGACTTTGACTTCTTGGTAAGAACCGACCCAACGCCGAGACCAATCTGGGACGAGCTTGACGAACTGTCTCTCGATAGTGGAAGACACTACTGCTGGGACACTGACCAGAGTTTGGACTTAGTATCCCACTCCGATCATAGTGGGGACCTAGTGCCTCACTCTGACCTTGGTGGGGACTTAGTACCTCACTCCGACCAGAGTGTGGACTTAGAGCCCCACCACCCCGAACCGAGCTCAGACCTTGCCTCGGGGTCGAACTGGGGAGGAACCTCAGAGTCAGTCTCAGAGTCTGGCTCAGAGTACTCCCCTGATGGCAACCAAGACTCCCTCCCGAACCGAGACCGAAACCGGGCCAGGGAGACGAATAGACATCCAGTCCCCGGCCCTGAACCGAGAGTGGTTCCCACGCCCTCCCAAGGACGAAGTACTGACCCGATCCCAGAGTCCGACGATGACTTGGGACTAGGTCAGACCCCAGGATACGAGATGAATCCCGAGTACCCCTCCCACAGACAAACTCACACTCCCTTGAGGGCAAGTCAAGACCCAACACCGCACAGCAAACCCTGGAGTGGGTTCGAGCTGATACTAGAGGGAGACTTGGATAAACCAACCCCCGACATCCCTGAGAGGGACCTGGAAACGTGCGACTCCCTCTGGGAGTTATTAGAGGGAGTGTTCACCCGCATGGCTCGCCGTGTGGGCTGGAGAGTCGGCGAAGGCCGCAACAGGGGTGTATGAGCGAGCTTGGCCACCCACTGCCGGGTATCCTACGATACTGATGGCATGTTGAATATTCCTGAATATACAACTATCAAAACAAAAAAAAAAACACCAATGGTTCCTGCGCTTGCTGCTTTCCCTTCTCAGCCCCACCCATCCAGTCGCGAATGACACCAAGTCGCTCGATGAATCCACGACCTGCCTCTCTCCACTGGCAATTCAGCTCCGCGAGTTCTCTGTTGAGACCCTCCAGTTCCGCCACCCGATCTGCCGTTGCCATAGGGCTGCCGGCCAGTGCCCCCATGCTGGTGGCGGTGGATGTATCCGCCAAGACCACCGGCTCATCTGTCATTGTTTCAGAGTCCGTTGTCGATGGCTTTTGCCGCTGCTATGCACCCCCCCCCAGTTCCTCCACCAGTTACTTGATCTTGTTGTCGCGGTCGAGTAGCTCTGCCTCCAACCCTCTCACTTTCGCTTCCAACGTCGCTTGCTGGTTTTGAAGCTCTCCCTCCAACTCCTTCACCCTTGCTTTCAGTACATTCTGCTCATCCAAGAGCGCTGCATGTTTAGCTTCATGTTCTTGCGCCGCCGCTAACTACGAAACGACGAGGGTGAGCCCACCCTGAATTGCGACAGAGTATCCTCGTCGTCCAGGCCGGCGTCCGTTCAATCAGTGTGTCGATTCTGGCTGATATTGTTTCTTGGGCAAGGGTAAGAACGGGCCAGAATCAAAAACATCCCTGTCTGCCATGAGCGATGAAAAATACATCTCCATCCATAAACTCACCAAGCAGTTCGGCCTCGTCCCATCCACCCTGTCCAAGTGGGCCGATGCTGGGAAAGTGCGATACATCCGCCCCAACGAGAATGGGCACAGACTCTACAATGTGCGGGACATTGAGCGAGTCTTCTGCCTCACCCAGCCCATCACAACCAGGATCGTCGTCTACTATGCCAGAGTCAGTTCATCCCACCAGCGAGCAGA
Source organism: Polychytrium aggregatum (assembly GCF_025602895.1). NCBI lineage: Eukaryota > Fungi > Chytridiomycota > Chytridiomycetes > Polychytriales > Polychytrium > Polychytrium aggregatum. Next base: position 26,455 of record NW_026516243.1, read on the forward strand.
CCATCACACTGACTCCAAGTCTGGAAACGAGAGCGAGAGCCATACATGGCTGCCCGCAAGGCTCTCCAGAACCAGTACCCCAACAAATAGTGGAAGAATCGCCTTGGCGAGATCCTGATTCCAGAGCCACCCAAGCCCCATCCACCCAAGAAGAAGAAAACAGTCCTCCTGGAGCATCTGAGACAGCGAGTTGGTGTCCTGTCCAACTATGACAATGACCACTGGATCCGCCAGACGGGTGTAGCTGCCGATTTCATCGACGATGCAGTCCGAGACTTTGTCAAGAACTGGTTCTCAAACCAGCAGCGATACTTGTCCCAACAAGCCCAAGGCAACAACCCCAGTCCCTTCGGCATGCACTTCTCGAGCAAGAAACGGGCCAGCCAAGAGTCCTGTGTCCTGCGCAAGAAGCACTGGGGCAAGATCGTCAAGGGTGACAGCTTCTGGAACAGACTAAATCCATTCAAGCTCAATACCGAGGGCCGAGTCGAGCGAGGCAAGCAACTCACTCTCCCCCTGGCCCATGACACCCGTCTGATCAAGACACGCACCAACAAGGTGTATATTGTCGTCGCCGAGCCACTACCCAAGAGGAGCGAAAGCCAAGCTCCTCAGGGTGATCTCAGGGTTGTCTCTGTCGATCCTGGTGTGCGCGATTTCATCACCACCTTCGACCCCTCTGGGCTGGTCACAGCCTGGAGTCCCAATGTCAGTGGATACTCCAAGATCAATGACCTCAAGCGAAGTGTTGGCAAGGTCCAGTCCAAGATGGCCAAGTTGACCAAGAAGCAGCGGAGAAAGAAGAAGTTGATGTGACGGGCCATTGCCCGGCTGAACGAGCGGATCCGAGACCTGGTGGACGATCTCCATCGCAAGGCAGCCAAGTGGCTCTGTTCCAACTACGACATCATCTTCATCCCGAAGCTCAACAGCCATGGCTTCAGACACATCAGCAAGCGCAACCGAGAGCGCATGGTCCAGCTGTCCCACTGTCGATTCGTGGACAGAGTGCAATGCAAGGCACAGGAGTATGGCACCATTGTCAGGGTGGTCGGTGAAGAGTACACCAGCAAGACCTGCACCCACTGCGGGTTCATCAAGAGAGACCTTGGGGCAGCCAAGACATTCAACTGCAACCAGTGCTCCACCGTCATCGATCGAGACGTGAATGGAGCACGCAACATTCTTCTCAAGAGCCTCTGAGGCTCGACGAGAAGTGGGGTGTGGTCTGCACTTTGCAGACCCGCCTCTGTGGCCTGGCACCTCCGAGTTTGCCCCCTGTGCTCGGATGAACACATCGTCTGATTTATTGGACGAAATCAACGCGGGGATCTGAGAATCGACTAATCCCGTTTCGACAAGAGTTCTCATATCTCTTCCAGGCGTGTATTCAACCACCACGAGGAGACCATTGAGTATGCGCTCAAGTACACATGAACCACTCGACGGCAAACCAACAGAAAGCGAATGAGTGGTTCTCAAAGGCTGCTGTCCAAGGATTCACGCTCGCTCAGGCAATGCTCGAGCGGTTTGCCCCCAAAAATATGGCCACTGACGACGATTCAGAGGATGTAGAGGGAGTGGGAACAACGAAGCCACCACGGAAGAACATCAGGTGAACCTTGACAAATGGCTGTACTGATGCAGCGCACCCATAGCGAAGCCACCGGGGCTTTCAGGGCAGCACTCGAATTCGACCGATGGGCTGGATGATGATGATATGGTTTGGTTGTGGCAACGCAGCAGTATGCACAGAGAGGCTGTTGCCCACTCTGGGGCCAAGAAGTGGAGAATATGGGCGATTTGCGAACCCACTCTTTTTCCAATGGTCCCTGTCTCTCATTGACTCCATTGCACTCCTCTTGCCATGCTTGCACCATGTTCTTACAACCGCGCCTCACAGCCCGACTGACATCTGCGCCTTCCATCCCGCCAATGAACGACGCAACTCCACTCAATCATCTCGTGCGTGCCTGGTTGTGATGTGGCCAGTATTGTTGATCCTTGAGTCGATCCTCCCTCACACTGCAACACAAATATCAGTCCATGCCTAAATTTCATGACCGAGTCTGGTCGACTCTGTGCTGTGAATAGGAAGGCTCGATTTCATGTTCAATTCCATGTTCGATGAATGTGGCAGTACTCGTGGCAGAGAGCAACACCGACTCCAGCCAGCAAATCATCGGATCGAGCCAGATTTGTGTGTGTGATCTCGATAGCCAGTGTTTGGCTGGCCAGGGTTTAGTTCCCTCACCAAATCCTGCCCATCTCCATTGCCTGCTTGCCTCCCCTGTCATCCTATCCAATTGTCTCCCATATTCACCATGGCCAGCAGAGCCATCATCCGCCCCGCTCCCGATCGCCCGTCCTGGTACATCTCGCCCAGCGACATCACCGACCGCTCGGCCAACCCCATCGGCCGCGGTGGCTTTGGCGAGGTCTTCACTGGCACATACTTTGGCTCCAAGGTCGCCATCAAGCAGCTCCTTGGAAACTACAACAACCGGGAGCTCGTCGAGTACAACCATGAAATCAACATCTGGCAGAAACTCAGCCACCCCAACATCCTCCCCCTGCTCGGTGCCTGCGACAAAGACGATGATGGCAATCCGATTCCTCCCTTCATGGTCTCGCCGTTCATGCCCAACGGCACCCTTCGCAACCATGTTGCCAATAACAACGTCCCACTCAAGGAGAAGCTCCGTCTCCTCTTCCAAGCTGCATCGGCTCTGGCATATCTCCATTCCCGTCGCATCATCCACGGCGATCTCAAGGCCCTGAACATCCTCCTGGACGGCTTGAACAACGCCGTCGTCACCGACTTTGGCATGTCCCGCACCAAACACACCTCTGCCTCGCTGGACCGCAACCGATCCATGGGCCCGACCGGCGGTACCGACGGTTACATTGCACCCGAGATGCTGGACGATGATGATCCCAGTGGCACGACCATGAAGACCGACGTCTACGCCTTCGCCATCACAATGTATGAAGTCCTCAACGATGCCAAACCAGTCTGGGTCACCAGCAACGGACAAGCCATGCTCAGCCGCGCTATCGAACGCATTTCATGCAACGGCAAGCGCCCCAAGCGTCTCGATGGCATCCCCGACAATATCTGGGCCCTCATCGAACGATGCTGGGCCCAAGATCCCGCCGCCCGCCCTGCCTTCACCGAGATCCTTGCCGTCCTCCAGCCATACAACCGTGCCGCCGTCCCTGCCATTCCCACTCCCGCCGCCGCCAAGACCCCTCCCGTCAGTCAGGTTGTTGGTCATTTCACCACTCTCAGCGTGAACAACCAACCCACGTCCCAGTCCAGTCGACCCGACGAGCTCAAGTTTGACGGCATCGAATCGGCCACTCGTCTCCCTGGCACCATCGTCTCCGACGCCAAGCAAGGTGATCCCGATGCCTGTCTCGATGCTGCCAAGATGGTCTCGGAGGGTCTCCCTGCACGCCACCAAGATTGGAAGCTCGCCGCCCAGCTGTTCAAGGCCGCTGCCGACCGCGGCAGCCTCGAAGCATCTTTCCAGCTGGCCTGGCTCGCGTTCCTGGGCGAGGGAATGGCCAAGAACGACCGCAGCGCCTTCGACCACTGGCAAGAAGTCAGCACCAAGTCGGATGACAAGGTCCTCAAGCCCATCGCCACTCACATGGTCGGTTGGATGCATTATCTTGGCCGGGGCACTCAGCAGGACATACAGAAGGGCATCAAGATCATCCGAGACAACAAATCGGATGAGTTCCCACTCGGGGAAGATAACTGCCTTGCCGGCCAAAACCTCAGCGCTTCAAACGCACCCTCGGTTCTCAGGTTCTTCAAGTTGTGCCAGTTGGGATCGGACCAAGACTGGCTGTGCAGGCATCTCCTGGGTGTGTGTTTAGTTCAAGGATTTGGAACTACGGAGGATCGCAAGAATGCAGCAGGCACCTTTGAGCAACTCGCCAACGAGGGCTACAGCGACAGCGTATATTGGTTAGGGCAATGCTACTACTGTGGCTGGGGAGTCTCGGACAATAGCTCGAGAGCACTGGAGCTTTTCAAAGCATCGACCAGTCTGGGAAACAAATATGGGCAATATCGAGTAAACTCCTTGTCCCCTCTTAGATACAACGCGGCCACACCCAGCGACAGCTCTGGTCATGAAGTCGTCATCGGTTTCAAATGAGTGCGGAGCATCCCCGCTCTCTCTCCATGATCTTGTGAATACCCAGGAGCTCTTGACTTGATTTGAATGGTATGACTCATTGTTGAAAATACAGTTAGTAGTTACAAATTAGACAACTCGCTTAGCTTCAATCTCAAGTCGATCGATAGCCGCGTTTGGGCATTCAGGCTTTCCCAAGTAGCCAAACCACCAGCGACTTGCTCGCAGTCGACACTAGCCAGAGTTGTCATGAAATCAATTGTATTGGACAGCTCCATTCGGCCAATCACATTGCGACACTCGTTCGTTTCGACTGGCAACATCCGATCCATGCTGACACCCCGAGGCCGGCTGGCTCAGTGCCACTCCAAGGTCGGGAGCTATATACTATTCGTCCTTGCTGAACAGCACCGTCAGCCCAAGACCCGCCAGCAGGACCACCTTGAGTTGTGGGTAGTCGTTGAGCAGGATCGTCACCATACCTATGTAGGGCAGGTATCTGTAGCGCATCCCATGAAATCAATTCACAGTCGATACGAATGTCAGTTGCCCTCGGCTTCACCGAGCCATTCATAAACCCAAGACAGCACTGTCCACTCCTTGACAGGCTGGTGTGAGTCTGGCAGCGAGCTCTCGGTACCACTCACCCCTGCACTCGGCCAATGACCTCATCTTCGTGGACCCAGAGCTGGCCTCGATTGTACAGGGCTCGGTCATCGGACGGATTGTTGTCGCCCTTTGTGAGCAGGAACTGCTTGCCAGTCGAGGCGCTTGGAGGACACCACAACGACGGATACGGAAGGTGAGCAGACGGCAGACGGCAGACGGCAGACGGCAGACGGCAGACGGCCGATAAAGGCACAGAGACAGACCAAGCATTTCCAGAGCCAGCCCAGCCATCACCGCATCGACAAACAGCTTTGCGATGCCGCACCGTCCACATACTCATCGTGGAGTCGCAGAACCCGATGCACAATCGGGATCTCCTTTCCCTTGAGCTTGTAGACGCAAATGTCGCCGACACGAATGGGGGAGCTGGGAGTCGCCAGGAAGAGGAGGTCTCCTCGCTGGAAAGCAGGCTCCATACTCTCGCTGGATGGAAGCGACAGAGGTCAGAGGCGGGCTGCGGCAATCACCACCCACCGTCCATGTCCAGCGAGACCACAAATGCCAGCAAGATCAGCGGCGAGTGCACAATCCAGAACCACACCTCAAGACAACCACGATGGGGGACTCGGTGTTCATCACCACCGCCAGGGTCTTCCAGATCATCAGGGCCGATGAGATGATCAGACAAAACTGCAGCAACTGAGTCGCGATCTGTCGTTGCCGAGGGGCGAATGATCAATAGGTCTGTCGGGATAGCGGCGATACTCGCATCTCCCTTGCCTGCAGCTCGGTTCATTCTGCGCCGTCTCTGCTCAAATTACCTGCCGGATCGACATCTTGGAGAGCTTCTTTGTAAAGTCCATGCTGTCTCTGTCTGGGTCGGTCGCTGGGCCTGCTGGGCGATGAGGGCGGCGGCGCATCGGTTGCTGTTCGGCCCTGGTTGGCACCCAAAATGCCCCACGTGACTCGGTTGGTCATACGGGCAAAGTGGGAACGGCCCCGACCAACGAGCCCAGCACCTCACAGGCGTGCTTCAAGTGCTCGGTGCCCTCTCGGCTTAGAGATTTGGATGCATCCAGTGTTGCAAATTCCCACTTTGTCAGAAACTGGAGGCGGAGCGACCCGCGTGGCCGGACTATCTTGCCATCGAGTAATATGAACTGTCAGAGCTCGAATGCATACGCGACACTCCCGCATCGTGGTATCTGTGCCGATCGATAGTCGCGACAAGGATCGACCAGCTGTATTCAAATACTGCGGCTCCGAAACCAATAGCATAGAGTGTTGATGCGAGTACCACCTAGCAAACACACTCTTACATCGTTCGAACAGGCTGTACCACTGCTGGACACTCTCAAATCTCACGCCCCACAGGCACAAGCACAAACGACAATTATGCAACCGTTGCAATCCACACTTTCCATGCAGCACCGCAGGTCTTGGTCGAATCGCCAGAGCAAGCCATGTTGCACTGGCTCGAGGCAACGTTGGTGCCAGTGGTGCCGCCGTTGCCGCCGGCTGAGCCAGAGGTGATGGTGTTGCCACAGTAGCACTCCGAGCCGTACTCCAGGCCGTAGTACCTAATCCGCACGATTGCTCATCGTCAGTGATCGTGCTCAGCGTCCGATTACCAGAAAGCGCTCAACATGAATGGCACTTACTTGGACTTTTTGCTCGAACAGAAGCTGTTGCAAACTGCGGGAGTCATAGAGCTCGAGACCTGAAGCAAGAGAGGCCGTCCGATCAACTTTCCAGCCATCAACACAACATGGATGGCAAGCTATGGGGAAGGGGCATTACCTCGCTGTAGTCGGCCAAAACACGAGCCGAGCCATCGATATAGCAGCCGGGAACGGGATTGGTCGGAGGCGGGGCGACAGTGACTTGGGCGATCCAAACTCTCCATGCAGCGCCGCAGGTCTGAGTCGAGTCGCCAGCACAAGCCGTGTTGCACTGGCTCGAGGCCACGTTGGTTCCAGTGGTGCCGCCGTTGCCGCCGGCTGAACCAGAAGTAATGGTACTGCCGCAGTAGCATTCCACTCCGTATTCAACGCCGTAGTACCTGATGGAGGTTAGAACGTCGACTGTGAGTGCAATGAATTTGACTGACGTGTACAAACGCTGAATAGGTCGGCCCAACTCACGTGGATCCCTTGCTGGCGCAGAAGCTGTTGCAGGTTGCTGGCGTCATCGAGGAGGATTGCTGGAAGGAAGGGGGGGAGAGACACGGACGTTAGCTGATGACATGCTGTGTGGGATGCGTTCGATATCCGAGAAGGCAACGTACCGTATAAAAGTCCTTCAAAACTCGGGCCGAACCGTCGATGTAGCATCCAGGAATCGGATTGTTGGTTGGAGGAGGCGGCGGCGGAGGTGGGGGCGGAGGCGGAGGCGCCGGTGTCGAAGAAACCAGAGCGACCCACACCCGCCACGCAGCACCACAGGTCTGGGTGGAATCACCAGAACATGCCATGTTGCACTGGGAAGTAGCAACATTGGTACCAGCGATCCCACCGCTACCACCGGCGCTACCGGTGTTGATGGAGTTGCCGCAGTAGCATTCGGATCCATACTCAATGCCATAGTACCTGTGCAATCGCAAAGTGCGTTGTGTTAGTAGCATGGAATCTGTCGGATTGCAGTGACAGCGGCCGAGTGGCGGCGATTGTAGTCGGCCACTCGACGTTGCTAAACTCAATGATTCGTAATGCGCTTACTTGAAAGACTTGCCGGCGCAGATTTGACTGCACGAAGATGGAGTCATCGAGCTCAATGTCTGGCAGTGCAGGGAGGAAACGAGTCGATAAGCATTGTGGCACCGCGGCGCAAGTACTCGTCATATTGCATGGTTACACCTGTCTCTGATCATGATAGAGCGGATTGATATCCTACTCACCGTACTGTATCCAGAGAGGACGCGGCTGCTGCCGTCGACGAAGCAACCGGGGACTTGAGCAGAGCTGGCAACAGCCAGGTCGACATAGATCCTCCAAGCGCTGCCGCACATGTCACTAGAGCTTCCACTGCAGGGCATGTTGCAGTCGCTGCTCGGAGCCAAGGTGCCGGCGACTCCGCCGTTGCCGCCAGCAGTGCCCGAGACGACGCTGTTGTCACAATAGCACTCGCTGCTGTACTCGACGCCGTACAATCTGATAAAGGAGTATTGAGACAACTCGTATGAGCAGCGTAATGGCCCACTTTGAGTCACTGCGACACTCAGACGAGAGCATGCCGATGCTGCGATGCGTCCAGCCACAGACTTACTTGTATCCGCTGCTGTAGCACAAGTTTGAGCAGAATTGAAGCGTCATCGAGGACGATTGCTGTTTGAGGATACAAAGTGGCAATCGGTCAGGATCCGCGTCAAGTCCATCCTGGGCCTCCAACCATATGAGCTGCTCGAGCACACATACCCCAGCATAGTACGACAGGACACGAGTGGAACCATCAACGTAGCATCCAGCGTAGCGGCCGGGGAGCGCGGACAGCAGGGTGTTTGAAGAAGAATCGTCATTGACAGAAAACACCTGTGGCATAAAGGGCAAGCGCATTGTCAGCAAGGAAGCAGTCCGGCGGCGCTGTTGAGATAGCAGAGGACTGCAGCCACCGACGATACTTCACCATAAAGCCACCGAGATTCTTGGCGTTCGAGTAACGAGCCTTGGCTGTGATTGCCTGTGTGTCATCGAAAGTTACAAAGCGCAGCTCGGCCGCACTGTATCCGTAGCTGGCATAGGCTTGGCTGTCCCAGTAAGCCGAATAGGTGGTATCTGCGGCGATGTTGGAATAGGCCCAGTTCAGCGAGACAGTCGGGGCAGTGCCGGCTTGACCGAGGCCGTGGGTTCCGCCATCGGCCACGCCAAACCTAAAAGATGATGGAGGCGGTGCGTCAATTGGACCGCATAGTTTCTTGGTATAACTGCTACCACTGGCAAATCAAGATACAAGAGTCATGCTCTTGAGCGAACATTAAGGTGTAATACTGACCAGGCATGGCCATAGAACGGAATGCCGATGACAAGCTTGTTGGAGGGACAGCTGCGAGAGAGATAGGTCGAGACAGTGCTATCGACCGAGGCACCTCCGGCAGCTGGTGAGATATCATAGCCAGAGCAAGTCGAGTCATGTCAGATCACATCCACTCAGAGCACACTGAGCTCCATCAAGCACACACGAAGCACGTCGCATGATACCATCATATCGTGCTCTACCGACTCAAACACCAAGCAGTGGCACACAGCACATGCGACGGCTGTAGGCACAACCACAGGGGGTGCAACACTTGTGTCGACACCCTGGGAATAGAGAATTCACGAGCAAGTTGCAAAGCACGACATACTTGAATACAGAGGCGCTTGATGGCCCGTTGTGGACTGCCATTCGCCAGCCATGTCATAGGTCATCAGCTGCAACAGACAGGCGGGTTACGCAGTTTGAATCAGCGAACGGATCAGCGAGCAGTGTGATGAATCCACATCATCAGAGCCTGTAGTCAAACAGCGCATGCTGCCGATACAAGCGTGAATGGGGCCCGGGAGCCACTCACGTTGACATAGTCCACGATGCCGCAGACAGTCGGGAGATCCATTTTGGAGTTCTCATAACCCGAAGGCGCGGCGACGCTGATCAGGTAGTTTTCGTTGTTGGCAGTCTTGCCGATGGCATTGAAGGCAGCACGGGTCTTGGAGAGCAGGTTGTTGAACTTGATAGTATCGTTGATGCGGGCGGGATAAGCACATTTGCTGGCTGAGCAGTCCAAGACTGAATCGACAGTGCCGGCCGGCACAGGTGCTGATGCATTGATAGCCTGGCCACCATGCTCAAAGACAGGGTACTCCCAGTCAAAGTCGACGCCATCGAAGCCAAAGAACTGGACAAACTTGACGATGCTGGTGACAAACTTGTCAATGTACTTGGCTTCGGTGGCAGGCGAAAAGAGGTTGGAGTCGGTCCAACCACCGATGCTGATAAGGAATCGGAGGTTGGGCGAAGCGCTCTTGACCTGCTTCATCCTAGAGAGTGGACGAGAATGAGCGCAGCATCAGGGCAGAGGTTTGCCATGGGTATCAGCATGGAAGATTTGCATGGGTATCAGTGTGGAAGAGAGCCAGTTGATACAGATCGAGTCAATCAGCGACTAGTGCCTTGGGCACTGTCGAGGCAAGTTGGATGAACAGAGTCAGCGGCTTACAGATACGCATAGCTGCCGCAGATCACCGGGGTGTTGCCGTTGATGAACTTGCCCTGAGAACATGGGAGGCATTAATAGAGCGGCGAGAGGTAGAAGAGCGACGAAGCAACGAGGCGATAGCAGCGCCGCAGCCAGGAGAGCACCAGGCGGAGGCAGATGTCTTACGCTGTTGGCAACAGACGTGCATTGGCCATTGGGGTTGAAGCAGCTGGAATCAGGGCAGTTGCCGCTGGCGCCGACTGGGGAGATGGGAATGACATTGGGTTCAGGCAGGAGGACAGGATTGGGGCTTGCTGCCGAAGATGCGTCGTGTGGAGCAGCAGATGGATGCAGCAGATGGATGCAGCAGATGGATGCAGCAGATGGATGCAGCGACGGATGCAGCGAGACTGGCGGTGGCAAGCTGTCTTACTGTATGGAACCATAGCCAAGAGCGGGTTGGAGTTGGCGCCGGTGCTGCACTGCTGGTTAGCAGGGACAGCAATGCAGCCGCTGGTGTCCTGAGTTCCGACAAAGTCGGTCTGTGGAGCAGCAAGAGGTCAGGGATGAGCGGAGGAAAGGAGGCGCCGACGATTCGGAGCAGTATGGCACAAGTGAGGCTCACATAGTCTGCCGTCACGTCGCTGAAGCTGACGTAGTACTGGTCCAGAGTGGCATGGTACTCAATCGAGGCGAAGGCATAGTTGATGTGGGAGTAGCGATCGGTCACGGCTTGGGTGTACTGTAGGGCGGGATGTAGCGCAGCGACAGCATGGCCGAGAATGGACAAATGCGCATGAGGATGAAGAACAGACCTCGCAGATGGCAGACAGACAGACAGACAGACAGACAGACAGACAGACAGACAGACAGACGGATAGACGGACCAGGAGGACGAAGCACAGCCCGAAAACGGCGGATATGACCCCAATGTGCTCACCTGGAAGGGCTGCTTGTTGGCAGCGAGCTGGTAGTCCCAGCCGACATGGTAACCGACAAGATGCGCGGCTCTGGCTGGCCCAAGGGCGAGCAGCAGTGTGCCCAGGGCGAGAAGCGAGACCATCGATGCAGAGTTCGACAGAGAGACGCAGCGGAAGCTGGACCGATGGGCAGGTGCAGCGAGAGATCGATGGACTGATGGAGCGAGAGACAGGACCGGCCCAAGCAGCTTGCACCGGCGCTGGATCCGGCACCGCAGCCGCAACCGCGTACGTTCCTGCCGAATCGGCACGCGTGCGACCGCGTGTTGCGCGACCGTGGCGCTCTGCACCACGCTCCTGGCCACAGCGGCAGTCCCACGGTTGACGTGAATGCAGCCGCGCGTGCTCTGCCGCGGCTCCTGTACCACCCAGAATGTCGCACGTGTGATACAGTGCGAGTCCTCTCGCCGAGAGCAGCCGAGAGCAACCGAGGGCCCGGGCCAATCTCGCTGATACCCTCCGACACCGTCAACACTCCCGCCTCCTTCTTTAACAGCCGGCCTGAACTCCCGATCGGCATCACGCTCTCTTCGCCCTGCATCGTCAACCAGTCATGCCAAATACCCTCGTCGTTTTCGTCCATGGCTTCCTGTCCTCGGGCGAGTCCTTCCGCCGCTTCCCTGAAGATCTGCTCGAACGAGTCAATCGCAACACAAATAGCACAAGGGCCTTCTTCGACACTCTTGCCTACAACTACAGCACCACCGGCTCAAACGACCAGAGGGTCATCGAGTTCGTCCGGTTTCTTGAAGAACGGTCCCGGAGCTACGCCCAGGTCGTCCTGATTGGCCACTCCATGGGCGGCGTCCTGGCGCTCGATGCCGTCCGCAGATGCCATCCAAACTCGGACTACAACCGCCACGAGGGACACGAGCAAGGCATCGACGGCCTCTATCGTGGCGCCGGATCGCCGCTGCAGCAAAAGATCCATCTTGTGATATCCGTCGACTCGCCCTTCTTTGGTCTGCATCCGCATGTCATTGCCGTCTCCGGAGCGAGGCGAGTCGGCAACGCCATCAATTGGGTATCCGACCGCTTTGGATCTGCGGTACAGTCCCGAAGCGCATATGAAGACACATATTCCAGCCAAGAGACATCCTCTTCTTCACGATCGAGTGGATGGGGACTCCTTGGCTTGGCCGCCGTTGCAACTGTGGCCGTCGGGGCGGCCGCGGCCTATGCGCTTTCTTCCTCAACTCGCTCGGTCCAGGCCGACGAAGACGAGCGAGCTGCCGCACCAGGAATAGGACATGCAGAGTTCTTGAGCCCACTCTGGAATATCGCCAACATGGCCCCACGGTTCGAGGACCTGAATAATCTGCCCATTGAATTCCACGGATTCTACTTGGCGGTAGGCGGACCCTCCTCATAGCCCATATCCTCGAGTTGCTTGATTCCCAAGGAACGAGATCGAGTACTCCGCCAGCCGCCATCACAGGCAGCTCGCTTTGTTGAACAGCTTGCTCTCGTGTCCGGGAAGGCAACTCGGGCGAGCTGCCACACTCACAGCAAATCCGTCGCTCTCGTCACTATCACAGGTATCCGAATTTGGCTCCAGCAACCGCAGCACCAGCCTCAAGAACTTTGTCCAGATTCCCCCTGATCCATACAGACACTATTTCCAAGAAATAGACATCCAGGCGAGGGATGAAATCGAGGCTCACATGGGCATCTTCCGCTCCGAGTTTGACTCGGCGGCATATTATCATCTGCTCACGGCCGTGGCCCGGATTATCGCTGACGTACTGTGATTTACAGGCGATCCAAAATATAACGGGATACCCTTGATTTTTACCATGGATCAAACATTTTGTTACCCAATGCCATCGCGCGCTGGCCATGACCATTCTGTGTTTTGAATCAAGGACGCCACCCAGGCGACGGCGATTCAAGCGACTCAATCTCCAGATGTGCTCACAGTGCCGGGAAGGCAAGCGACACTGGACGGCCGAGTATCTTGATATCGATACATCATGGAACTGTCCAGGTGGTCGAGTGAATGCATCACAGAAAGAGATTGCCAACCAGGACGGGAAACAATCGCATGGCTTGTCCACTGGAGCCAAGACAAGTTCGGCAGGCTGCAGGCCTCTGAAGCCAGAAAGTGACTGTCCCGTTTCTTTCTGGACCGGCTGTAGTATGATCTTCTCGGACATTCTTCGAGTCGAGCAGGACGTCCTTGGACCGCCAGCGTGGTTTCTGGATACCCATACGGTCCTTCAGCGCCGTACATCAAGCGACGAATACACAAGCGTTGCCCCGAACGATGATCAACTGGGGCTTCGGTATATTTGGGCATGCATGGGAGCTTGCAGTGACTGAAGCAAATCAAGACTGTGCTGATTGCGGCACCATGTTGTTAGAATTTGCTCTAACCAAAGATCAGCTCGGTAGGCCCCGAGTAAAGACTTTGGATTGCCTCAGTCTCCGTAATCGCCCTGCACATGACATGTCATCGCAAGGCAAGGATGCTTGGCCATGGTGGACGATGTATTCTAGGTCCGGAAACAAATGACAACCTTGACCCCAACCAAATATGAACAATGTCATGTTTCGCCCGAAGCCAACAAAGTCCAATTGTCACAAAAAGCAATATTCTTTGATTTGTATTGTTCGTCATATCGTCAGACACGGCCAAAGCAGCGAGGAGGAGAGGGGCGAGGATAGTCTATAGGCGGCTGGCAGCACCAGCAACAGGGTCGTAGAAGAAGACATGGGAAAGGCGGAGGACCAACATAGAGAACAATAGAGCAAGATTGAACCTTAGGCACATAGGGGTGAAGACATTTTAGAACAGAAAAGTTGAATGAAAGAAATAGACACCCTTCAGGTTGGTTGGGTCGGAGGGACAAGGTTTGTACATGAGCCTCAGTCGTGTGCGGTTAGATGTTCTTGATCTGATCGCGCTTTCGGACGTAAGGGCGATCAGTAGCGATGGGAACACACTTGTAGGGGCGAGCGGTGCTGGTGGAGGCGACAGAGCCGGTGGATGTAGCGGAGCTGATGGGAGCAACTGAGGCACTGCTATATGAAGGCAGAGAGGAGGTGGGGGTGGCAGAAGAATAGGTCGGGGCGGCCGATGAAGAAGCGGAAGCCGAGCTGGAAGCGCTCATAGTCGCGGTAGAATAAGCAACAGAACTGGTGGCAACTGTGGGGCCTGAGCTGGAGACAGCAGAGGCGCTAGTTGAAACACTGGAAGACACAGTGCAGGGGGTGGAAGCACTTGAGGAAGAACCAGTTGTAACGCCGGTGGGAGCGGCACTGGAAGCAGCGCTGGAAGAAGCCGAGTAAACGAGACTGGAGCTGGAGGAGGAGGAAACTGAAGTGGGAGTGACGGAGGGAGTGGGAGCGCCCGAGGAGGATGAAGAAATCACGGCAGTGGGGGCGGCACTGGAGAAGATGCTGGAAGAAGCCGAGTAGACGAGACTGGAGCTGGAGGAGGAAGTGGAACCAGAAGTGGGAGTAACGGAGGGAGTGACGGTGGGAGTAACGGTGGGAGTAACGGAGGGAGTGACGGAGGGAGTGACGGTAGGAGTAACGGTGGGAGTAACGGTGGGAGTAACGGAGGGAGTGACGGTGGGAGTAACGGAGGGTGTGACGGTGGGAGTGACGGTAGGAGTGACGGAGGGAGTGACGGTGGGAGTGACGGAAGGAGTGACGGTGGGAGTGACGGAAGGAGTGACGGTGGGAGTGACGGAGGGAGTGACGGTGGGAGTAGGGGTGTCCGAAGTGGTCGAAGAGGAAATCACACCGGTGGGAGCAGCACTGGAACTTGCGCTAGAAGAAGCCGAGTAGACAAGGCTCGAGCTAGAAGTGGTGGTGGTGGTAGAACTGGAGGGAGTGGGAGTGTCCGAGGTGGTGGTGGTGGTGGTGGACGAGGAGGAAGGGATGGGAGAAGTGGTGGTGGAAGTGGTGGTGGAGCTGGAGGGAGTAGGAGTGTCCGAGGTAGTCGAGGAGGATGAGGAGGAGGTGGTGGTAGTGGTGGTGGTGGTAGTGGTGGTGGTGGTGGACGAGGAGGAAGGGGTGGGAGAAGTGGTGGTGGTGGTGGAAGTGGAGCTGGAGGACGAGCTCGAGCTGGGAAGAGGCGTGGGAACGCAGCCCGAGTAGGGAGCCAAGTTGACTTGGATAGAGCCGGTCAAACTCTTGGCAAAGACGTTGCCGTTGATCTGCCCGGACGACTTTTGAGAGATGGCGGCGTTGGGGGCCAAAACAGTTCCATGGAAGGAAACACCCGTGATAGTCAGCTGGTTGGCCTGGTAAAAGTTCCAAATGATGTGGTTGCGGTTGGGGAGGAGAGAGTCAATGTTGAAGTTCTTGAGGCTGGGGGCTTGGCCGTTGACGTTCAAGATGAGAGTTCCGGTGAAAGAGCTCTGCGAATAGATGAACGTGTCGCACTGGGCAAGGACGCCCGAGTCCACCGAGACGACTTCGGTATCGAGGTTGCCGTGCAGAGTCAGAACACAGTCCTTGGCACGGGTGGGGCTCGACGCCCAAGTACCGGTGGTATGGAGCTGCGACATGTACGATGACAGGTTGTTCAAGTAGCTGAAGGACGACTTGAAGTTGACCGGCAGACTGTCCGAGTTGCTCTGGTAGGCGTGACAGGGGTTGGTCAGGGGGAAGAAGGAGCCATCGCCAATGTTGGAAGCCTTCTGGGCATAGATGAGATCACCGTACGACACACGGGAGGGGAATCTGCCAGGACCAGATGATCATGGTTGTCAGCCTTTGAAATAGCACACTCGATCTCAGCACCAAATCAGCTTTGGGCCGGACAACGCGCACAGGAGAGGTGCCAGAAGCAAAGGTATACCTCTGGAGCTTGCCACCAACAACGACCGTGTAGCGCAGGCCGGGATAGAGATTGTTGGCGCTCAGGAGAGAGGCGACAGCAGGGCAGGAGTCAGGCTGCGAGCCAAAGTTGGAGTACAGCTGGGCACCAAAGTCGGCAGCGACGTTGAGGTTGCCGCCGATGGCACCGCGGCCCTCGACATCTGTGCACAAGAGACGCCAAGGCAATAGTAGTCAGCGATGCTGCGTCACGGCGGGGGGCTGGCGCACTTGTGAGGCGAGGCGTTGTGCATCCCCTCTGGAACAGGTTAGCGGTATGTGGCCTGTTCGAAAAGCACGGCACTGGGTTGTGGACGGCTACAAGAGCAAAGACTCACCCGAAGTCGACGTTTGGTAGTCCTGGGAAAGGAACAGGTTGTACTCTCCGAGAGGGAGGGTGTAGCTCTGGCCGTTGTAGGTGATCTGAGGACCCCAGGCGGTGGTGCCCTGGGAGCTGCACGAGAAAGTGGTGGCCGAGGCAGAGGCCAGCACGGCAGCGAGGACGGCGGAGGACTTGACAAGCATCCCAGCGTCGAGAGGGAGGAGGAGAGGAAAAAGAGAGGGGGGCGGCTCAGCGAAAGGGGGCAAGAGCAGGCGGAGCTGGGGATAGGAGCAGAGCCAGAACAACAGGGCCGTTTTATGGCCGGGCCGATCGGTGGTCGAAAAATGGTAAAGAACCCACGAGCCGGCGCGTCGCCAGGCCTTGATTCGATCGTGCGACCGATTCAACAAGACACGCGAGCACATGTGCGCGCGCTGCGGGGTTGTGGAAGATTGTGGCGTCGATGGGACATTTTGTTGTTGGGCTGGAGAAAGGGCTGCGCATCCACAGGCATGACACCTGGGTTCGGGGGAATACAGCGCCTGTGCGGACAGGCAGCTCGTCTGTGTCCACGAGTAGAGCATCGCGGCGTCAACAGCACCTTAAAGTTGTGGCAGGCGGCCTTAGTTGCGGCGTCGAGCGCGGTCGGGGGAGGGCCGTGTATGGACGCATGGGGGCACTTTGGGCGACCGGGTCAAGGGGATGCAAAGCACAAGGCCGGCTGCTCCAGGGCAGCAAGGGACGCACCACTGGCAGACGTCGGCGACGTGGTGCGAGCGCACAGCCCGACGCTGTCCTTGGACGATCGGTGCGGATGAGCCTGCAGGGCCCAAGGGGAGCGCGCGGCCAGAGCCCAAGGGCGCCTTGGGATGCATGCGCCCAAGCGGTCCGGCTTTGCTTCAGGATCGAGGACCTGCCGCCGACCAAATGCATACGACTGCCTCATGCACGGCCGGTGGTGGCGGAGCGGTGCAGGGTGGGTGCAAAGGTGGGTGCAGGACGGATGCAGGGCGGATGCAAGGTGGATGCAGGGCTTGTCGTCGCCCTTTCCCGACTGGCTGTGGCTCTGTCTGAGCGCCGGGCTGCTCTTGGGGGGGCGACCATCCCAGCACTGCTCGGCACGGGATGTGCCAGGCACATCACCACAGCTGTCCAGCCAGGCAAGCATCCGGTTTCTGCATTCCGTTGCATTGGCTGCATCCCACTGCATGGATTGCCTTTCATTGCAGATCCCAAGCCACCGCCCGCACAGCCCAGATGGGCCGATGGGATGATTGTCTGTGGCTCCCGAGAGGCTTCCTCCGCCCATCCACCGGACATCGGACATGCCCCCCTGCCCGAGGCCCTCGCGATCGTCCACGCCCCGATTTCCCACAGCCTTGGTTTCAGATTTGTGCTGCAACCAGCGCTCCCACCACATCGAGCTCGCCTGGGCACGACAGACGACGAATGGCCTCTAAGATTCGGGGCCTGGAGCCTGCTGATGTGATATGGGGGGGATTTGGATCGCTGTCTGGCATCTGATTCGCGGTCGGAGTGTGGATATCACGTGATGGGATTGCGCGCAGCATCTCGCTCGTGTCCGCAACCTGGCGTCACTCCAGGTCACTCGTTCCGCGTGGCGCTCCCAGGCGTTCCGACATCGCAATCGAATTTGAAATAGATCGTCGATATATAACCGCCATTCTTGCCTCCTCTCTATCAGCCAGACCTATCGCTCCGCGCAGCCTTTCCATCTCACCAGCACTTTTCCCCCAGTCCACCATGTCCATCGTCGCCATCACCGGTGCCTCCCGCGGAATCGGGCTCGAGTTCCTCCGCCAGCTTATCGCTTCGGACGAGGCCACCAAGGTTATCGCCCTCGTCCGCAACCCCGACGATGCCGCCCAGCTGCAGGAAGAGATCAAGCGCCACCCCGGCCGCGTCCTCGCCGTCAAGCTTGACGTCACCAACGAAGAGTCTGTCAAGGTAGGTATACAGGCAAGAGCGCCTTGGAGCAGAGAGGCGGCTGCCCCAAACATGACGGCAACCCAAAGCCCCACGCTCCTGCCGCGACCGGACCAGGCACTGCCTGTCTGATGGCTATCCTTCGACGCTAACACGTAACGAACTCGACGGCATCAACCCTAGAGCGCTGCCAAGGAGGTCGAGAAGCTCTCTCCCGAGGGTATCGACATCCTCATCAACAATGCCGGCGCCTATCTCGAGCCCAAGGGCTCGTCGCCCATTAACACGTGGGTATCGCGGCTCGCTGGGCCCCGGGGCGACTCTCGGCTGCAAGCTAACATTCTCGGATCCTTTCTGCGTCTACAGGAGCGCCAAGGATATCCTCGCCAGCTATGCCACCAACACCATCGGCCCCTTCCTCACGATCCAGAACTTCTTCCCTCAGCTCCTCAAGCGCCAGAAGCGAACTGTGGTCAACATCACCTCGGCCATGGGCTCGATTGCCTGGAGCAAGCCCAACTCGATCGCTTACCGATCGAGCAAGGCCGCTCTCAACTCGGGTGAGCCCAACTTGTTGTTGTGTTCTGGCCATGCTCCGTGATCATTATGCCCATCCGCCAAATCCAGACCATCTGCCGTGATCCCACATCACCGTGCTAACGCCGTTTCTGATCAGTCGTGAGCATCCTTGCTCAGGAACTTGGCCCTCAGGGAGCGACTCTGGTGCTGTTCCACCCGGGATGGGTCCAGACCGACATGGGCGGTTCCAACGCCGATCTTACGGTCTCGACCAGTGTCTCGTCGATTCTCAAGGTAGGATTCTCAAACCACCACCGCTGCCGCTCCATCCTCACAGCCAGCTAGATGAATGGCAGATCGCCGGATCACTTGATTGCTCATGCAGGCAGACTTGCGCCGGTCCTCAGTTAGTCTCTCTCCTTTCGTGGCTGACCCACCACAGGTTGTTCATGGTCTGAAGCACGAAGACAACGGCAAGTTCTTCAACTACGATGGCACCACCATTCCTTGGTAGAGGACGCCTATATACAGGGTTGACAATATAAATGCAATTGATATACAGCCAAAACGTGAATTGTGGCATCATGGCAGGCAGAACAAAACAGATACCGAATGTGCAAGGTGCAAAACGATCTCCCAAACAGGGAATCGAACCCTGGTCGCCCGCGTGACAGGCGGGAGTACTAGCCACTATACTATTTGGGATTTTCCGCATCGGGGAATCGAACCCCGGCCGTCTCGGTGAGAGCGAGAAATCCTAGCCACTGGACCAATGCGGAGAGCTTGACCTTGATCTCAACTTTTGGATCCACAGGCACAGGCTCTCCGTCGCTCTTTTATTAACAAACCGCTCAACACTCTCAACCAACGACCCCCTCCACATGCCCCCGACCCAAACGGCCATCAACGAGATGGCCATAGACACCTCGGGCAGCCCTGCTGCCCAAGAACCAGGCCAACCGGACGAAAATCGCAGCCTAGAAAGCAACGGCCATCAGGTCAGTAGCGCCAGTATCACCGAGGCCACCGAATCAGCACCCACCAAAAAGCACCGCAGGGATGGTGAGCCCATCCAGCTGCACGTCGGTCGCAAGAAGACCGTCGAAGAAATTATCGAAGAGCTCTATGCAGATTCGGCAATCTTTCCCAACCCGCCCGACGTGGTTGAAGAAAAGAAGTGGGCCCTCTCGATCCTCGAGAAGGCCAAGAACAACACTCTCACCGACCAGGACTTCATCCCGGTCGATTTCAAAGACATCACCTACCGCCGCTTTAGGTTTGTCTTCGCTCTGAAGGCAGACCAAGTTCAATGCTCCCGTTGCAGAGGGAGCAAGCCCCCCGCCTGGCGTATCGACGACGCCCAGCACTCGGTCGTCTGCAAGAACATGCTGATGAGCCCGGACGCCGCCACCAAGGTGGAAGAATGCGGGAAGCATTTTTCCATCCTCGTATTCTGGGGCCTGATGACCCGCCATGACGAAGCCGGATGGAAGCTTTTCGAACAACGGGCCTCCCTCGCCGATGCCAGGGCTGTCGGGAAGCGCGTCTGCGCCACCGACATGCGCAAGAAGCAGAGTCCCCAACAGCAGCTTCAGCACATCCAGAGTGAGCTTCTCAAGAAAGCTCAGAAGATTAACGAAGAACTCGCCAAGCTGGACCTCAGCAAACCCGAGGAAGTTGCTAGACTCAAGGCCCTGACCCAGAGCGCCACCGAGTGCATGCAGACGCTCGCCTCCGAGCTGGAGCATGCGTCCCGGGCCATCTCGGAACGCCCAGCTCCGACATCCTACGCAGCAGCCGCCCAGCGGGGTGCCAAGAAGCAGCCCGACAACAAGACAATCGACGCGCGCAAGCTGGCGGCCCTCGAAAAAGTCCACCAGGAGGCCGATGCCGGCAAGAAGAACGAGGCCATCGGCGCCATCCTCCGCGGCCGTGACCCCACCGACGGCAAGTGGCTGGTGCCCAAGACTGCCACGCCATTCAGGATGATCAGATCCTCGGTCCCTGTCGAGGAAGGACCCTTAAAGGATAGGATGGACAACGCCGCTTGGGTTTACGTCAAGGATATCCCTCGGGGTAGCTACCGCACGATCAGACAAGCTTTCAAGGAGAAGGGCTTTGCCACCAACCAGATTCTCAATATCAGCTTTGTCAACAACAGCGTCTGTGAGTTCGTCCTCAGAGACAAGAGCTCGAGAGAAGAATTCTTGAAGCACATTACGGACATGAAATTCACTGAAGTCGCACACATGGACGTGTCGAAGATCACCGAGGCCGAGAAGGAGTCCAAGAAGCTCCAAATCAAGAGCTTCATTGAACGCGCTGCCAGGATATGTGCGGAATCCAATGACCTCCTCACGGCGACCTTGTACCAACGGAAGATGAACGACCCAGCCGTCGCCGAGCAGATCACTGCTAAGGCGAAGGAACTGGCTCGCAACAAACCAGGCCGCCAAGAAAAAGGCGGACGCGAAGGAACCACTCCTCCCCGCAAATGATGCAGCCCCAACCTACGCCCACTATTAGGTTCGCGACCCTGAATGTCTGCGGACTTGAAACCTCTATACACGAGGTTATCGAAATGGTAAAAGCAAAAGACCTCGACTTTATAACAGTCCAAGAAACGTGGCTCAAACCACAGCAATCCATCGGACCTTACAAGAACCTCATAGTTTTCGAAACCCGAGAGCCATATGTCTCTGTCGACGGCCTCGCAAGAGGCACCGGAGGAATCGCCCTCATTCGGAACCCGAAAACCACCAACCTCGAAGACTTTAGCAACTTCCGCGTTGGACCTCATCACACGAGCATCTGGTTCAAGTTCCGAGGCATCGTCTTTGGATCTTTCTACCTCAAGCCTGCTCTATCAGCCAATGCGGCAGCCCTGCAAAAGTTCCGAGAAGCCCTGTCGGCCATCAAGACCAACACCACAGAAATGAACAATCCTATCCCATCT
The DNA here is from genome assembly GCF_025602895.1 of Polychytrium aggregatum. Classification (NCBI taxonomy): domain Eukaryota; kingdom Fungi; phylum Chytridiomycota; class Chytridiomycetes; order Polychytriales; genus Polychytrium; species Polychytrium aggregatum. The sequence continues at coordinate 47,939 of NW_026516243.1, forward strand.
GTGATCATGGGCGACTTCAACACCCGCATGGGCCAGACAAGCAGAGACACCCATGAAACCGCCAACCGTTTGCAACCACTGCGGACAGCTGTAGCGGGCGGCTTCCTGGAATTCGTGGATTCGACCAACCCCACGGGGCAACACTGGACCCACGTCGTCAACGGGAAGAAACCACAACACTCAGTACTGGACCTCTTCTTTGTCTCGACGGCACTGAGACACAACGCCAAGACGGTGACGGTCCACTCCAACGACACCTGTAACTCAGACCACCGCATGGTGTCGATGGAACTTGAATGGAACGCCGCCAGAGAGCCTGCCCGCCCACCAATCCTCGTGTGGCGAACCAACAAGCTCGAAGATCCCGAAACCCTCCAGCAATACACGGAAGCCTTTAGAGTCCACCACCCAGTAGTCGTAGAGCAGATCACACAGCTGGGAACCCGGCTACCACAAGAGGATGGACCTATGGCACGCGAAGACGCCGAAGCCCTCGTTGAATCTGGGTGGAATATCATCAAGAACCACGTCACAGCGGTGGCACAAATCGTCATTGTGAAGCGAAAGAAGGATGGCCCGGCTCCCCGCAACGGCTTTTGGACCCCGGAAATGGCTGACATCAAGAAACGACGAAACACGGCTTATCGAATCGTGAACCAGTCGCCACAAGGCTCGAGAATCCAACTGCAGGCCATGGCCGACTACGAAAACATGAACAACAAACTCAAGGACCTCATACGACGACAGAAACGCGCCTTCTACAACACCTGGGCCCAGTCTCTCTCCACCAAATCGGACTCTGAGCTCCTCAAGGAAATCAGCAAGCGAGACAAGGTCAAAAGCGGCTTCTTCAACCGGTCGATTCTTCCGAACGACCAAGACAGCATGGACCAGTACCGGGCCCACTTTGGGAACATCTCAAGTCGTCTCGGTGTTCAAGAAGCCAACGATACACCGCGTCCTCAGGAAATACTATTCAGTCGCCTCTTGGGCCGCGAAATCACAGCAGAAGAAGTAAAAACAGCCATCCGACGCATGGGGAAACACAAGGCCCCTGGGTCCGACGGGATCAGTGCCGAGCTCCTACACCCAGTAACCGACCAAGTCTCGGATTGGCTGCGTCAGCTCTTCAACTGGTGCATGTGGACCGGCATCGTCCCTCAAGAATGGAATGTCGCCATCAACCACCCCATCTGGAAGAAGAAGGGCGAAGAAGAGGACATCAAGAACTATCGCCCGATCTCTCTGCTACAAGTTGTCCGAAAGGTATTCGAAAGGATCTTACATAGCCGACTCCTCCAGGAGATGGGCCCCATCGACATCTCCCAAGGAGGCTTCCGCAGCAACAGGGGAACCCTGGACCAGGTATTCGCACTCGATTCAATCGTCAAGTTCCTACAGAACGACGGCCACACCCCGTGGATCGCGTTCATGGACATCAAAGCCGCGTACGACTCAGTTGACCGGGATCGGCTCTGGCACAAACTCGAGCAACGAGACATCCCCCCGCATACCATCCGCATCCTACGCGCGCTCTTCGACAACGTGACCACCGCTGTTCTCGTGAGCGGCACCAAATCCCGGCCGTACTGGCTGGAGATCGGGCTGCTGCAAGGGTCGGTTCTTTCACCCACCCTCTACAGCCTCTTCATGGATGACCTCGCACAGAACCTCCGAGCAGTCACATCACCCAGAATAGGGAACCTCATCATCAACAATGTCATGTACGCGGACGACATGGCGTTGGTAGCAAAAAACCAAGAAGACCTCCAAAGACTTGTTGACATCTCCGAAGCACACGCAGACGAAAACAATTACGCTTTCTCTCCGACCAAATGCGAAGTGCTTACCGCGGAAGCAAACCCGACCCCAATCACACTCAAGGGAACACCTCTTAGCTTCGTCACCAGCACCTACAAGTACCTCGGGGTGCAGTTCGGCCCTGATGGCATCGACGCAGAGGCCCACGTCACTCAACTAAAGCACAAAGCCCAGTTCCGAACCAAAGAGCTCAAGGAACACGGCATCTTCAGCAAGTCAGTCTACCCTGGACTGATCGTCAAAATCTACAAGGCTTTCATCCGGCCCCGTCTGGAGTACGGCCTTGCCATCGTCAACATGAAGGGCCCGATAATGAACACTCTACAGGGGTGCATGCTGGACACACTGCGATCGGCACTCAACATCCGCCAGAACGCGTCTGGTCCGGCTGTCATGACAGCCACAGGAATCTACACCATGGCGACCAGAAAACAGATACTGATGATCAAGTGCTTCGGACGGTGGTTCGACAGGAAAGACGACCCAGGATATCTTGGATCCCACGTGCTCAAGTACATCACCGAGTTGCCCCCAAGAAACCCAAACAAGAAGATACTCTCCAAGCTGACCGGAAGCGCCGCATGGAAGGAGCTCGAGAGACAGCACCGAGACTCCCCAGACAGAACAAGACTGGACCTGTTTGAATCTGGAACTGGCACCGGCACACCCATCAAGAAGGCGGTGATCGTTCACAGTTTTGAAAAAGAGCGGAAGCCCGAGAAAGTAATGTCGATCGCAGGCACCTACAAGTGGGAAGGCGACCCCATCCTGACAGCGCGGATGCCAGTAGCAACAGTTGCCCAAGCAAGGAGAATGCTCCTGTGGCGAGTCGGGTGTTTCCCACCTAAACCCGACAAGGAGTGCAAAAAGACCGGACCCAACGGCCCCAAGGTGTATGTCAACAGAAAACATGCAGCAGAATGTGTCCGAGCCAAGGACCGACTCGAGAAATATGTTCACCCCACATCGATCCCCGAAGGCATCACCTACATCGACCTTGCAATCGACGCACTCCCCAAGTTGGCTCGAGTGCCAACAAGACCACTCACCACCGATCCTGAAAAACAGAGAAGATGGCGTGCCAAGCGCAGCCGAGTACTGAACAACAGACCAGCGATCTGGCTGGATGTCGTGGCGGTGCTGGATGACATCGCAACCAAATGTCTGTCGTGGACAGCGGCCCCTCGGGCTGACCAATCGCAGCAAACAAGTACCTGAGAAAGAAACCCTCCCAGACGCATGAGCAGACACTTGGACAGGGAAGCCGGAGCTGGAGTCCCAAACTGTCACTGAATGGATGAGTTCGGCAAAACTTGACATCGCCGTCCCTCCGCAAACAGGCCCCATGGGATAGAGAGCTGTACACCGACGACCCAAATGTCCCGGTTGGCAAAGCCAACACCCAGTGCCAGAGCCCAAAAGGGACGCTAAGGCAAAGTCTTTAATAAAGACCCACCTATTGACTGACTGGACCAATGCGGATTGTCCAATTTCCGACTAGTGCAAACTTGAGGCCACGTCATCCCATACACGATCCACCACATCTTCCACATTCCCCACATTCCCCACATTCTCCACATTCTCCACATTCTCCACATTCTCCACATACTCCACGTTCTCATACTCCGCGAGCTCTCTGACATCATGAGTACTGCTGCAAGGGTTGGTGGATGGGCTCGGCAAAGCTTGACATCGCCGTCCCTCCGCAAACAGGCCCCATGGGATAGAGAGCTGTACACCGACGACCCAAATGTCCCGGTTGGCAAAACCAACACCCAGTGCCAGAGCCCAAAAGGGACGCTAAGGCAAAGTCTTTAATAAAGACCCACCTATTGACTGACTGGACCAATGCGGATCGATGGCTTGTCTGCTGTCTCTCTTTCTGCCGCTCTGACACCACCACCACCGCCCTGCCACTCTGCCGATTCTGCCGATTCTGCCGATTCTGCCAGCTCCGCCCCTTTAGCGAGTCCTCCTAATAAATGATAAATCCGTATCCAACAAAGCAACCTGACTGTCCCGCAGCACCAACAGCAGTCTCCTCGACCGCACGGCCGCACCAGACCCATGTCATGTCGTCTTGCTGGCAGCATGATTGGTTGTGGCGCGCTTGGCTCACCCAGCCATCGCGAAACCGAGCGGATACCAAAATCCAGCACCAACCCTGGCGTTGCATCCTCCTTTCGCTTTGCTCACCATCACTCGTGCTGTCCATCCCGACCATGAGTAGAACACCAAAGCGCTCAGCTGCGGGTATCTCTTCCCTGCCGCCTTCTCTCAAGAAACGGCCAAAGCCGTCAGCCTCGCCGTCAGCTGGTGCTTCGTCCGCCGCAAAACCAAGCACCAGCGACCCAACGACAAACGCCAACAACCCAAAGCCGAGCACCGGCGATCCAAAAGCAAGCACCAACGATCCATCCACCCACGCTCCAAAGCGACCTGATCCAACTGCTCGATCCGTGCCTGAGTCCGAGTCTGCTGCAAACCAGCCCGAGCCGCACACGACCTCGGCAACAGATCCCCAACCCAGCTCAGAGATCCGCTCCGAGCCGCCATCGAGCTCGAAACGTCGATCGACTGCACAAAATCTGACTCCAAAGAGGACCCGCTCTGGCAACCCTCCGAGAGGCTCCACCCCCAGTATTCGCAACTTTTTGACTCCGCGTGCAAAGGAGTCGTCTACTGTGGCGATCGAATCCCCAAAGGTATCCACAGCAACGGTCGTCACAGAAACGCCGCTGAAACCAAATCCCATCGTCCCGGAGCTAACCGAGTCCCAGAGCGAGTCGTCCGAGCACATATCTCGGGCATTGCCGGCGCCCCGGGAGTCATCACCCTTGGAACAGTCAAGATCTACCGCTCCACATCCGAACTCTTCGACACCGGTGCAACTTCTGCACGGAGCTGATCCAGGCCACGAAGATGCACACATACCCCAGGCTGAACAAACTCAGGAAATCGAGCCCATCCAAGTGGATCGACCGACGCAGCCATCAGAATCAATGCAACCAGTAGAAGTAGTGCAGTCCGCAGAACCAGTGCAGCCAGTGCAGCCAGTGCAAACCCAGGCTTCCCTCCAAACAGAAGCCCAGACCGAAATCGTCCGCCCCTCACCCGAGAGCATCCGGCCTGGGAAGAAAGAAAAGTCTAGGGTCACCATCCCCCGGCGGAAGCCCAGAGTGTCCAGCCCAAAGCCGCCCCAGACCCCGAGCAGTGCACCCAAGGCCCCTTCGCCCCGTGAGTCGCTCCGGCGACTGTTGGATCTGTTTGCCCAACCCATTTCCGCAATCAAGGACCTCTCAGGCACACCCATCCGAAAGCAGGGCCGTCCGCGAATCAACTTTGAGGATGGCGAGCCGCAACATCCTGACGAGCAAATGGTCATATCGGCCCGGCAAGAGGCCAAACGGCGCCTGGGCTGCCCACTGCCGGGATGTACCCAGTCGTTTGGCAATGGCCCGCTCCTGATTCAGCACATCCGCAGCTTCTGCCACAGTCTGCCGCTCCTGCTCGATACCGTCACGACCAAGCATGCGACCAAGGTTAACGACCCACCTATCCAAGAAGCCATCCAGACCCTCCAGTCCGCCGTCCAAGATTCAACTTTTATCTCCGGGACATCGGACTACGTCATCTACTTTGGCGATCTGGCAAAGCCCACGGTCCTTCGGTTCACGCTTGGCTCGGCGATCCCAAGTCCAAAGACTGCATCGACAGAGGACATGTTGGACGAGGACAATCCCTCGCAAGAACGCCAGGCTTCGCAGGAGAGGCCTGGCGCAAAGGAAACACAGTATACCCCAGACGGAGAGAGTCTTGATGCATGCACAGAGGATGCAGCTCCTCTCCCTGCGAGGAGGGCACAACGCCGCGCTCGGAGTTCCCTGGCGGATCTGGACAAGCCCTCACCCGATACAACCCCGCGACGGCGTGGGCCGAATGCTCATCCGTCAAGGGCCCCACAGGCATTTCTTCCAGTGCCTGGAATGCTCCCGTCCCTCGCCGATCAGGCTGCATCGATTCGCACTGATGATGGTTGCTCGATACCACGACGACCTCGGCCATCGGACTTTGAGGCTGTTGACGCAGAGTAACGTACCGCCAAACTGTGGGCACTGGGTCTTGCAGCTCCAGATGATCTGTATGGTGGCGACTTGAGACCGCCTCCACTCGTACTAACATGCTCGTTGGGTATTGATCTGTGTTGTGGCCGCTATTCAGGGCTGCCCAGGGATATCTTCCTCCAGTGCAAGAGGTGAAAATCGAGCAGAGTGGAGGCCGGCCTCTGCACTTGACGCGATTCCAAGGAATATGGTCAAGTCAGTACTGCTGCTACCTCGTGCCTCAGCGGTGTTGGTTGGCCGCTTGGTTCTCTTGGGTGGTGGCATCGGCGGGTACAAAGCTTGACAAAACCATATGTATCCTAACCCAACGCACCCTTTTCCAGGCGGAGCCGAGGGCGACAGTTGCTGCTTCCTGAACACAGGGCTGCCTACTTGGGGACTCGATTGGTGTCCATCGTCCGACGGTAAGATGCTACCGAAAATTGGACATCATTGCACAACGCCACCGTATCGAGCGGCGTGTTTCATGTGTTGGGAGCTCATCGCGTCGAGCACCTTCATTTCCCATTCAGCGCATCAATATCTGGCTGTGGGGGGCTTCAAGGACAAATCTGAAGATCGCCTGGTTGGCGTGCGGCAGTCGTCTGAGGAAGGCAACGATATGCTCAACAGTATCCAGATCTGGGAGATCCCCATCCCGGAGACAGCTCCAGAGGAGTCGTCCGATAAAGCAAGCAAATCCGCACAGACTGCCCGGGACGGCAACCCCAAACTTGTCATGTGTCTGTTGCATGACTGGGGCGACGTCTATGAGCTGCAATGGTGTCCTCGTGGTGCATATGAGAGCCGAAACAATGTGAGTTCGAAGCCGGCGGTGTACAAGAGTTGTTGCGATTTCAGTTGGAACGACAACGCCGACTGTCGCTCTTCTGAATCAACCAATGGACGCTGCTCTCTGCTGCTCGCTTGCTTACTGTCGTGGACTTGCCATAGGAAACCTCGGAGGCCTCCGCACTTCCGTGTTTGGGCTATCTGGCAGGCATTTTCGGCGACGGCACTATGAACGTTATAGCTGTTCCGCATGTCCAACCTCTTGCCTTGGCGCTCGAGACAAGAACCACACCCCTCTTTGGTGAGTGCGTTGGCATCCAAGCCCAGCTCGCATTTGGCTGTCCGATTGCGGGTTTCGTCCGTGGTAATACTGCCTCCGGGAGGAATGACAGGCAACGGGGCTGACAGCGCAATAATTCCTGATCGGCGCAGTTCGAATCACCAAGCCTCTGGTTTCGTGCTCGTTGCCCAATACTGTTGTGTGGAAACTCGCTTGGGACGATTGCGGACGCATCGCAACGGGATGCACCGACGGTGAGTACCCGTCGCTTTGGGGAGGGTGTTTTGAACCCAATGGCACCTGCGGAGACCTTTCTAACCCAATGGCTCCCGCACAGGCTCAATATGTCTCTGGGATGTTTATGAGACAATCCGAGAGACTGAATCGCAGGGGGGAGACTCTCCAGCTGGTGGAAATTACGGTATGAGGTCTGCCGCTCGATGAGCCGGCCAAGCACGGACTAGAGCGCCTGTCAGATACAGAAGCTTAGCCTCGAGATATCTCGGTCGAGTCGAGCAATCGTTAGCAGATTTGCAGCTGCGAATGCGCCACTGCTGACAGCAAGCAATTGTTCCCTCAGAGGTGGAGCCTTTGTTCTTTTGTCTCGCTCACGACTCTTGCATCCGGTCGATTGCTTGGATCCGTGGAGCCGACGGCAAGACCTCTCACCTGGTCTGCACTTTCGGAAGTGACGGGCGAGTGCGCATAATCGATATTCGAGATCCGCACCAGGGCATGACGATCTCAAGATATCGAGGTACGGGACCTTTGCAATCGGCACAATAGTAGCATGCGGATACTTGCGGATGTTGGTAGCACGGAACCATCATCGGCTATGGCGACTGACTCACCATCCGAACCGCCTTTTCGTCCTTGCTTGTGCTGGCGCGTCTGCGCTTCCATTTCAAACTCAAGGACAAATCATGTGTGGGTCTTACGATGAGGGGACGGACGCCATTTTATACAGCGAGCTTAACTCGATCAAAGCACTGCCTCTCGGCGACAGGAGCGGCGACTCTGGGCTTCGTGAAGTGGGAACCGAAGCGGACGCATTCTACTCGATGAACTGTATTCCCCATCGCAGCGTGCGATGCATCGCCCACGACACCGCCATTTGGGTATGTATCTCTTGGACGAGAGAGCTGCTCCGCTCAATCCTTCGATCATCCGGATCCAGATCTGAACTTCAGAGTCGACAAAGTGGCGGCAAACAAGATTATCCAGTCGCCGAGCGGATTTCGGCACTCCGGCCAAACTAACCTGCGCGCTGTACCTGTGCTATGCTGGATATGCTGTGCACCCAGCACTTTGCCGTATCCAAGTTCCTGCCCTTTATGATCTCAGGAGACTGCAACGGCAATGTCCATATCTCCAACACGTCTCGGCGCGATCAGCGGCCTAAGAGGGGTGCAGTAAGTTTGATCTTTGCTATCGCTGGTGATGGATCCATATGGGCTCTTGTCGGACACAAGTATCTTGACGCAACAGGGACAACCTGCGAGTGCCCTGGGGTTGTCTAGGTCTTGGCTGACATGATATTGCATTTACCGCTGACCCTGTAGCCGGATACAAGGACTTACCTTGTCTACAAGCTCGAGTTGGAGAGCCAGAGTGGCATGTATCGCTATGATGGCGTCGGTGGCAAGCCTCTGCCGGTAATTGCATCTTTCTCAGCGCAGAACGACACCGTCTGCAGTCGTTACATTTCATTTTTTGCATTGAGTCGCGGCTGTAAAGGCCCTTTCACACATCCATCTGGCTGCTTGCAGTCGCAAGTCTGGCTCGCTTGATCACTGTGCGTGTCATTCCATCCACTCACAGTCCCTCCCTGCACTCAGGATTCGCTCGGCAAGAGTTGGAGCTTCAATCTCGACGGCTATCGCACCCCCGACTGTCAGATCTTTCGTGTCTGCTGGAGCCCGAATCCGTCAACGGCAGCATGGATCGCCTCGGCTGGTGCGGCGGGATTAGTCCGTCTCGAATCGACACTGACGCTCTCAGCCCACTGACACAGCCATGTGTGGGAAACACTGGCAATACACGGAGCCCGTTTGGAAATGTATTTGCTGATAGTCAAGATGGCAATTGAGCGCGGGCCGATCGTCTCTCTCCAGGCTGGTCGAGCCCCCTCCCTTGGGCAGTTCCATTCCCCTGATCAAAAGAATGGCTGACTGGTGTTGCTCGAGAAGCTGGAAATGGCAGGCTTGGGCAGACTTGGGATTGGCTCGATCGTTGGGTTCACCCGGACCCGAATGCGCTGGTCATACGGCGAGGCCAGGCTCTGAGCGAGGACGGGACGCGATATCGAGTGAGATACAAGAGACAAATCGCATAACCCACACATCGCAGCACCAGCCGCTGTGGAAGCGTGAATGCGGGTGCCCAAACCTGTGCTTGTTTGCGGAGCTTGGCTGTTCCCGGAGTCTTGGGCGATGATGGTTTGCTGGGTGATCGGATGAAGGAGTGCTTCATCGGCGTTGACGGAAGCGCAAGCGATCGCAGGAAGGACTGCTGCTCCTGCTTGAGCGAGTGCTCCGGATTGAGCTTGATGTAGGGCGACATGGGTGTTTGCGGGACCAGCGCCGGGTTGGGTCGACGGGCTGGCGGGGAAGCTGGGGGCCGCTCTGGTCGTGCCGAAGCAACACCGATGCCGTCGTCGGACTCTGGCGGCACAAAATACGGAGTCACATGCGGGGCATGTTCCGAGCAGATGTAGAGGTGGTAGTAGAACGACGTCGGGAAGTCGATTGAGGTTTGGAAGCTCATTGTGGCAGAGGGATCAACAGGCCAGAGTTGGTGGCGGGATCGGGCTGCTGTGGGGCCTGGATGCTGCAATAGGGTTGAGAAGGGGCCACGATCTTGGTGTGGATGCGACGGGCGTCCCGGCTGCTGATCGATGCGATGCGGTCTTTCTGAGGCGGTCTTGCCGATGCGGATGCAGATCTGGCTCGCAGGACAAGCAAAGCCAGGGGGACACGTGCGGCGACTGCCAAAAATGGGACAAATGGAATGGCGGCTCGAGCCGGCTCGAGTGGGGGCTCGCTCTGCTCTCGCCGGGTCTCTCACTCGCTCTCGCCGGGCCTCGCTCGCTCTCGCTGTGCGCTTCCTGTTTTGGGTGCGGCGGCGCATGCGCGGTCGCACAGGCGCACACAGACAGTGCGGCACAGCATGTGCAGGCGTTGCACACACAGCCATAGCGAGCGCAGCACAGAACAGCGCACAGCACAGTGCCGGACATGCGACACAGAACGGCGCGCCGCACAGAACGCTCGCACACACACACACGCCCCCCATCCCCAGGCTTTTCTTCGATTCGCAGCCATCGCCTTCATCTCCCCCAGCTCGAGCTCCAAGCCTGTCCCGGTCCTCCTGGCGAGCAGCATCCCTCTCTCGACTCCTCTGCTACCGCCCGTGTTCGTTCGCCAGGCCCACCCACATGCCTCCCGCTTCGATCCCGTCGCATCTCACCACCACCCGGAGGGATTCCGTCAACTCCCAGACCGAGCCACCAACCTCCCCCACACGCCTTGCCCAGGAGGACGCCGATGATCTGTCGCCTGCCGACATCTGGGCCTCGATCCTCAAGAGTGTCTCGTCCTCCAAGGTCGTCCCGACCAAGAACATCATCGTCGTCGGCGACTCCAACTCGGGCAAGTCCACCATCTCGAATGCCATCAAGAACCCGAACGAGTACTATGCCCCTGACTCGTCCGAGCTGGCCCTTTCCTATTCGTTTGCTGAGGTCAACGACGATGGAGGTACTTGTGCGCCTCGGGGTGTATCCAGAGCTGGCTCGCACCCGATACCGTCGGCTGGGTGAAGCCTCAGCTGCCCTCGTTCCTGCGTATTGCACTTCCAAATGCACCCTGAGCGAGCTGGGCGTGATCCTGCCAACGGTGTATCGCAGAACTTGTCGGTGCATCGGCAAGCCGTGCTTGGCTCTGCTGCCTGCCTGTCTGTCTGTGTGCCAAGCCCTGCTCACCCACGCCTCTCCTCCTTGCCTGTGTGTTGCCAGATGTGATTGCCAGAATCGGCATCTACCAGATTGCCGGGGATACGCAGTACCAGTCTGCGATCCCGCACGTCCTCGACGCCGAGGCCATCTGCGATGCCCTGATTGTTGTTGTCCTGGACTGGAACAAGCCGTGGAGCTTTGTCGAGAGCCTGGAAAAGTGGCTGTCCTCGCTCGAGGATCAAATCAAGACCATCTGCTCCAAGAACAAGGGCCAACTGGAGGAGCTGCAAGAGCGAGGTACGGCAGACGATTCCTCTGGACGATTCCTCTGAATGCTTCCCGGACTCGCCACCGTGCCGCCATGCTTTGACAGATCGAATGCTGTCCTCCATGTCCGTGTGCCAGCCGGCTCGCCCCCGTCCACCTCGTTGACGTGGCCCCTTTATCCCTCCCGCTCTCTAGTCGAGAGCTTTTGGCGAAACTACGCCGAGCCCTCGGATGCCCAAAGCACCACCGGTAGCCTGCGCAACATCCCCAGTTCGGCGACTGAGGTCAACTCGGTCGCTGGAATCGCCGCAGCGCGTGATGTGGTCCTGCCTCTGGAGAAGGGCGTGCTGATGAAGAACCTCGGCGTTCCCGTCGTCGTCGTGGCTGGAAAGGTCAGTCCGGTCATATCCGTTGTCTTGGCTGGCGGAGAAATCAGACCTCGCCACATGCTCAAATCTCTAGATCAGTGCCGCTGATGTCTTGCTTGGATCAATGATGCCGCTGTGTTGGTGCTCACATTCCCCGCGGATCCGCATCCTATCGTCCATGTTTGGGCTACCGACAGGCTGATGCTCATGCCCAACTCGAGAAGGACAAGGACTTCAAGGAGGAGCAGTTTGACTTTATCCAGCAAGTCCTCCGGTCCATTTGCCTAAAGTGTAGGATATGGCCGCACGACACATCCTTGGTCGCAGCAAAGCGCTCGGTATCGGCGGCCACCCCGCCTGTTCATCTGACTGTACTGATGCCGGCGCACATTCTCGTTTCTGTGGGCATGCAGATGGCGCTGCCCTTTTCTATACCTCCAGCCACCGAATCGAAACCATCCGCAACCTGCGCGGCTACATCCTTCATCGCCTCTTTGCCAAAAGCAGCGCGGCCAGCGAGCACAGCGACCCGTTCCGATTCACCGAGCGTGCCAATGTCCTCGAGCGCGACACACTGCTGGTCCCTGCCGGTTGGGACAGTTGGGGCAAGATCAAGATCATCAAGGGCGACTTCCAGCCGAACGTCTTTAGTTCATGCGACGAGGATGGCTCATTAGCCCAGGGCGGGAACATCCAGGCGGCCCTCGATGCTTATGCCAAGGTGATCAAGAACCCAAAGCACAACAAGGTATGAACACCTCATTTGGCGCTCAACACCTGGCATCTTGCATCATCGGATGTCGAGTCGTCCTGCAATAGTCAGCCGTGCGCCACGCGCCGCTGTAACTCCGGATCGATGGACCTATCCGGCTGGTCTTGCGAATAAGCCGCAAACAGTCCCCGCCCCTCCTCGCTTCAGATATCCCTCTTTGCTCCTCCATCCTCGAACGGTCATCACCCTGACCCCATCCGCTTGCTTTCGTAGGGTCTGAAACCCAAGAACTCTGTTCTGGTCGAGGACGAGCAAAAGTTCCTCGAGAAACAGCTGGAGACCCTGCAGAGCAGCGTTGAGCAGCCCCCGACGGGCGATCATCAGGTGGCCAGCACCGGAAACGCTGGCGCCGTGCCGGCCCCCAGCACTGTTATCGGGTCTGGCCCGTATGCCCACCACCGATCAGCCAACAGCGACCTGCTTGAAGACATCAGTGCCAAGCTGAATCGACTCAAGGCCAAGGAGCCGTCGCTGATATCCACTGTCGGCCGGGACAAGATGAGATACGGAACCGAGAGCGTAAGTGTCTGCTGCGGGATTCAATGTCGATCCGTCGTCGGTAAAGCAACGCGCGGATAAAGCCCAGTGTGTCTGGCTTCCCCCGGCCATTGCGGATCGGTGCTGAGCAAGCGCCAGTGTCATTGTCCTCGCCCTGCCATTTAATATCCTGACTGGCGCCATTCTCCCGTCCTTGCTTGCAGGTCGCACTCCCCGCTGGCATGAACATGTCGCCGACATCTGCAACCTCGGGCTCCTCCATCGCCGGCATCCCAGGATCGTCGGCACTGCCGTCCTCGAACCAGAACGAGGTTCTGTCCAACTTCTTCCAGTCGCTGCTCAACAAGAAGGGCACCTCAATATCCTCCACCAGCTCGGACGCCGCCATGTCGCGGAGCCAGTCCCAGATGGCTCGCTCCATGAGCCATGCTGCGCGGGAGCGGGAGCGCGAGCGCGAGCCCAATGCCTGATTGTGCATATTTTGCTTGCCGGAACGTCCTCGAGACCTTTGTGCCCTTTCGACCCATGTTTGCCGTCGCCGATCTTTCCCACCTCGTCAATACAGTATCTCGGCTTTTATCGAATCGCTTACGCTGCTCTGTCGTGGATCTCCGCATGAGGATGCACATGTGTTTGAGAGTATCCCGGCTCGATTTGTCAACCAGCAATCACCCACACGGCGTCCTCGCCTGCTCTCGCCCGCTCTCGCCGAGACCAGGGTTGTGCTGCGCTGGGACATGCCCGCACAAGCAATCGGCGGTTCTGTCCTGCCTCGGTTTGCACGATTGCCCTCGCATCTTCCCCCCCCCCAAATCGCACTCGTATCCGCATCGCCAGCGCCGTCCGCTGCCCGCACGTCCACCCTCAATCGTTTTCATCCTCGTCCCCCACTTCCAATCCTGCCGCCAAAACCTCATCTCAAGCGACGCCTTCCCAACGACATGTTTGCGTTCGAAGGCGACTTCAAATCCCGGCGGAACATCAACCTCGGCGGTCACAATACCCGGCAGGACAAGAGCGCTCTGCTTCGCAAAGCCCAGCTTGAACGGGAACAGCGAGAGGCCGAGCGACTCAGACAGAAATCCGCATCTCTCATCCAGGTAGCCGCATGCTTGAGATGTGTGTCGGGTCTGGGCGACCAGCATCCGACTGCGACGGCGGCATCCGATTTGGGTCCTCATGTTGATTTCCCCTGGCCAGCACGTCCCAAGACTCGGTCGGTGCAGTTGATCAATGGAGGGAGGGGGCAAGAATGAGATGAGAGTCGGCAACGCCAGCGAACTTGGATGGCCGATGCCTCAGCCGATACACCCAGCCCCGTTGCTGTGAGGGATGCTTCGGAATGCCTCCACTTTTGTCAGCCGGTCGCCGAGCGAATGCTAATATTCTTTGCGATGCGTGCATCCGCCACCACTTCCCTAGGCCGTGTGGAGAAGCTATTGCGTCCGAGCCCGAGCCAAGAACGCCGAGCGAGCCATCTGGGACCGGATCGCTGGAGTCTCCAATCCCTGCGACGAATCTGTGCTGCAGCTCGGCAAGCGATTGCTGTTCTTCTTTGATTCCGCAACAGATGCGCAACGGCTGTTGCTGTTTCTAAGAGTCATCGTCGAGGCTGGTGCAGGTATGCATCGTGCGGCAATGTAGGAGTAGCCTCCTTCTCTGCTGCCGCCACCCAAGCACATCTGCTCTCGCTACGAATACAGCATCTGAGTCTCAGGTTGCGACACAGGCGGACAACCCCGATGCACAGAGATCCTGACCAAGCAGGAGCTGGCTGGGGCATGGCTCCATCAGTTGTCCCGGCTCGTCGAGGTGGTGGTCGTCCTGCTCAAGCCAACGTAAGCACCCATGCTCAAACTCCGAACGCTGGATGGCTGCTGAATGCGACAAAGATTTGACTTGATGAGCTACTCACTTTGCAACCGCTCAGCACGAATGCGAATGTGCTTTGCAGCGAACATATCCTGTTCCTCGAGACCATTTCCGATCCGCAGAGCTTTGTTGGCATCCCAAACGGCAGGTATGTACGATCTTGTTAGGGACGACGATCGAACGCAACTGTGGATACCTTCCGGCGCTGTCTGGCATTGACCCACCTCCGGCTCTTGTCGTCAGTATCAGTCTGAGCACACTCTTTCGGACAATGCTCCGCATCAACTTGTATGCAACTGCCGGCCTGTACATCCGCTGCCAGATGGTGAGGCCCCTGGACGCTGTCGTCATGAGCTGTCGCTGGCTCCCACACATGTATTGACTCGCTCCTGTGCATCGGCTTTGCGACGGCTTTATACAGGACCTCCCGGATCCCCAACGCTCGCCCCACACGTCGTCGTTGCTCCAGCTCCTGCTCGATCTCTACCGACACGCGCCGGATCGGGACGTGGCCCGACAGATTCTCTCGCTTCTCATCTCGCAAGTCCTGACGCTTCCCTTGGTCTTCCAGCGAATGAGTAGCAGCGACCGGTCCCGATTTATTGGCATGCTGGCCCTCGATGAACTGTTCGAAACCATACTTGCACAGCTTGCGAGCCAGCCCGAGTCTTTATCCCTCGCCGATGCCACCAACCTGCTTGTCAGCATCATGGCCATTGGCAAGGATCAGCTCCAAGGCGCCCCGCTCTCGAGTCAGGTATGCACTGCCATAGCTGTGAACGCTATTAATGGAGAGCGCAGGCCTTTTCTATGGCCTCAGACCCAACCTCGAGTGGTGACGATGCACATGGTCGAGTTACTGCGACCAAGCGCGGGCTCTCCAACCCAAACGAGTCGCATTTCGCTGCACACCTTGTGTTCCGTTCATGCCTATTCACTAAACTCGCGCTTCACGCCAGATACTATATTTCCGAGCCCTCAAATCCGCACTGCTGAGGCTGCCGAGAGGATACCTCGCCATCACGGAGGGATCAGGTAGCGTGGTTTGCCGGTCGCCAGTGTCATATTTCGGGCGACGGAGTGTGTTTGCCCCAGTTCGAGTGACTCTGGAGGTTGCTCGGCTATCGCTGATGGCGGTACATTTCTCCTATGCATGCTTTAGAACCAGACGACAGCGACAGCGATAGTGAAAGCGATGACCCGTCCTCCGGCCGTCGCAACCAGCTAGGCACAGTGGATCCCGCACTTCATCCGCACATTTCTCAGCTCATCCACCCGGGCTTTCTGTCGATCTTGTCGACCCACCTGGGATCGGCTACGCTGTCGGCCGAAGTCATCAGCGAACTTTGCGCCCTTGTCTGTGTCCTGATCTTCCAGTTTCGAAACAAAAAGTTCCGGATCGTCAACGCCTTCTTGTACAACGGAAGCAGCATTCTCCGGAATCTCTTGACTTTTGTCATGGGCACGACCATTTCCCGCAAGATCGACGAAACAGCCTCCCTTCAGTACGCTGATGTCGTCGGTGAGTCGCCGGATCAGCGGCGTCTGGCTGTGCCAGGTCGCATCCATCTGACAGCATCGGCATAGCTGTGAACACTTTGCCCCCCCCCCATGCCGCTCGCTGGTGACCACAGCCCTCAACGTGGGCGCCGCGTGCCCTGCTAACATCGGTGCTTCTACAACAGACCCGACTCGGGCGCAAGACTGGGCGGTGCTCCTTTTCTTTGCCGAGACACTTAGTCAAGCCATTATCATCATGGGCGATGATGAGTTCTACGACGATCGCAATCCCGTCAAATCGCACGTGCCGAACATTATCAACATCTTCAAGGTGTGTTTGCTGTCCACGCAAGAGTCTCCATGAGCATCGCCTTGCCATACCGATGCCCGACTAAAAACTCACCCAGACTTACCCACGCATTTGGTACCGGCAGCACTGCGCATTTACGATCTATTGGAATGGTGCCTCCGAGCCCGACGGCTACATTGACGGCATGGCTGTTCCCATCAAGTGGATGAACGAGGCCTTCAAACTGCTGCTGCACCAGATTTATGCCCGCCAGTAAGTCGGATGAGTGTTAGTGTGCTGTCACCGAGGCTGTTGCTCGAGAACGGTGCTCAAGCGCCTGGTCTGCCTCGCCCATGTGTCGATGGATTGCCACTACTCACCGGCTCACTTCATGATGATATCGCATCAACGACAGCTCACGACGCGAGTCCCGCCTTCCCGAAGTCTGGCTGATCTCATCCGATCTGGACACCAACCTGTTCATGCAGCAGGCTGTGCTTGAGGATGTCAACGCCGAGGAGCCCGCGACGCTCTCGCAGCTCAAGATGGTTCGCCCGTATCAGGCCGTCCTGAGCAACATACCCTTTGTGATTCCTTTCGAGGCTCGGGTGGCAATATTCCGGGAGTGCATCAACCTGGATCGAAGGAGGTCTGTCATCTGAGGAGGGTGAGAAGGGGCGGGGTTGCAGCGAGCACTTGTTTGGAAGTACCCCGGTACGCACTCGGCTGCAATCTCCGTCTGTGATCTGCAATGGCTTGTGTGGCTATCCTGACGCTTCGAGCACGAATCCTTCCCATAGAGTTGTTGGAGAGCTTGGATGGATCGCGCCCGCGGCCCAGATCAAGATCCACCGAAGCTCAGTGTTTGAAGATGGATTCAAGTATCTCCATCCTCTGGGTGCGTTGTTGCGCGACCCGCCCGCAGTACGGGGGACTAAGTGCACCCGAAATAGCGCCATCGATCATGTCGCAGCCCACTGATCTGTTGCCCAAACTCTGTCTGGCCGATAGGCCCTAATCTGAAGAAGCGAGTGGCCATCTCGTTTGTTAGCGAGCATGGACTCGACGAAGCAGGCATTGACGGCGGAGGTGAGAAATGCATGGGTCGCGGCACCTCAGCCAGTTTCACGGCGTAAATTCGTTGGCATTGACACTCTTGTTCTGGGGGCGTCGGATCGGACTGCAGGTGTTTTCAAGGAGTTCCTGACAGCGTGAGTGACTTGCACGAGCATCGCGCTGGCATCGAGTCAAGTGGCACACAATTCCACCGACACTCCCCGATGCTCCCCGATGCTCCCCGATGCTCCCCGATGCTCCCCGACACTCCCCGATACTCACCACGATCTTTCCGCAGACTATCGAAACAGGTGTTTGACGACAGCTACGGGCTCTTCATGACGACATCCAAGCATCTGCTCTATCCAACCCCCTGCGTCTTCCGCGCCGATCGTATGTGCTGTGCAAACTAAATGAATCTGTTGGATGGGAGCCTGTGAGATCGTTAGTATGGCTTGCGGACTCCTGACTCTCCCCCTCTCCCGACTCTCCCGACTCTCCCGACCTTCCCGATTCTCCCCACTCTCCCGACGCCTATCCACCGCCTCTCGAACATACTCTACAACCACCAGCACAACGGCTCGCCTACTACGAGTTCGTTGGTCGGATCCTTGGCAAAGCGCTCTACGACGGCATTCTCCTTGATGTAGGCTTTGCTGGATTCTTCCTGTCCAAGTGGCTGGGTCGACAGAGCTACCGTAAGTTTGTGGGGCCGATGGCCTCCAGATGGGCTTGAGGCTCACTTTGCCACAATCAGTTCGTTTAATGGCACTCGACGCACCGCAGACTCATCTGGTGGTATGATACTTCATGAACAGTGGATGATCTGGCCTCGCTCGATTCGGAACTGTACTCGGGACTGGTGATGCTTAAGGACTATCCCAAGGATGTCGAGAAGGACCTTGGCCTGTACTTTTCGATCAACGTCAAAGGTAACCACGATTTTGTATCGATATAACCGCCAGAGATTCCACGATGTTTCCATGGTCTAATGCCGTCGCACCCCCACTCACCCTCCAGCGGAAACGGGAGAGATCGTCACAATCGACCTCGCCAAAGACGGGTCCGCTATCCCAGTGACCAACGAGAACCGGCACCGATACATCTACATGGTGTCGGACTACAAACTCAACAAGCAGTTGGACCAGCAGTGCCAGGCGTTCTTCAGAGGACTGTCGACGCTGATCGAGCCGCGGTGGCTGAGGATGTTCAATCAGGTCGGGGTGAACCGCCAATGCCAGTGAGGCCTCCTGGAAAGCCGCGCAGTCTTGGTCGATGGCCGCACCTTTTATTTTCAACTGATCCGTGCGTTTTTTTTTTTTCGTTACGGGTTGATTCCAACAGCAAGAGCTACAGATTCTGCTCGGCGGTGCCAGCACTCCAATCGACATTGACGACCTGCGCAACAACACCACCTATGGCGGCGACTTTCACGAGCTCCACCCGACAATCCGGCACTTTTGGAAGGTTGTTGAAGGCTTCGACAACGAGCAGCGCCGCAAGCTGATCAAGTTTGCGACGAGCTGTCCTCGGCCACCACTGCTTGGTTTCAAGGAGCTATCGCCCGGATTCAACATTCGATCGGCCGAATACGACAATGAGCGGCTGCGTGAGTATTGCTTTGCGCGGGTGTGCCCGTGAGCGACCGAGTGAATGCATCCTTTGGTCGCATGAGTAGACGAAGTGCTGTGGCATGTGCATCGTGCAGATACAGAGTATGGGCACTACACAGATACGCAGTATGGGCACTACACAGATACATGGCGTGGCTCTGTCGCTGACTGGATACGGTTTGTCGCACTTTCCCAGCAACGGCTTCGACCTGTGTCAATCTGCTCAAGATGCCTCCGTATACCAGCGAGGAGATTCTGCGAAGGTAGCGTCTATCTCTCGCCAAACGTCCAGAGTCTCTTCGGCTGTGGCGTGTGTCTGTCTGCACTGTAATGGCCCTGTGCTGATGATGCTCACAAGCCAGGACCATTCTGTGGATTACTGACATGCTCTGTCGCCCTCCTCGGTCTCCTTCAGCAAGCTGCTCTACGCTATCAATGCCGAGGCGGGCTTTGATTTATCATAGTGTAGCTGCAGCCCCGGTCATGATGGATGAGGAATACCATCGGGACAGTTGATCTATTCCCCGAACATCCAGTTGTGGTTGGCTACATAGCAACGACAAAATAGTTGCGAGTCAACATAGCAAAGAAGGCGGAAGACGAGGAGGAAAGGGGAGGAGGAGGAAGAAAATGAGGAGGAAAGGGGGGGGGAGAGGTGTGGAGCAATATGAGCAGGAGGCAGGAGTGTCAGCACCAGGAGCAGTATGATATGAGGATAGAGGCGTATTGGCAGCAACTCCATTTCCGGGGAGAAAAGAGTTCGATCCATGGCCCGGGTCGCGTAGCCGAGCGTCACCAATAAATAGCACGTAGCAGCGGGCAAAGCAAATATACATAGAGGTGGCGAGCTGGAGCCATAGAGGGCAGAAATGGAAGTTGTCCTTTGCGCTTGTGCATTCCAGAGGCCTGCGCAGAAGCAAGGGGTTACGGGAAGCGTCTCCATGGGAGTTGGTGAGCGGCATCTCGCTGAGGGGGGGGGAGATGGAGATACACGCTCTACATCCGGGAGGCTGCGGTGCTGAGGAACTCGACGTATCGGGGCATCTCGATGATGAAGATGTCAAAGTTGTGGGCGATATCCTGCGGGAAGCTGATGGGATCCTCGAAGTTGTACGAATCAATCTCGGGGTGATCCTTGCGATACTCTTGCAGCGGCACAAAGCCCTGGCGACGCAGCTGGATGCGATAGGGGTCCACATAGGTCTTGGTGATGGTGTTTTCGGAGAGGTCGCTGTCGACGGTCAGGGGAGAGCCAATGTCGTCGTGGGCGGTCGTGGTCCGGTCGGACGGCTTGCGGCTCATGAACCAGGCATACCGGCACGGTGGAAAGATGAATCCAGAACTGCGTGCCTGGGCCTCATCCTGCAGAAATTGCTTGATCATGCGGTAGACCAGCGGGATCATGACACCTCCGGGGTCGTCGTGGCGCCGGTCGATGCGGTGGGTCAGCTGGAAGGTGCCCTCGAGCTGGCGCCAGGTGCCCGTGCAAAAGGCTCCGATGGCCCTCTCTGAGGATCGAGCGGCGGCGGAATCTTGCATCCGCTTGAGCGCTGCGGCTGCCGGGTTCTCACGGCGCGCCTTCTCGGCCCGGTACTTTTGCTTGCGCGACTTGATCTCAGGGATGAAGCCTAGCGTCAAATAGTTCTTGCGGTGGGGCTTGGTGGCCGTCAGCATCGGCAGAATGTCGTGGCTCCAGAGGGTCTCGATGCGGTGGCTGAGTTTCTCAAAGCTCGAAAAGTCGTCAAAATGCTCCATCACGCGCGACTGCCCGAGCTTCATGTACCACATGTCGACCCACAGACACCGCATCTGGTCGATCAGGGCCTGGATCTGCCCTTGCGACATTGTCACAGGTACGAACGAGTATCCGTCCGAGTTGAAGGTGGACGAGCTCTCTGCGACCAGCGGCAGGTGCAGTGTCCGGTACTCGACTGAGTTCAGCTCGCCGACTCGGTCGTGCGGCAGCCGGCAGGTCCGGCGGCCGTTGCCGAACAGCTCGATCGGCCGCCACTTGCCCGTTCGCCAGTATCCACCGCCGCCGCAGTTGGTGCAAAACTGGTACTTTTTCTGGCAGACGGCGCAGACCGACTATCGGAGACGCAGATCGAGACCGAGAAGAATAGAGAGCAGGAGGAGAACAGAAGGATAGCAGGAGGAGAGTAGAGGGAGATTCATCGGCCCGTGGACACGGGAGTATTAGAAGAAGGAAAGAATAGAGTTGGACCGGACACTGCTGCTGGTTTTGGGCATCCAAATACTCGCATTCATTTCAGTTGAGCGGGCTGGCTGTCCAGACTTACCTCAACGCCGTACTCGGCATGCTTTTCGTTCAGGTTGATGGCGGCAACACCTGTGCCGATGGACTGCTTGCAGACATGGCAGTCGATCAGCTGCGGTTGGTCCGGCGAGAAGGGCGCCATTCGGGCACGCTTGGTGCGCATAGCCAGGAGACCGGCGGACAGGACCACCGTACCCGAGGACGAAGCTTGCTCGTCTCCCCGGTCGCCATGCTCCGAGGCGGCACCCTCCGGCTGCGACTTTTGTGACTCGGTGGTGCAGATGAAGCACGAAAAATCACGGACGACCGTTGGGGACAGATGCTGGATCTGCCCGTGGAATGTCAGGGTGATGCGTTGGACAGAACATGACTTGCACGCCAGCACCTCCTCGAGCTTGCCCTTCTTTTTGGAAAGGTCGTCGAGGTCCAAACCCTTGGGCGAGTCCGACACCGATGTCAAGGTCGAGCCCGAGGGATTGGGCGATGACTCTGGAGCCGAGGCCATGAGATGGTCCCAGCGCTTGCGCTTGCCAACGAGGCCGGCGGTCGGATCGAGTCCATCAGGCTGCGGCTCGTTGGCGGCATTCGGATCTGTGGCTGAGTTGAAGCTGGACGAGCCAGCAAGCATATGGCTCGATGGCGAAGCCTGGCCCAAGCCAAAGGGATTAGCGCCAAGCAGCTGGGGTACCGGTGAGCGGAGATCGGCAAAGGCGGCAGCGGTGACGGGGTGGCTCGATTTCGCGGGCTGGTCGGAGGCGAGCAGAGTTGTGCTGTGGGTGGGCTCTTGTTCAGGGTACTTGATGCCAAGGGTTTCAAAGAACTGCTGGCTGGTAAGGCTCAGTGGGAAGGACGGGCTCTGCTCGTAGCGGAACTGCGAGCTGAGAGAGAGGGAGAACGAGTCTTGGCTTGACGACCCATCGCTGTTGGCGTAAAAGTAGTACTCTGGATAGGCCGTTCTCTGGAGCCCTGCAAGTGGCCCTGCAAGTGGTCCCGCAAGCGGCCCTGCAAGTGGTCCTGCGAATCCTCGCTGGATCGTAATCATTGCGAGTGCGATTGAAATGCGTTGCGAGCGATGTTGCCAAATTGTCGAATTGCAGAGGTGCAGTTATCGAGAGATAGAAAATGCAGAGATACGTTGAGTCGTGGGCAATCGCAGGGCAGCCAAAAAGTCGTTCGTAAGAAATCAAAAGCAAAACAGCGAGACAGTGCGACTCGACATCAGGGCAGCTCGCAGCGGACTCGGTACATACCGCTGGATCCGAATTTGGCACGAGGACGGACGGCGGTGCATCGGAAGGAGCCCACAACTGCGTTGGGGCCGCCTGGGTCGACAGCAGCACGGGGGCCGGATCGAGCCCCGGCAGTGGGCCAGACACAGGGAATTGCGACGACAGCCGATCCGAGAGCAGCGATGGTGCCAGCGACGAGGGAGGCGGCGGCGGCGGCGGCTGGATGACGAAAGGGTGGTGCGTCGGGGCCGGCAGCGGCTTGGAAGCCGAAAACGGCGGTCTCGGGAGGAAGGTCGGCGGGGCCGAGTAGAGATCGGACTGGGCCGGGAGGTTGAGGCCAGGGGCTCGCCCTGGCAAGGACGGCCACGATCCAGACGGAGACGGAAGGGCCGGTTGGAACGGGGTCGACGACGAGAGCCTCGATGGGTCCCGCCGAGGCAGTGGCGACATGGGCTCCCGTTGCGGTATCGGGAGCGACGAGAAGCCTTGGCTCGGTATGCGCTGAAAGCCGGACTGGAACTCGGGCTGGAATTCGGATTGATATTCATGTTGAAAGTCCGGTTGGTACTCAGGCGGGATCAGGGGTCGTTGTTGATGCGGATATGGCAGTGCTGACGACGATGCTGCCGACGGCGATGAAGACGACGGCGGACCGGCCGAGGATCGGGGCTGCCAGGAGGCCGACGGGTTGCTGGCCGGATAGTAATGCGATTGCAGAGGAGGTGCGTTTGGATTGTTCATCGAGAAATGTGGCTGCAGCGAGCTAAGAGGTCAAGTGGAAGGAGGTCAGGGACTGAGACAGGGCAGAAGTGGAAAAGGATCGAGGACACCAAGAGCGACGGCAAAATGAGCCGGAAGAGTTGCGAGATAGAATAGGAGAGATACAAGGCAATTTGAAGGAATGGCGAGGGCACGCTGCAGGAATGGCGAGGCCAAGCGCAGAGAGAGAGAAGGCGAGCGATGCAGGCCGGGACAGCAAGGCGGGCAAACGGGTCCAAGGAGAGACCACAGAGCCGGACCAGCGGATCCAGCGAGGTTGTCAGCAGTGGATCCGCAGACGCAATGGGCGATCGGGAAGGACGGAGGCAATTTGGGTGGCCGAGAATGGTCGCGGAGGGCGAGTCGTTGATGAGGGCAGCGAGCCGGCACCGACCGAGACAAGCAGAACAAACGCTGGGTTAGATGCGAGTCCAGCAGAGGTGGCAGATAAGCAAGAGTATAACGACGAGCAGGAACGAGAGTGGGAATGGGGACCGGGACTGGAGCGGGAATGGAGTGGGAAATGAAGCGGGAAACAGAGCGCAACCGGGATGGGCCGTTTCGAACAACAAGCGAGTGCCGACTTGGAGCGGTTGTCCTGGTGGTCCTGGTGGTTGTCTGGTGGCCGACCAGTCCAACACAGCAGCGAAGAGCGAGACGGGCCCGGAGGCACATTTGCATGCTTGATGCTTGCATGCAAGCATTCTTGCACACCCAGCGCAGGCACATCCGGGGCTCGTCCCAAGGCACATCCGGCACAGCCATATCCACAGACACCTCCTGCCGAATGATTTGCACAACACCGACATACCAGACGAGCGAGACGGCAGGACGGCAATTAGGCCACTGCCATCAAAACCAGAGTATGAAGTGGAAAGGGCAGCAGGACCGAGGATGTCCAGCGAGCAGATGAAGCGATAGACAGCAGCGCCGACCAGGCGCCTGGGTCCGGTGGCGGTGGGGCTGGTGGGTTTTGGCAAGTGGTACTCCCAGCAGAGGCCTCGTGCCGGCGAGGTTGAGGGCAGACTGGCCGGGATGCGGGAGCAGAGACGCAAGAGCAGGAGTGATGATGAGCAGGGGTGGGGAAGCGCAGGGCTGGCCGCTTGAACCGGACAGGAAGTGGTCGGTGGTGCTGGTGGTGCTGGTGGTGCTGGTGGTGGACCAGGAGGAGGAGGAGGCCCGGCACACGGCGCGAGCGGTTGAATCTGCAAAGGCCCGCGAAGGAACAACCGGGCGGCAGCACTGCCCAGTCCTTGCTGCGGGTGTACCTGCCAAAGGCCGGGCTGGAGAGCGCTCTTGTCGGGCGGGCGCTTGTTGGGGGAGCGACTCCCACGAACGGCGGGTGGATGGAATGCCGTTCTTGTGCGGGCGAGTGCGCTCTGCTGCGCGGCGAGCTTGTGTCGGTTGAGTTTTTATTGTTGATGAGTTGGCGGTGGTGTTGATGAGTTGGCAGTAGTGTTGTTGAATTGGTGGTGGTGGTGTTGAATCGGCGGTGGTGTAATCCGCAGATTGCTGCTGTAACATACATGTCGCTGCAATCGATTGAATGGCACTGGCGTTGGTCTTGGGACTTGGTCGCCCACGTCCAAGCGCCCCCTCTTCCCCATCCCGCCACGGCCGCGATGCCAAAACGTGCGCGGACACTGCCACGGGTGCTGAGGCTGCGGGCCGTTGCGCTGGCGACTCGGCCATCTCCAAGCATCGCCGAGCATCGCCGAGCATCGTCGCTCATCGTCGCCCATCGCCCAACATCGCCGAGCATCATCCAGTTTCCATCCGGCTTCCATCCAGCATCTACCGCCGGCCTTGGCTCGAGTGGCCCTATATGCGCCAACAATCAATCTCGTGCTGCGACAAGGTCGCAAGCCCATGGGCGAGGACATCACCGGCACATCGTCTTCTCACCACTCCCGCATCGGTGCTTGGGGGCAGCCCTTCGAATGGGCCAGCAAAGCCGACGCGCCTGGCTGCACGCAAGGAGCGCCGGCCTTTGCCCCTCGCAAGAACCAAGCGGGTCTGGGGCAGCCACGATTCCTGGCC
Organism: Polychytrium aggregatum; assembly: GCF_025602895.1. Taxonomy (NCBI): domain Eukaryota; kingdom Fungi; phylum Chytridiomycota; class Chytridiomycetes; order Polychytriales; genus Polychytrium; species Polychytrium aggregatum. The sequence continues at coordinate 73,431 of NW_026516243.1, forward strand.
GGGGGGAGAAGGGATGCACAAGGGGCCCCTGTTGGGTTGGGGCTGTCCTTGGGCCGATCCCGCAGGCAGGTTGCTTCCTGGTCGACCAGGACCAAAGCGGCTCCAAGAGGTGGCTCCGGGCTGTCGGGCTGCTCATGGGGGAGGGAGGAGAAGCGAAAGCAGCACGGGCGATCGAGGCGATCCAGCCCGGGAACCACTGTGGGCTCAGCTCTGTCAACCCGGCCGATCCAGTGTGCTCGGCGTTGCCACAGCGCAAGCGACGAGCGCAAATTTGCTGGCCGGGACCAGCTGTGCGTGAAAACCATGTGCCTTTGGACCCACCCACCTTGACACTCGGCCGCGACTTCTATCGAGATCTGCCTCGTCGCAGCGCTGTCCCGCCCCTTCCCTGGCATAGCGAGCGCGGCCTGCCGAGCATGTCCAGAGAGTGGGCGCCACCCCGGCATCGTTCCAAGCAGCATCGGCAGCATCGGTCCGCTGTGAGTCGGCTTGGGACGCCCGATGTGTCCATTCGAGTGCGCGCCGTCTTGGCCAATGGGGCGAGTCTCGCCATCGTCCTGCACTCAGCTGCTGCGATCCCCGCACTCTATGAGGACTCGTATTCCTTTCAGCTCTTGTCAAGGTTATATGCCGGATGCTGACGACAAGCCAAGAGCAAAGTAAAGATGGGGGCATCTCGTTTCGTTTCATTTCATTTTTTCATTTTTTTCATTTTCCATTGTCTGGATAGACTGTACATGGGAGGCACCTCCCTCATCTTCTCTCCGTACACCTGTATTCACACTCATCATCTAATCGCGACATTCACCGATCCGGATCTGGGTTCCTTATTAGATACATCAAAGGCCGTCTTGCACGAGGTCTCGGTAAGAGATCCAGACAACTATCCAAAAAAAAAAGAAGGCGGGGTAAGAGCACGACGGGGGGGGGTGTCGTTCCTTCGACCCAAGATCGGGGGAGGGAAGGAAGCAGTTGCCAAGGTCGAAACGGTGGTGCTGGAGAGCGAGACCAGGATCAGGAGGGCTGCGATGGCACCGTCTGGTAAGACGTCCTCTCGCACTCTCCTTCTCCTGCTCCGTCCTGGCCGGTCAACTCTTGGCAATGTTTCGCCTCAGGTATTCAAAGTATTTCGAGATCTCGATCACAAAGATATCATACTGCTGGACTTCAAGGCGCGAGTCGGCGCCGTGGTCGTCGCAGAACCAGTACTGGTCGACTTCGGGGTGCTGCTTGCGGTACTCTTGCAGCTGCATAAAGCCCTGGCGGCACAGCTGGATGCGGTACGGATCGACATAGGTTTTGGAGCCGGTGGCCCGGGCGTCGCCTCCAGAGTCGGATCGTCCCGCGTCCAGAGTATGGGCCGCATCGCCAGTATCGGCCGCCGAGCCCGTAGTGCTGCCTCCCGGAAGCATCTCGGCCTCGGACTTGCGGCTGGCAAACCAGACATAGCGGCAGGCCGGGAACGCAAATCCAACCTCGCGTGCCTGGGCCTCATCCTGCAGAAACTGCTTGATCATGCGGTAGATCAGCGGGATCATGATGCCTCCCGGGTCGTCGTGGCGCCGGTCGATGCGGTGGGTCAGCTGGAAGGTGCCCTCGAGCTGGCGCCAGGTGCCCGTGCAAAAGGCCCCGATGGTCTTCTCGGGAGGCTTTGCCGGCAGAGGATGGCCCCGCTTGCTGGAGGGTCCGCCGTCAGACTCGCGCAGGGCTTTCTCGGCACGGTAGCGCTGCTTTCTGTTCTTGTACTTGGAGATCAGCCCCAGAGTCAGGAAGGACTTGCGGTTGATCTGATGGGTGGTCAGCAGCAGCACAATCTCGTTGCTCCAGATGCGTTCGAGCTGCTGCGAGATCTTGCGGAAGGTCGAGTACTCGTCAAAGTGCTCCATGACCTTGGGCTGGGCCACTTTGGCCATCATCAGCTCCAGCCAAATGTCCTTGAGCTTCTTGAGGAGCAGGTTCAGCTCGGGATGCGAGAGCTTGGCCAGGTCCCAGTTGAGCCATTGGGTCGCATTGATGGGCTCGTCTCGCCGGGCGGCCACCGACGCAACCAACGGCAGGCTGCAGGTGGTGTATTCGATCCACTGGACTGGTCCGACTCGGTCATGCGAGAGGCAGCAAGTCCGGCGATGGCTGGCAAACAGCTCCTTGGGGCGCCATTTGCCCGTTCGCCAGTATCCGCCGCCACCGCAGTTGGTGCAGAATTGGTATTTCGCGTCGCAATGACTGCAAACCACCTGTGGCAATGGCCAAGTGTTGAATGTATCGCGGAGAGGAGCCAGACGGCATCGAGCAGATCAAACAGCACTGATTAGACAAGGTACAGCACCCAAGTGTCGCAACCATCACAATCATCACAACCATCACAGCCATCACAACCATCACAATCATCACAACCATTACAGCCATCACAACCAGCACAATCATCACAACCATCACAACCATCACAACCAGCACAACCGTCGCCACCGCATTACCTCGATGCCGAATCCATTGCTGTGCGAGTGGATCCGCATATTGAGCGCCGCCTTGGCAAACCCGATCGGCTGTTTGCACACATTGCATTTCAACAGCTCGAACCCCGGCGGCAGACCCGCGCCGGCTCGGGCGGAATGCGTTTCGGCCGGCGACTCGAGCTTGATGTGCTCTCGCCGAGGTGTCTCTGTTGGTATATTGCTCTCGGCCGCCATCGCCACCGCTGCTGCCGCTGCTGTTGCTGCTGCTGCGACCGAGCCTGGGATCGGGACACCTAGCGAGAGCACAAGGGTTGGGTCGGGAGGACCTCGGGCCATCGCCGCCTCCAGTCGTGCGATGCGCTGTTCTTCGCATGCCTGGCACACAAACTGGACAATGAACGGCCGTGGCACGTTGATCGTCTTGCGAGAGCCCCCCAGGAATGTGATGCAGGCCTTGGTATCTTGGCAGGAGAGACAGACCAGCGACTCGACCGGATGCGTGGCAGCGGTGTCGGGCTCCGACGCAACCAGCGCTCCTGGCCCTGGCGAGAGCGCGTCCGGCGAGAGCCCCTGCGGCGGTGCAGACGCACAAGTAAGTTATCGTGGGAACGCACTCGGCCAGCCGATTCCATGCTGCCGACGACTTGCAAACGCCAGACGCCATCCACTGGACAGTCTCCTGCTCGAAGCCGACCACACTTCACAGACTGCACGGACTGCACTCGGACACGTTCTCGTGAGAGATGACCGACTCCATCCCCGCCCCTCAGGTTTAAATCACAGCCGGGCTGCATCGCCGCCTGTCTTGACCTCGCCGACTGGTACCCTCCGCCAGTCGGCATGAACCACATGCCGAAATATCCTGTGCCTGCCGTCCTACACTACCCCAATCGCATGCCCGATACTGATGACAGTGCTCTGCTGTGACTCCTGCCCCCGTCATGCCTTTCTGCCCGCATCGTTCCCCGCTCCGACCACACAGACCCATCCCCACACACACTCGCACTTACTTGGTCCTCGTAACCGACAGGGCTGGGGTGATCGGCGACGGGCTGGCCCAGCGACGAGCGCTCAGCGACCGAATACCACGGCCACGGCGCGACCGGAGAGCCGGTTAGCGCATCGAGCGACTGGGCAGGCGCGGGCGGGAGCTGCTGATGGACGAGGTGAGCCTGAGCCGCCGTCGGGCCTGGCGATCCGTGGCGAGTGGACGGCAGCAGCGGCGGCGGCCATGGCGTCCCATGGAGCGGCCTCGTATCTGACCCCGAGGGCAACACCAACTCGACGGCTTTGTTGTCCACTGGCAGGGGCATGTGATGGCTTGGACCGTGGGACCCTTGTGGCGGGGTCTGCTCGGCAAGGTGGTCACGGCGGTGGTCCTGATTGACGGCGGTGGTTCCCATGTCCCGCGGTGAGGGCACGAGAGTCGGCCGCCGGTTTGCCGTTTCCGAGGCCACGGTTGAGAAGGGGAGGGGAGGCAGCAATAAGCAGATCCCAGACAACAACGACACAAAAAAAGGAAAGAGAAACAAGGGTTGGTTAGGCGGATGGACAGCGGTGAACGGCACAGACCCTCAAATGCCAAGATGGCGAGTGCCAGAACAGCGAAGCGCTGGCACGACCCCCCTCCCTACAAAGCAAACAAGCCCCTTCGCCAGGACGAAAGGACGAAAGGACAAATCCAACGAGCGATACAGCCGGGTGCTGGTTGTCGCCATGAGTAACTCTTACCCAGTATGACGGTGTGTCTGGACGGACAGACTCCTGCCACCGCAGACCCGGGGAGGCCAGACCCAGAGGCACCGGCGGAAGCAGCTGCGGCTGGGGCTGCAGTGTGTGGAGATGCTGGTGCTGGTGCTGGTGCTGGTGCTGGTGCGGCCGAGGCAGTGCCGGATAATGATACTGAGACTGTGTTTGGGATTGGGGGTGAGGCTCCAGTTGCGGTTGCGGTTGCGGTTGCGGTTGTGATCGCGATTGCGGTTGCGGTTGCAGTTGGAAGGGTAACTGCGGCTGCAGCTGCGGCTGAGGTTGTGGCTGAGGTTGTGGCAGTAAAACGGAAGAGGATTGCAGTGGCGGAAGCAACAGCGAGTACTGCTGAAGAGGTGGGACCGGCGAATTGGACGGAACAGACCCTGATTCGCGGCTGACGAGAGCTTCGCTGCCCGGACCGAGACTGAGCGATCGATAGTTTTGCCCAATCGACATGGTCTCGGGATAGCCGTAGCCCGGGCTGCTGGCAAAGTTGCGGTCGAGGGCAGGGTGCGGATGGTCCTGGGAACGAAATGAGGCGGTCGATGGCTTGTCTAGTCCTGGGTCGTGGTCTGAGCCTGGCTTGGATGCATACGCTGGGCCGGCGACCCACACAGACCCAGAGCCGAGGGTCGAGGAAGGATCCAGCGACTCTGATTCGTAGCTGCCCCTGACGGAACCAGCCAGTGCCGGCTGCAGATACGACGGTGGCGAATACGGCCACAGCGAAGAATTCCAGTTCAAAAGTTGGGCCTGAGAAAGCTCGAGCGGGCCGCCGGGCGGGGGCTGAACGAGTGCCTGGGCGGGATGGGCATGGTCCGGGTACTGAATGGATCCCAAATCGAGGGCGGGCTGGTACTGAGCCGACATCCTGCTCCGATCCCTCGAATAGCCAAGGCGATCGACTTGGCCGCGGAGAAGGAACGACGGGCTCGCCAGGGTGTCCAGCGACGAATCGGGCGTCACAAAGGTATTGACGGGCGCCGGACCGGCAAGGACGGAATTGCTGGAGACTGTGGCGTCGGGGGTGTATGCACCGTGCGAATACTCGGGTCCAAAGAGCGGATGTCGGTCCATGGGAGGAGCAGTTGGATGGATGCGATGCAGAGACGGCGATGCGTTTGTGGGGTGGTGTGCAGGCGACAGGCCGGTCGGAGCAAACGGGACAGCATCCCGAGTCGCAGCCAGCGGATAGTGCTGCTGGAACAGCGCAGCACGGCTGCCGTCCTCCCGAGGCAGCGGGTAGTGGGTCTGGCTGCTTACAGATGAATTCCCCCAGTGAGAGCTGGATGCATCGGCAGGGTCCTCTTCTGGGTGGAATGGAGATGGGTGCTCCATTGTCGGAGCCGATGCGACGGTGGGAGACGAGACGGACGCAACGACTGCTGTGCTCTCTCTTGATGGAGGTGTATCCGGGACCTGCAAGCGAGGCAATACATTAGCACATGTGCCGGGAGACAAAAAGTATCCGGGCGGTAGATTGGGGAAGGGGGCGTGGACAGCCAGGTGCCAGCGATGGGGGGAGAGTGCCAGCGAACGAGCACCAACAGACAGGCGCCCGCAAATGGGTGCTGTACGATCGACAGGCTCAGCGAGAGCCGAGATGCGCAGATTGGACGGAGACGAAGACGAGACCGAGTGCAGGCGGGGTGGGTGAATCTGCTGGGCCTGGGACATGAATTGGTGCGGAAGCGTGGTCGGTGCGAGCGAGGGCGATGGGGGGGGGCGTGGAGGGAAGGGTGCGAACCGGGGACCAGACGCAGCAAGGGACCAAACCAGAGCGATGGGGGAGGCGGGTACCTATGCGATTGATCTTTGGCGACGATCCGAGACCGGTCCGACAGGGGGTGGAGCCGAAACAGGAACTTTATAGCAGATGCGACGGAGCAGTCGACCGACAGCCGAATCGCGGGATTAGATGGACAGGCGGCGAATGGACAAGGACGGGCCCGAGGCGAGGAGGCACTACCATCGAGCGCTTTTTTGGGGAGAGGGAGGGCGAGCGAGCGAGAGGAGAGCGAGAAAGAAAGCGCCGACAAGCGGGAGGGGCCGAAGAAAAGATCTTCAGGAATCCGAGCCGGCACGGAGTGCGACATAGTTAACGTTGTTACGCGCAGCAAGGGCGAGTAGGCCCATCCATGGCCTTGCTGCGGGCGGCGACGGGTATAGCGCGGGCGGCCAATGGCATTGTGCGGCCAATACCGGCTCTGGCTCCGCGACACAGACGCAGCAGCAGCACGAGCGATAGAGATAGAGATAGTGATGGCAACGGCGACGGCAACGGCAACAACAGCAGCGATGGCAACAACACGAACAAGGGCAGGAACAACACCAGCATCAACATCAACAGCAACAGCAACAGCAACAGCAACAGCAACAGCAACAGCAACAGCAACAAGCAGCTGTGCAGTATTAAGAGCCGCCGGCAGTAACAACCCTGCAGCACGAACGAGGGCCTTTTGTTGGCCCTTTCCGCTTTGTCCTGTACCGCCAGCAACAGCACTTGACCACAACAACACTTGACCACAGCGCCAGTACTTAATCACAACAGCACTACTTAATCACAACAGCGGTTAATCGCAGTACTAACTGCGACCGAGCGTTCGGCGGTGCACATTCGCTGCTTTCCACCCCGCAGAGGCAATATACACACATCCCTGCCCCCCCCGTTCTGGCCAAGGCCGGGGTTAATGCCAAGCGACGGTCTCGACATGGCCGTTGTTCGCACACCCGTCTCGGCGCAAAGCTTTCACCCCCTCGGTCTCCCCTCGGTCTCCCCTCGGTCTCCCCCTCCCACGCACGATCCCACGCACCAGCCCATGCCGCCCATCCAAACCCATGTGCCGTCCTGGGTTCTCGCTCGCAGAGCCGCTCGACCCGGCTGCATCGCCCGGCCGCTGCCCCGACGACGGGCGCAATCGGCGCCCAGCTTTCCTCCCCACGGCTGCTTCGGCGGTGCTGGGCCGATCCATCTTGGCCACGCAGCCCTCCCCCCCGGCAGGCAAGGCCCCGCGAGAACCGCGTGAGCCCAGGGCCGAGGCTTTGTCTCGGCCTATATTGCGTCTTGTGCGCCCCGTGCAATCTCGGCAGGACCAGTTCGATTGGTACGCCCTTGCATTTTGTTTGCGCTTTCCTCTTTTTTCGGGTCCTTGCCTCGTCGCAGCCCGCAAGGGCCGCCGCCGTCACCAATCAGCGGCTGCAGGCGGCTGCCTCCTGAGCCGGGGGGCGTAACGCACACAGCCAAGGCAACCAGCCGAGTGTGTCCTTTCCTGGCAGTCTCGGCCTGGGAGAGCACTCGACTGCCCATCGGAGAGCACCCGGCTGCGCCTGGAGTGCACCGACTGATACAGCTCGCATGGAGCGCACTCCCTGGGCCTGGATACAGCAAGCATGAGCCCTGCTCCCCCCCCCAGGCCGTCCAGGGCCTCGGATCCGACCCACTCGCAAACTGCCGCTGCCGTGGCCGGCGACCTCAGCACCCAGCATGCGCGCCTGCAGGCCGTCCTCTACAACCTTGCTGGCGGATTTCAGTGTCTGTGGCTGCGGGTGGGAGCGCTGCGTCTGCTGTCGCCCTTGTGCATTTCCTCGGCGCTCGCCCAGCAATCCAGCCAGCTCGGGTGTGCTCGCCCACGCCCAAGAGCCACCCTCTGTTCAGCCCTGAGCCTCCGCCTCGCCTCGCCTCGTCTCGCCAAAAGTGCTCACCCTTGCACAGCACAACACCGTGTCTGGTCGGGCTTGCCCTGGGCCCGTCTGCTGAACCGGCACTGGCCGTTGTTTCCCACGTTCGTCGTCGACTGGATAGCCTAAATCGCAGCCAAGGCGGCCTTCTTGGCTGAATGGCATTAACAGCCGGCCGCACACCTTGCTGCTCTCCAACCCGGCCGCAAGAACCACTCGTGGTAGACCGCCCGCGAGCAACAAGCCGCACGACGGGAATATGCTGGGTCTGGTAGGCACAAGGCGGGGAGCCTCGGCGCGATTCGGCCGTGGACCAGCACGGGTCCGACAAGGTCATGGCGGGCGGTGGGGCGAGCGGGCGCAATGCGATGCAAGTCTGCCATGCGATGCGATGCAAGTCTGCCATGCGATGCGATGCGATGCAGTCATGGACAATCCTGTCACATACCGATCGACATCTTGCAGATAACGAACGGACACACTCCCCGTAGCCCTCCCGATAATGAACTGGATCCCAATGCACCTTGGTCGGGATCATGTCGCAGCCGTGACGAGCACCAGCTTGTTGTCCAGTCCCATTCCATTGCGGCATGCGACCAAAGTGCCACTGCCTCCGTGGCTGGCTTCTCTGCAAGCTTATCTGTCAGTCGTCTCCATCTCAAGCCGCTCGTTTGTCCTGCCGGCAACTCTGTTACTGCCATTCCCATCGCCTTCAGAGTTCAGCCAGTGCCTCATCGGTCACCCTCCTGCTCCTCCTCCTCCTCCTCCTCCAGACGCCACTCGGTGGATCCAAGATGGTGTCATTGCCCAGCCCGAGCCGGTGCCACTGCCCCAATTCAAGCGAGGCGCCGCGGTGCCGTTTCGAACAAAGTGCCACCCTTCTCCGTCCATGCGAAACCACTCGGGCTGTTTCATCTCACTTCAGCACATTTCCGGCTACCCTTATCTCTAGCTCTTTGCCGCTGGTTGTTGGACACAGCCAAATGCCCATCACCAGGGCTTCAGCTTCGTCTCCTCCTCATCCCCCCCCAAAAAAAAGAGTGTCCTTGGGACAAGGCATCGCTCTCGCGACCAAGCAAACAAAACGACACATGCGCATCTCCCTTCCTTCGGCCGCATGGGCGAGGGCACACATCCGCCGAGAATCGTCCATGTCCATGTCCATCTGATGTCCATTCAGCACACACACCCCCTTGCGACAAGACGCTGGTCGTCGCGAACCATTGGTGGTGCTCGACATGTTTGCGTCGGGTTTCCTTTCTCCCCCCACGACGCCCGCGCTGCTATCCTTTCGGCTTCCTGGCGAGATACCGCTCCACACTGACGAAATGGGCTCTCGATACTCTCGCAGCGAGGTGCACATCGTCGTGGCTTCTGGTAGAGGCTCTTCGGGCTCTCGTCTCCCTCCTCTTCCTCCCCCCACACCAGATCTGCCCATGCGCATTTCGGGTGGGCAAGTGTCTGCTGGCCTCGTATGATCTCCGCGGCTTTGTGCTGGGTGGGCTTCGTCCCACACTCACCTTCGCCAGGAGCTGGTCCATGACCATTGTTGCTTCGGTCACATAGGCGTCGCCGCTTTCCGGTTTTGCTTCTCCTCCTCCTCCTCAAAACCCTCTTTCTCGCCATCGCACCCGCGATCGTTGTCGCCGGGATTGCGTGTGCCCCTCCTGCTCAGCGTCGTCTCTCGGTCCGGTCTCGCAGAGGCACACCGGATCAGTCCGCCTCCTCCTTCTCGTACCCGCTCCCGTGTGGCGGCCACTGGCCACACTCCACCGCCGTCGGCTTCTGATCGGCCAATGCTCAGACAAAGCTCAGACAAAGCTCTCCTCCTCCGTCCATCTCTGCGATCCACCCGCCCGCCTCCGAGCACATTGCGTGCACATCATGTCAGCTGTGCACCACTTCCTCGTTCGTTTGTAAAGGTGGCATGTGCTGAGGCATAGGGCACTCACCCGCCCACCTTTATTTTCCTTTCCTGTCCTTTGGGTGATGAGGATCCCTCCCTTCCTCGGCTCGAGCACTGAACCAAACTACATTCTGTGTCGCCTTTCCCACAGACGTTTCATGACAGGGGGTGGCTCGATCGATGGGACCTGGCGAGGCGAGGAGGCCAGCGGTCGGGCGGTGCCGGAAGAATTGCAAAACTATGTACATGTGCGTTGCTCCTGCCGTCCAGCCCCACTGGTTGTCCACGAAACCCGCACGTCTGCTTGCACAAAGAGCCGGCTTATCCCTTGGCAAGGCCCAATTCACACGGTCCAGGGCGCTTGCGACCATGGGTCCCGCGGGAGAGGGTGCAGGCGAGGGCGAGAGACGCGGGGTGGGCTGGAGCCTGCCTCGTCTCGCTGCCGACGACATGGCCGTCTCGCCCACCCCGCTCCCAGGCCCTCTTGCAGGGCCCGGAGGGACGCCAAATGAGAAAGACTGCCATGGGTTCGTCGCTGCCGCGCTGTCGCAGGCACGCCCCGGCCCGGGCAGAGCGGCCGCCATTCCTCATCTTGATCGTCACAGCACCCGGTCGGTCGATCGGTGCGGTGTGGTGCGGTGCGGTGCTGCACAGCAATCTGCCTTGGGTGCTTGTGCTTGCGCCGGAGGATCGTGCTTGGTCCATTGCAGGTTTTGCATATCCACGGTATGTCTCGCACGTCCATCGTATGCAGAGGCATTCTTCCAGACGAGTATAGATCGACGGATCCTGTCGAGCCATTGGCGATGTCGGCTGTCTGCTCGGGTTGCTGCTTTGGCTGTCCCATCCGACCAGTCGCGATCCCATTCAGCTGTTGGTTTTTGCCTTTGGGCCGCCGGCCATATTCCCACGCCCCTTCTTGATCAGTTTGCGGCCACTCGGTGTCCTGGCTTGTGCCGTGTCTTAATGCAGTCGTGGTCTCGACAGGTGCGACCAACTAGGCTCAGCTCAGCTCGGCCCAGCTCGGACCGGGGCCGAGTCGGCTCAGCATGCGGATGCGACGAACCGACCAACATGGGCTATGGGATCCTGTCCCTGCTCACCCGGCCAGCCAGTCAGTCAGTCAGCCAGTCGGTCAGTCAGTCGGCCAGTCGGTCTGCCTGTCCTCGCTCAGTAAGTCGGTCTTGACGCTGTCCTTCTTGGACGACCCAGCTGAGTTGGGTGGGCGCTGATGAGATAGATTGGGCTGAGCTCCTCCTTGGCCGTGTGCGACGCATCCACCCCTCCCGATTGGTGTTGTGCGGACGATACCCGAGGGAGGAGGGGCCCAGGTCGATCCCGGGCTGATATGGAGTGGGCCGGACTGCATTGGTTGCGCTGGTTGCTGGCCTTATCGGTGGCAGTTGGATCGCTCCGATGAGACACTGTTATCGTTGGGTGGGTTCTCATCTTGGATTCAGCCGTTCTTGCCGCCGGTGGAGAGCGAGGGAGAGGAGGGGGGCGAGGAGAGAGAGAGAGAGAGAGAGAGGCGCGATTGGAACTCCTCGGAATCCAACCGAGCATGTTGAGATGATGGAGTCGGGAGTTGCGAGCCGGGGAGACCTCTCAGTGCCAAGAGGGAGGAGCCGCAGACTCACCGCACCCATCCTTCACACCATCATCGACACAGCCGAGTCCAGATAGTCCACAAACTTTGCAATCTCGACCACAAAGATGTCAAAGTTGTGAAGCACCTCAGGTGGATAGCTGTCGTCTTCAAAGGTATAGTCGTCGGCCTCGGGGTGTCGGAGACGGTATTCTTGTAAGGGCAGAAACCCTTGTCGGCGAAGCTGGATCCGATACGGGTCCACAAAGGTCTTGGCCAGATTGCTTTCGTTCGCGGTGGGGGGCATGGTGGCATGGGCCGCGGGCGCTCCCGAGGCGATGCGTTGTGGAACGGGCTTCTTGAGCGAGCTTGGGGTGGACCGAGGCAGTTCCGATGGACCTTGGCTCTGCCCGGCGTCATCGTTGTCGCTGGCGAGAGCGGCGACGGTGGTGGTGCTGGTGGTGGTGGTGGTGGTAGGTTGGGCAGTGGCTTGCGACGGCAGACCAGGCACCTCGGGCTCGCTGCATATCGGCTGCATGTCACCCGAATGCTCGGTCGCCACGCCGCTCTGTGCATCGGATTCGGTGTCGTCGCCAAAGATGGCCGAGGTCAGATCCGAAGACTTGCGGCTGACAAACCAGGCGTACTTGCACACCGGGAAGATCTTGCCCCCAGCTGCTTCGTGGCGAGCTTGCTCCTCGTCCCGCATGAACTGCTTCATCATCCGCTGCAGCAGCGGCACCATCATGCCGCCGGGATCCTCGAGTCGCTTGTCGACTCGATGGGTAAGTTGGAAGGTGCCTTCGGTCTGCCGCCAGTTGCCAGTGCAAAAGCCGCCGATGATCTTGTCGTGCGACTTGCGACCCTTGTTTGCCGCCGACAGACCGACGGCCGATGACGAGGACGAGGACGAGGACGGGCCCAGGAGAAGCGACCCGGCCGATGACGACGACGCCAGCGACGACGATGACGACGATGCCATTGCCGACAGAGTCTTCTCGCGCTGGGCCTTCTCGGCGCGGTACCGCTGCTTGCGCGAGATCAGCTCCGGAATGAAGGCGATCGTCAGATAGCCCTTTTGGTTGTCCTTGCGCTGGGTCAGCAGCGGCAGGATGTCGCGGATCCACATGGCATCCAGTCGCTCTGTGATCTTCTCGAACGTGGAGAAGGATTCAAAGTGCTCCATCACCCGCGACTGCCCGAGCCGAAGCAGCCCCACGTCCGTCCAGATGCCATGCATTTGCTCGAGAAGCAACTGTCGCTGCCACTGCATAAAGTCTTGGTCCGACGACAGGCCCGTGATGGTCTGGCTCTGGACATTGGCAGTGAGTGGCAGCGCCCAGGTGACGTACTCGATCTCGTTGACTTCGCCGATGCGGTCGTGCGGAAGTCGGCAGGTTCGGCGGGCGTACCCAAACAGCTCGGCCGGTCGCCACTTGCCCGTGCGCCAGTGGCCGCCGCCACCGCAGTTGGAGCAGAACTTGTACTTTGTGGTACACGGATCGCACACGAGCTGCCAAAACGGAGAGAGGGTAAGTGCAGGACGGCGGTGTGAGAGGCATGGAGAAAGCAGTGCGCGCTGCCGGGGTGGCGATCGACATGGGCGGCGATGCAGGCAGCAGCTTATCGCCCACCTCGATGCCGACGGCGTTCTTCTTGGATCGCAGGCTTTCTTCCTCGATGGCAACCCGCCCAAACCCAAAGGCTTTCTTGCACACGTCGCAGGTAAAGTACTGGTCTTGGTCATGTTCGTATTTACGCTTCCGCTTCGAGGCGCCGATCAGCCGCGAGGCGAGCGGCTGCCCAGACCTGTCTGGGTCGTCGAGCCCATGGTCTTGATTCAGATCCTGCGGGACTGCTTGGCTGGGCGCTGTTCCGTTGCTTGCTTGATGGCACGACACACAGTCGAACTGAGAGATGATGCTGTGCGAAACGAAGGCTCCGGACGCCTTGCCGAACAAGAACGCCTGGCCTTTCTTTTGGTTGCATCCGCGGCAAAGCAAGGCTTCCTCGAACTTGTTCTTGCGGGGCGCCGACTCGACACCCCCGGGCGGGTCGCTCTTTGTGGACGCCGAACCTGGCACTTCGGCACCGAGGTAAGCCGCATCGGGCGGAGAGGTTCTCGCGGCATGTGCCAGAGTCGGCCGGACATCGGACTGAGGATCGGAGACTGTGGACGGGTGGGGTGCTGGTGGTCGGGCAGAGTCGTGGGCGAGGCTCTTGGTCGACCAAGATGGCGGCACTTGCGATATGGCCTGGTTCCGGAGCTGGCTTTGAGAGTGAGGATCCGGGTAGACGTCGGTCCAGTCGGAGCGAGTACCCGAATACGATGCAGATGTTTGCGGAGGCTGCAGTGCCGAGAAGATGCCGGGGCCGGCCGCTCTCTGAGAAATGAACCAACAGATGAATGGACGAACGGATGAATGGATGAACGGGCAGAGGCGTATGTGCAAGACCAAGAAGCAACCTCGATCGCAATTCCCCCGCCTGGCAGCGTTCTCGGAATCAACTCGGAGCCCAAGAAACACTCCTGCTGTCGACACCGACTTACATGTTGCGACGGAGCCTCGAATGCGTCCCGAGGATCGGCCAGATTAATCGGATGCAGCGGCTCTCGTCCCGAGCGAGGTGCAGGGGCGGCATACTGTGCCAGAGTGCTCCAGGATGCCGGAGGAGACGAGTGCAAGCCATCGCCAGCAGCCGGACCCGAGGGCCGGGCAGCGGCCAGGGTATAAGACGACAGGCCCGGTGGCAGGGCTGACGAGGAAGGGCGCAGGTCCGAGGAGCCATGGTGGTACGTTTGCTGATACGGAGGCTGGTGCGGCGGCGGATATGGCTCCAGCGAGTACTTTTGCGGGTGCTGGTGGAGCGATGGCGGACGGCCAGAGCCGGATGTTATCGGGTCGGCCAGTGGCGGAGGCAGCCGCCTCAGCGTCGAGGATTCGTTTACAGGCAACGGACGATGGGCAAAGGCATCGATCGAGTACGCCGAGAGCGACGAGGCCGGCGCTCGGTCCCGGGCATAGCTGGCCGGGCGTTCGGAGATCCGTGGAGGTGGCAGAAGAGGAGGAAGGGACGAATCGCCGGGTCGGCCAGGGCCGAAAAAGTCTCGAGCACGGAGAGGCAGCAGCGCGGACGGAGGCGAGTCGCCTGGATAGAAGGCCGGCGGATGCTGGTCGTCTCGCCGGAAGGGCAGCTGGCCAAAGGACAGAGGATTACTCGGCAGCGGGGCGGCCGGTCGGCGATGCAGATCGTTGGGTACCTCGGCGGGATCGAGCGGGCCGTATGGGTTTTGATAAGGGTGGTTTGGGATAGACATGGCGGCGGGGGCGGCGGGAAAAAAGAAAGGATATACAGCGGCGAGTTGGATCTTGGATGGCGGGATGAGTGTCCAAGGATAGGGGGTCAACGCACAATCAGCAGCGAGACCACCAGGGGTGGATTGTGGGGAGGGACGCCAGCTGGGCGAGAAGAACGATTGCTGGCTGTGGAGAGGGGCACTGATGGAATCGCAGATGAGCGGGGGAGGTCGCAGGACTGGTTCTCCAGCAAAGGTGTGTACTCAGCCCAAAGAAGGAGAGGGGCGACAGACGGGAAAGAGTGGGTGCGAACAGAGGTAAAGAAGCGGATCGGCTGCAACAAGCAGACGAACGGACGGAGCAGGACAGCAGACAGAAGCGGGGGGGGGGAAATCGACTGCAGACGGTGCCGTGGGGCCGAATCGTCAGTGGGGATGGGCAATATACAGCCGCAGAATCGGAGCAGAGGCGAATGGGGACTGGTGTGGGAGACGGGGAAGGGCAGGACAGGGGAGCGTTGCAGGTCAGAAAGTCACGACTGAATGCCCAATCCAGGAGACCGAGTGTTCCAGAACAGAAGAGCACAGAGGAGATGCTGTTGGTGGGGCTTTATACCGCCGTCGCGGGGGGGGGGCACTGGAGTATGAGGGTGGTAGGAGCGACCAGTGGCCGGCTGGAATGCTGAGGATCGGCGATCGCGAGGCGGGTGAGCCAGGCGAGCGACATGGGGGGAATGGGGCAGAGCGGCGGAAGGGAATGGGATGGGGACGGGGGTGACGAGCCGAGATGGGCCCGGAGAGGCCGTGGTCGGTGCAGCAAGGGATCGGGCGGCGGACGGCAGTTGAACGGCAGTTGAACGACAGTTGAACGACAGTTGGACAGAGGGGGGGGGATCGACCGTGAGAGGGTGGGGAACAAGGCTGGCAACGGGGAAGGAAGTTGGTCGAAAGTGGCGGCTGGGGTGGGGTGCGGCGCCGGAGATGGGCATTGGTGGGAGGGAGATGTTACATGTTGCAGCCGGTCGTTGTCGAGCTGCGGGTGGTTGTTAACTTGCGGTCTCGCAGCATGCAGTTGTTAAATTGCAGGTAGGACGCTGCTGGGGTGGTCGTTGGTCGTTGGTCGTTGGCAACATGTGCTTCTTCTGCCGCATGGACCAAATTGCCGGGGGGAGACCACGCCGAAGGATTTGCATCTGAGCCAGCGCCGTCAACAAACACTGGACGGGGGAACGGCGACGGGGATGCGGTGGACGAGGGCCACGCAGGTACCAAAGGCACATCGTGGGGGGGGGAGGGAGCGAGATGCTGTTATACGGCGGGACAGACCGGGTGGCTCCTTCCCCACTTTACCCCGCTGGGTCCGCTGGGTCCGCAATCGAAGCGGCATCGTTGGATATACACTCGTTTGGGAGTAATCACATCGCCTTTGAGAGTCATTGCATCGGATGCACCTCGATGGAGGCAAACAAGGCCAAATGCTTCCTCCGGGGAAATGCACCTCCGACCGCTGATGTCGGCCTGCCCGTGGTGCAGCCGGCCTTTGGTGGTTCAGAGCACAAGGACTCCATGGCGACCATCCTTTGGCTGTCCTGTGTGCACCGGCATGCCGCCCGGCCCCCCCCCCAACATCCCCGTCGAGAGGATGAGGGGTGGAATTGCCTTGTGGTTGTGCATCCACCATGGGCCTTGCCGATGCCACCGACGGATCACCTCACCCGAACGGCCGAGCGATTCAGCGGCATTGCAGCGTTCACGAAATGGTACGTGTGGCATGCAGCGTTCACGAAATGATACGCCATGATTATCCGCACTTGTGTTTTCCTCTGTGGTTGCCAGTTGCGGGATTGGTCGTGTGTATTCGGTGAACCAGAACGAAGAGCCACCAGTCCTCGACCGGGTGTCGCATTTGCTTCGCAACTGCTCACATATACCGACAAAGACAGTAACAAAAAAAAAGGACCTATTTGGGAGACGGAAGGACCCGAGAAATAGTCGGAGCGATTTTAGGGACTAGGCCAACAGTCGTAACAATTTTTAGGGATCGAGAGGTGGTCGGAATACCGATGGGCGGAAATAAAGGAAAGAAGTAGAAAAAAAAAGAGGAGGGAGGGGAGGGGAGAGTGTCAAGCAACCAGGCTCGAAATTAGGATAACGGGGCAGCGGTTTCTAGGAATTCAAGAAAGCGAGTCAACTCAGTCACAAAAATGTCAAAGCTCAGCGGATTCTGGCCGGCATAGGACCCGAGATCGGCCGTAAACTTGTACTGGTCCACCTCGGGATGCTCGAGCCGATATTCGTGCAGCGGCAGAAAGCCCTGGCGTCGAAGCTGGATGCGGTACGAGTCGACATAAGACTTGAGCGACTCGGTTTCTTTGGCGAGCACCGACGACGGCTGCTGCTGCTGCTGCTGCTGTTGCTGTTGCTGTTGCTGGATTTGCAGTTGGTGCTGCTTCTCCTGGCAAGGCTCCCAGCTGGCGGTGCTTCCGGTCTCGGAGCAGGACGGGTGCTCGCACGACTTGCGGGCCATGAACCAGACGTAGCGGCACTTTGGGAGGCCGTGTCCGGCACGCTCCATCTCGGCTTCGTCTTGCAGGAACCGTCGGAGCATCCGGTGGATCAGCGGCAGCATCATGCCTCCGGGGTCGTCGTGGCGCCGGTCGATCCGGTGGAAGAGCACAAAGGTGCCCTCGAGCTTCTTCCAGTAGCCCAGGCAGAACCCGCCGACGATGGTCTCGGACCGCTTGCAGGCATCGGGGCTTCCAGAGCCGTCGATGGTGCCTTCGACCTCGCCATCGCCGCCCTCGCCAGCGATGCCTGCTGCCAGCGAGGCCGTCACCGCCCCCCGGGTGATGCCTGAGCTAACCGTCGTAAGGCCGTAGTTTTCTCGCTTGGCCTTCTCCAGACGGTACTTTTTCTTGCGCGAGATGATCTCGGGGATGTAGCCGAGCGTCAGGTAGCCCATGCGGTCGGCGCTGGAATCACACAGGAGCGGATCAATGTCGGCTCGCCAGAGATGCTCGATCTTGGTCTTGGTCTTGTCAAAGGTCGACAGCCGCTCGAAATGCTCCATCACACGGGACTGAGCCAGCCGGACGAGACCGAGCTCGATCCAGAGCTGGTTCATCTGGTTATAGATCTCATGGTGGGCGCCGGCGGTGGTGCCCTGGCCGCTGGCCATGGCCAGGGGCAGCTGGTAGGTGCTAAAGTCGACGTGATAGCTGTTGCCCATGCGGTAGTGCGACAGTGCGCAGGTCTTTCGGCCGTTCTGGAAGAGCTCGGCTGGCCGCCACTTGCCGGTGCGCCATTGACCGCCGCCGCCGCAGTTGGTGCAGAACTGGTACTTTGACTGGCACGGGGAGCAGATGAGCTGCAGCCAGGGATGGGGGGAGGGCGGGCAGGTTAGAGATGGGATCGCAGAACGATGGCAGCGCTGACGATGTGTCTCGGATCGAGACGAAAGGAGTGCCCGGTTGCTCCATGGCGCCGTTACCGAAACCAGACGATTCCCCAACGAACCAACAGCACACCTCTGCTTTGGCTCGACGATCCCGTTCAGCCGCACAAGCACCCAGCACCCAGCACACATGCATCCGCCCGCACAACCCACCTCGACGCCAAACTTGTTGTTGCGGTGGTAGATATCAAAGGAGAGCCGGCCCGAGCCAAACGAGCGCTTGCAGATGCTGCAGTCCAAGACCTGGTCGCGATTCGGGTAAAACTTTTTGCGACGGGAGGTCCTGCGATGGCTCTTGACGGGGGTATGGATCATCGGCAGGGACAGGGACAGGGACGACGCCGACGACGTCATTGTCGATGCCAATGCCAATGCCGATGTCGATGTCGATGTCGATGCCGATGCCGATGCCGATGCCGCCTGGGTATCGTACAGCAGCTCGGGGTCCATCGGGGGCACACGGCAGTTCGAGCAGTGGAAGCGGCTGATTGCCGGCTGCGGGAATGACTGGGCGTCGCAGTGGAGCAGAAAGAGTGCCTGGTAGCTGCAGCTGCCGCATCCGAGCACCTCCTCGATCTGCTTGTTTTTCTTGCCGGGGGTCTTGGGTCCGCGCGGCGCCGCGGCGGCAATGGTTGTGGCTCCTGTGACTGCTGTGGCATCGTCGGGCGACGACCGGGTCGAGAGAGGAACTGTCGGGCTCTTGACCATGGCATCGATCGCGGATGAGGACGAAGACATGGAGCCACGCTTGGCGCTCTGCACCAGGACGGTGTCGCCGTACCAGTCGACGAGCCGAGGCAGTTTGTTGGAGCCCTGGATGGACGGCTCGGGCCCGCGCTTGTGCAGACCCGTCTTGAGGGCCTCACTCCCAAGAGGATGGCCGAAGGAAATGAAGCTGGGAGGATCCAGACTGGACATGCACGGCGAATGGTACTTTTGCTGGACTTGACCGACGACGGCGTGCGGGGAGCCGGGATGGGGTGTCTCGACTGGTGAAGGAAGCGGCGGTGTTGCAGGACGGAAGCCGTACAGATGCCGATGGGAGGAGCCCGAGGGCGGCGAGTCCAGCGGCGTCGCAAAGGAGCCGCGGGGATAGCCAGTGGAATAGCCGGTGGAATAGCCGGTGGGGACAGGGAGCGTGCGGGCCAGGTCCGAGGGCGAAGGCGAAGGCGAGGACGATGCCGACCAAGAGAGTCTGTAGGGATGGTGCTCGGGCTGGGACGAGTATCTTGGTCCATGTGGATCTGTTGGGGAGCCACCCCCATAGACAGGATCCCACGGATGGCGAGTGGGCCGAGGATGGGCGGAATGGGGCGACGGCTGAAGGGCGCAGGATGAAATCGCGAGTGTGGCATGTCGGTGCGGGGGGGGGAGTGTATGTCCCGATGGGATGCAAGAGCGGTTTGTGAGATGCAATGCAAGAGCGGGATGCACAAGACATGCATGCAGGCAAGCGTGCGGATACAGGTCGAGCTAACGACACCACAGCCGAGCAAACACCACAGCCGAGCAGGCGAACAAACACAAGCGAGTAACCGGGCGATCGCAGCGGCAAGGACACCCAAAGGACCAATCGTCGCCGCGACTGCAGCCTCGGAAGCGATTCCCACCCTGGTCGCTCCTGGCCCACCCCCCGCCGCTTCCCATGGCTGCCCCTCCCGAACCAGGACGGGCCAGCCCCGCTCTGGTTCGTCCTTCGCGGCGACAACCCACCCAACACACACGCAGGCATCATATGGCACCGCCCCGTGGTCTTACCGAAATGGCCGGCAGCGTCGGCGCCGAGTCGTGGCCGGGGTGTGGATGGTGGGGCAGTCCTCGGGCGAGGTCGCCGCCGTCGTTTCTGCCGGCAGAAACGGGGCTATGACTATGGCCATGGCCATAGCCATCCGATCGGAACACCGGGGCACCAAAGAGAGGCTGGCTTCGATCGACAGGCGACGCCAGCTCGCTGTCGCGGAAAGTGGCCAGGTCCGGGTAGTTGTGCGAGAGCCGGGTTTCGGGCTGGATGGCCGGCGGGCGCATGGACTCGGGCGACTTGAAGTCGCCGTGCCCGGGATAATACTTGTGGTCGCCAGAGACAGGATACTCGGCGGGATATCCCGCCGGCCATTTGGGAATCACAGCGGACTCGGGCGAGGGCAGCGCCGAGTTCTGGTGATGGTATGCTGGCCGATAGGAGGCCGCAGCCGCAGGAGGATCCCGGGAGACAGATACAGACTCGAACGAGAGAGGCGGCGGACGCAGGTGAGACGATTGGCGATACTCATCAGCAGACCGGACCGCAGGTGAGAGCGAGCCCAGGGATAGCCGGAGGCGAGCGGGCAGATCCTCTGAGGCGTGGGAGGGAGGCATGGAGTAGGTCGGGGAGGCTGACGGCGAGGATGGGCAACTCCAGGGTCGGGGCGAGTTGTTACGGAGGGGGCCACTCTGGAGGAGCGACGCACGACTCGACGAGAAGGGGGTGGGGTGAGACGCAAATGAGGAAGCACTTTCGATGGCAGTCGATGGCAGTCGATGGCAGTCGATGGGAAGGCCGGCAGATGGAAAATGATATACAACGATGGAGCAGTGGCGAGACGCAGTATCCGCAGAGACAGGGCAGTGCCAAGATGGAGCAAACGGGTCGGGCGATCTCGGGAACGACGACGCAGGCAGACTTTGGGGGAAGGGTGGCCCTTTGGGGAGAAAGCTGGGGGGTGGTCTCGCGGGAAAGAAAAAGTAGTTTGGTCAGAGAGTGGTGTTGCTCGGGCCAGGTGCAGGCAGGAGCAAGCAGCGGACTGGAGGACCAGGAAGCGGGCTGGTTAACGACGGGGTGGCTGATATATCTCTGGAGGCGGCGGGGGATGTGGCAATGGGCCTGCACCAACCCCCCATGTCGGCGACGAGGCCACAAGGAACGTTCGACATCCTGTGTCGTCTGTTTGGGCGAGGGGCAATCGGAGGACAGCCGGGCGAGCCGCTTTCTCCCACCCCCGCGACAAGGCCAAGGCGGCCAAGGCGGCCAAGGCGAGAAAGAAGGCCAGAGTTGGACCCAGCCGACCTGCCGCGCGTGGGCGCCTGGGGTGGGGAAACCAAGTCGTGCCGGCGGGGAAAGATGGGAGGGGGAGAGTGATCGGCCGGAGCAGTGTTGCCGGGGCGATAAGGCATGGGCAAAGCAGAAAGATGTCGCCGGGGGGGAACGATGGGGGACGAGCGAGCAGTCGGGGGGTGTGAGATTGTGGGTGTACTTGTGGTTGTACTTGTGGTAGTAATTGTGGCTTTGTGGATTGGATTCACTTGCAGTCGATATACCATTGCATTGCTGCTGAACTGCCGTTGTATTGCCGTCGCATTGCCTCGGGGGATGCACATTCGCTTCCCAGCGGCCACTAACGACTCTCGGACGCTGCGGTGCACATCGGACATGCCCACTATCGCTTTCCACGAACGACTGCCTCTGTCACAACGCTTTGCATTCAACGACCATGATCTGCAAGGCCGGTGTCCCTGCATCTTCCCCCCAGCCCAACCAACCGACCAACCGACCAACCAAACCAACCAGCCGCGTCCCACAGCCAGGCGCAAAAAGAAAGGACGTGCTGCCGAGCCCACCCGAGCCGGGCCGCGATGCTTTGTTGGAGGTGTCGCCGCGAGAAGCAGCGGCTGGCGCGGTGGGAGGGTGGGTGCAAATCCGGCCGGCTGCTGAAGGGGCTGGGCTCCAACGTGTGTGTACCAGGCGCGGGCAGCAAGGAGGAGGGAAGCGACGGCTGTGGTGAAGGTTGTGGTGGTGGACACGGATGCTGGAGCGGTGGATGTTGACTTTCGGATATCGAATGAAGCGCTGAATGCAATACTGAATGCAGTACTGAATGGGGTATCGAGTGGAGTATCGAGTGGAGTATCAACACCACTATCAACACCACTATCAACACCACTATCAACACCACTATCAACACCACTATCAATACAGGTATCAACACAGGTATCAACACAACTATCAACACCACCATCAACACAGGTATCAACACAAGTGTCGACTCCACAGCGCCGGTGCTTTCCCACCGAGCATCAGTGTCAGTAAACACCACCAGTGCACACCGCTAAAACACCACCACTTCCCACGATCAATGTCGTTGGCCCACAGACCCCCCGCCCCATCGCATCATCTCCATCCGCTGGTCGCCCATGCTTGCATCATTCCGTGGCGCCTGTCCATCGTCCTTGCGTCTTCCTGTCCATCCATTCCACCACTGCCGATGTCACCTCCCGTCGATACCACTCGGCCATCGTCACCTCTTGCCCATCAATGCCACCCAGTGACCCTCCTGGCCGACTGGGCACCTCGGCCCACGCATCCACGCATCCAGCACACGCATCCAGCCGTTGCTCCACAAGGCCCTGTCGTCCCCTGCCGGCTGCTCAGCACGGGGACGGCCCTGCTGGCCCATTTGCTGCTGCGGCCACATGCACCTTGTTCCATGGTGCGGTCCCACCCGCTCGCACCACCCGCCACGACATCCGCTCATCTCATCGCATCGCTTCTTGTTGGTCTCCCGTTCCGGTGCTGCAAGAGGACAAATTTGCCCGCCTGGTCCTGGATGCTGTCGGCCCTGGCTTTCCCACGGCCAGGATACTCGCTCGCACCGGTCGCACGCCCGTCTTGCTCCTCCCCTCACATCCATGCTCCTCCTCCCGTCCATGCCTCCTCGAGCTGCTTGCCTCGTCTCTGCTCTTTCCCAGAGGCCTCGCTGTCCATCGCCACCCTGTGTTTCCGCTGGCGCATCCCCACCCCCAGTGCGAGATGGCTTGTGCCCCGACCGGGATCGGCCTGCCGCTCTGGGCCTTGCTGCCAACAAGCAGCCCGCCACGGCCTCATGACAGCATCATCCCCCTTGCTCTTCCATCTCATCTCTTTCCTTGTCGCCTCGGGTAACGCCCTGATGGCCGCATCACGATCGTGGGGAGGGCGCCCGCGCTGCCTGGACTGGGCCATCGCCGGAGCCACTTTTCTCCTGTCGCGGCTGGTGCGCAGGGTGGGTCCTCGCTGCCCACCTCCCGTTCTGCCCTTTCTGCCTGTTTGCCATGCCGCAGGGCTGCCGTGGTTCCCTCGCCCACCCTTTTTGGTTGTCACAGCCCGGCAGCGCCCAGACAGAGCCAGTGTATCGCCCCGCGACATCGCCCAGGAATCCCCTTGGGACATCACCAGGTCGTTCGCGGCTGGAGGCAAAGGATCCCCTCACGTCCTTCCTCTTGCTTTTGCGCTTCCCTGCTCTGGGCAAACGGGAAAGGCTGGGCCAACTGCACCTTGCGGGTGGTGTCGAGCCCGAACCGCAGCGCAAGAGATGACTCCCGCTGGAGCCGGGGGAGAGAGATAAGCCCTTGCTCTTGCAAAGGCGAAGGGGGAGACATGCGACCCGACTGGGCAGATCATGGCGCAGAGCACCCAGCATCGGGGCCGCAAGCAAAAGGTCCAGTGCTGCCGGGGCGCTTTGGGGGCTGGCCCCTCGAGGCACCCCCTCGAGGCACCCGCTTGCCGCAAGTGTGTGCAAGTCCCCCCTCCCCCGGCAGCTCCAGGCCAGCCTTCCTCCCCCAAACCGCCCCTCCTGCTTCTCAAACTGCCTCCCATACCTGCCATTTCGCAGATGGATCAACATGTGTGAGGCACATACTCGGAGGTGTATCGCCGGGCAGTACCGACTGGCCCTTCCCACGTCGTTCTATTCGGTCCATCAACCCTCTTCTTGGGCCACCCGCGTCTGCCGCTTTCACACCAGGCGCCCAACGTCGCCGCCCCGGGAGGCCATGTCGGGTTGGTACAGATTGACGAGCTCGGGCCGGTTCTCGGGAACAGCCGGCTGCAGGTGCGGGTCATAAGCATACCAATAAGTCTGCTCGTGCAATCCCCATTTGCCGCCGCGCCTCCGGAAGCTCTGTGGGTCGTGGCGTGAGAGCGAGCCGTCCGACTCCATGTCGTCGAGAGCCACAATGTCGCTATGGCCAGCGTTCTCGTCCACAATCGTCACCTCGGCCGTAATGTCGTACGATCGGTGCTGGTTGACAACCAGCTTCATGTGCCCGACAATCGTCTCGAAGGCGTTGACGGCCAGCGGCTCCTTGAACAAGAACCGCACTTGCTGCCAGTGCGTGCGGTCTGCGCCGGGCGCCGTCGATAGGTTGATTCCGCCAAGGTCAATGTCGAACCAGCCTGCGATGCCGTGGATGATTCCTGGGACAGACAAGTAAGGTCAGACCCGCCTCGCGTCAACCAAACCCGACGCCGTGAATCTGCTGGTCGCAGCGGCGCCTGGCTCGAGCTGGTGGGCAAGAGAGCGACGCACTCACCCGTGTAGGGAATCTTCCACTTTATCGGGATCGTCATGTTCTGCAGCTCCTCCATGGAGATGGTGCGAAAGTCCACTGGCAGTGGCAAGCGACGGGCACCGTTGAGTGACTTTGGCGAAGGGGCATCGACGTTGCCAACCGTGCTGATATGGTTCTTGCTGGTGCTCACTCACCGATATGACGCACGGCCTCGCCGAGCACCGAGCGCGGGTCAAATGCACCGACAACCGGCTGGCGGATGTGGATGTGGATGTGGATGTGGATGTGGATGTGGATGTGGATGTGGATGTGGATGTGGATATGGATGTGGATGTGGATGTGGATATGGATGTGGATGTGGATGTGGATGTGGATGTGGATGTGGATGTGGATGTGGATGTGGATGTGGATGTGGCCGGGTGGTTAGTCTTCGCTGTCGAGGTTGCAGGAGCACACGGCCTTTCGTTCCCGTTTCCCGTTGGATGGCCGTCCCAGCTGCATTTCGGGTCACGTACCTGTCCAAAGATCTCTTCCCGAGCGTCATCGACCAGCGGGCTAAAGTCGACACCGTAAAAGTTGTCCTGCTCCCAAAACCGGACCTTGGTCATGGTCGTCAGCCACAGGTTGTGATCGGTAAACTGCAGCAGAGCCAGATGGTGTTGCACACCAAATCCAAAAACGTCAGCCATCCATTCGCTGGGTGCAAGGTCGCCCAGAGCCACATTGTCCTGCTACCCTGAAAGCCTTGCTTGTTGTGACGGAGGATCGAGCATCTCGCCTTACCGGTGCAATTGCGATTGTTCCAGCACTTGGGATCAGGGTTCCTCCGGGCTTCAGGAAGCGGTCGCGGGCCACCAGATACGACTCCAGCATGCGTTCATGGACCAGCAGCACGCCGATCGGCTCGCTGATGATGGTGTCGACGAGCGGGATGTCTGTCACATCCTCGATCTTGCCTACAGAGGGTCCAGAGACAAAGCAGGATATCGATTGGAACATGGCGAGCCAGACAAGTGCGAGCCCAACGCCGAGTGCGGGATTGATGGTGGATTGCAACCAGCCATAGTTACGCCCTCGTCGCCATGCTACCGTCGCCTGTCTGCGTATCCACTCTGGTCTCTGGTGAGCTGTGCGTGGGCTGCCGATCCTCTGTCTGTGATGGCTCGACTATCCTCGAGTGGTATGTTGCTGGAAGCTGACCTCACCTTGGATCACCTTGATCCGGCCATGCATCCATGGATTCTTCGTGATGGCCGCGTCGACCATCTTCTGGATCCTGGTCGCCATTCCAGATGCCTCGACTGCGTACACCATTTTGGCTCCGGCCTGGAGGGCAAAGTACGAAAGGATGCCTGTCCATCGTTCCGACAACCGATCGTCCCCGAGGCAAGCATGAGCATATGTACCCATACACATACAGACAAACCGTTCCCGGCAGCCGGCCAAGCCAACAACTCAAGGGCAGCGGGGGCCGCTCTGGCTCGATCGAATACACATCCGGAGCCACCCTCCCCCCGAGGCGGAGAGACGATCGTCGACATTACCACTTCCGGCTCCGACGTCCATCACGATCTTGTCCTTGAAGTGGTCGGGTCCATTCTGGGCGATGGCCGACTGGTAAAACGACGTTCGCACCGTGTCCTGCAGCATATTCTGCTGATGGACAAACTGCGCTGCAGTTCCAGAGAAGCGATCGTGCAAAGCAGAAGCTGGGTGTGAGTGCGCTGACTGGCGGCTGCAACAGTGCCGATCTGCAGGGCGGCACCGAATCGAGCCGACCGATTGCCCAGGACATTCATTCTTTGGTGCTTGCTCGGCTGGCTGGCTGGCTGGCTGGTTGTCTGGTTGCGATCCGGGTTTGGATCGGATAGCGCCCCTTGCCGGTGCATCCTGGTGTCGTGAGGCTCTGCAGACTTGGGCCTGCCGCAGCGCCACAGCACGCAGGTACTCACCGTAGTATGCAAAGTATGCCGGGTCCTTCTCGTTCGACATGCTGCAGGATGGCCGCTGGAATCCGCTGGATCGCTGGCGATCAGTCGCAAGATCAGGCTGGCTTCCGGCTGGGTGCCAGGGCGCAATCGATTCCAAAGGCAGCCCGCGTGTGTGTGTGTGCGTGACTGGGGCGGCGCTGATTGGCCGGGATCGCGGCGAGACGAGACCGTCCTCGGTCGGGCGAGAGCGTGTGGCCAGGGGCTCTCTTGGGCTGGCTCGGATTCGACAACGGGCTCTGACCATCATCACCCGGCCTTGCGCGATCGTCGAAAGCAGCCCTCTGCTCCCGCTGGGCCCCTCCGTCGCAATCGCTCCGCCATGGGCTCTGCCAGATCCTTGATGCGTCTCTGTCTTCGCAGCTGCCTGCTTCTGTCGCTCGCGCTCTTTGCAGCGCCGGCGCAGGTGTGGGCCGACTCGCCTCCCGTTCGCTCGGCGCTCCTTGCCTGGGATGCTCCCCAGATCCAGCTCGAGCTTGTGTAAGCCGTCCCAGTGCAATCCAAGAGCATCGAGCCGCATCGCTGGAGGAGGGAAGGGCAGACCGACGATGTGTCCGACCTGCAGCGAGTACTCTGGCGCATTCACCGACACGATTGTCTGATGATGCTCACGCTATCTTATCCCGCATTGCCGTCGTCATGCCTGTGATTACTCATCGACGATACCCGCTCAACGATGCCCTCTCCCCCTCGGCGATGCATGCTCGACGGGATCACACTTGGAAACTCAAACGCATTGACATGTCTCCAGCGAGCAACTCTATGCCACACAGGGCTCTGCATTTGTGTTTCCCCTGGTCTCGCAGTGGGCAGAGTCGGGTCTCTTTGCCTCGCAGGACTCTCCCAAGCACCTCTATCAGCGGCTGATCGACGCCGTCGCTGAGCTGATCCCAGAAAACGATTTGTCGATGCTCAAGCTCTCGCTGGCCATCCATGAAGCCGCCCCCGCCATCCAAGCGTACCACCACTTTTACAACAACACCGTGCTGCCTGCATTCCAGTCGCGCGGTGGGCAATCCAAGTTTGATCCCGAGTGCGCTGTTTGGGCCGATGTCAAGGGCCGCCAGGCATGCTCGGTCGCCGCCTTGGATGACCTGATCAAGAACGTCGGGCAGCTCAATGGACATTTGTATGTGCGGCATGTGGACAGACTCTTTGTACTGCTCCTTGCAGCGCACAGCCGATTCCAGACTTGTCGCCAGCCAGCTAACTAACCCGATGCAAACTCGAATTACTCGTCCAATCTGCCATCAAAAACTCGTGCCGCCGCTCTGCCCCTCCACCAGCCCCGAGGAGCTCCCCCTTGACCATATCTACGGCAAGACAGGCTTCCCGCTCGTTCTCT
Organism: Polychytrium aggregatum; assembly: GCF_025602895.1. Taxonomy (NCBI): domain Eukaryota; kingdom Fungi; phylum Chytridiomycota; class Chytridiomycetes; order Polychytriales; genus Polychytrium; species Polychytrium aggregatum. Next base: position 101,190 of record NW_026516243.1, read on the forward strand.
ACGCCAATGTCGCAGCCGAGAGCTTCGCCCCGCTCCACAAGCGACTGATCCGCCTTGCCGACTCGGGTGCCTTCCGGTACATCCTGCGGTACCGCCCACCTGCGCACTCCACCGCCGAGCGGCTGCATCTCTCTGGCTATGGAGTCGAGCTGGCCATCAAGAGCACCGAGTACAAAGTCACCGACGACCGCGATGTCGCCGAAGGTGTGTAGGGAACTCATGGGCCGATGCCGATGGGTGGCTGTCGGTGCTGATCAACATCCGTCCAGGCGAATGAACGGCCGCTGAGACCAAGGAAGCACTCGATTTGCCGAGCTCGTGCTCCGAATAGCAATGGCCAGAGCCGTGCATGTCATGGATCCAAAGCTTTCCCTCCTCGGAACCTGAACTGACTCTGTGCATGCGTTTGCAGGCACCGAAGCCAGCGCAACACCGGAGCGCGTCGATACTTCGAGCGAGCACGCTCTTGATCTGGACGAAGAGACCCCTGTCGTCAAGTCGCTGACCTCCAAGGATCTGCGCGGTAAGCTCCCTCGAACCAAGCCGCCATTCACGGTTGCTCCAGCGCTGGACAGCCACCTTCCGTTGATCGACTTGCTCGCGCATTCACTCCTTTATACAATCTGGCGTTTCTGACGATCCATTTCCGCGCCTCGGCGGACTGCTCGCCCCTCCTTAGAGCTGGGCCTGAAGACGGCTCAGTACATTCTCGACAGCAGCGACCCTCTGTCGACCCTGGCCAAGGTCAGCCAGAACTTCCCAAAGTACTCTCACCGACTCGTCGGCCAGGCTATCAACGACACCCTGCGTGATGAAGTTGGACAGAACCAGGTCACGATCATGAACGGCGGAACCAGCGCCTTGTGGCTCAACGGAATCGAGCAGGACATTGAGCGTCTTGACATCTATCGGTAGGTGCACCTCCAGCCTCAACGGTGTGTCCATATATGTCTCTGGCACGATGGCTGGGGCGCCATGAGGCAGATCCAATTCGGCGCCTCGTTCATGCTGCCTCTTCCCATCGGCGGACTCCTTTGCTCCGTCTCACTCGCTCGTCCTGACAACCCCTCCCATCGTTCCTACCTTGGACCCCAAGCCTGATCAAAACCATTCGATCCGAGTCCAAGATTGTATCGAGCCTCAAGTCGCTTGGCCTGACCTCCAAACAGTCGGTCGACCTCCTGACGACGTCGCTGGTGGACACGTCGACCCCACAGGGTCTGCCTTGGGGCGAGAGCTTTGACGTGCGCGATCCCAACGTGCTGTGGTGGAACAACCTCGAGAAGGACTCTCGATACATTCACTTCCCCAACTCTCTTCGAGAGGTACGACCAACCTCCAGTGGGCAATCGATGTCGACTTCTGGATCGTATGGCCTGGCGACTGGTTGCATCGAGTCAAAGCCGAGTGAAACGTGCCTCCGCTCGAAGCGAGATCCGGGGCGGCCTCTCTATGCCACCCCCCCCCCGACAAATCACCCCATCTGGTCACTAACTCAACACTGTTCTTGTATGCGCCGGCGCTAGCTTCTCCACCCGTCCTACCAACAGGGTCTCCGGTACATCCGAAAGAACATTTTTTCCGTCGTGATCTGTGCCGACCTCTCCTCCACCGACCACCTGCACATCCTCAGCGAGACCCTGGACTTTGTCGTCAAGGGCGTGCCTCTCCGATTTGGCTTCATACCACTGGCAGGCGACGACGAGACTTGTAAGCAACGACTCGGCCTTCAGTCCACAGCAGCGTGATTGAGACTCTTGTTTTGGCAGGAGAAGGGCGGAGGGACCAAGGTGGGAACGTGCGCGTCCGCGGACACCGTTTGCTGACTCGATTGTACTCCTTGTGCTCGCTGCGCCAGCAACCCTGGCCGTCAAAGCTTTCCAGGCCCTCTGGATCGCCAACCGCAAGAGTCGGAAGCATCAGCGGCACTATATCGAGCAGGTGCGATCGCTATTTCACTAGCTGGTTGCTTGTATGCAGCCTTGATCGGCAAAGTCGTCGCGGTCGGCAGGATTGGACGACCAGAGCTAACTTGTACCCACTGTCGTGTGTCTGATGCCGATCGGCTGTATCCCTACATCTGTACCCATGGGTGCATCTCATACTACTCCATGATCTGGCCTGAACGCACCAGTTGCACAAGCATCTGGTCAGTGCAGCCGCCGGATCAGTGTCGAAGGACGAGATTGTCGACTCGATCCACGCCATCTTCAAGGACATGACCGGGACCGCCCTTTCCAGCGCGCTCGCTGAGCACAAGGATGAGATTGACGCCTACATGAGCCAGATCCACGAGTTCCAGTCCAAGTTTGGACTGTCGCGCAAGGGCGGTATGTTCTTGAATGGAAAGTATATCGACCTGGACGAGGTAAGCAGCACCGCCAGTTGCGAGCCGGCTCGGGGGCATCGTTGACTCGAGAATGACTTTATTCATTTGTCCTCCTTCGCCTCTGATCGCTCTCCACCCCCATCTACAGTCCTACCAGCAGGCCATGATGCAGGCGTATTTTACCCAGCTCGAGTGGCTGACCCAGCAGGTTCGTTTCCCTCTCAATGTTGCACGGCGTCGGCATCGATGTTCTTGACCTTGTCCAAGCGTGCCGCACCGCTCTAGCCCCTCATCTTGTCCGGTGCAGGGCTGACGCTTCGCATGTGGCCATGTAGATCTACACCCGCCAAGTGAGCGACAGCACAAAGTCTCTGTACAACTTCTTCCTGGGCCTCCCCGGCGTCTTCAAGCGGCGCAACCCATACATCTTCACCTCCGAGGCGCATCCGCTCCGAATGGTGAACCTGATGGGTCTCAAATCCGAAGAGCACACCAATCGCTTCGATAAGCTTGTCTATCTTACCGGCGTCGAGGCGCCTCAAGCTGACGACAGTGCTGAAAAGCCCGAAGCCAAGGCCCCGAGCAAGAGTGGTAGCGATGTCTCCCTTGTGATCATCTCTGATCTGGAGTCTCAGGATGGAGTTGACTTGGCTCTCGAAGCACTGGAATATGTGGTAATGACTCGTTAGAACCGGCACTGCCGCTCCCGCTCAAGCCAGTTGCTGGCATTTCTCTGGCTGGGGATCCGATTTGCTCCGTTGTCTGGTCTGCTCGCCTTGATTGCTCACGACGATTTGCATCGACTCTGCCCCGTTGCGCTTGCTCTCAGCGCGGTGCACCCGACGTCCGCGTCAGCTTCGTTCACAACCCTCGGCAGCCCACCAAGGTACTCAACATCAATCAGGCTCTTGGCCGTCACGACGGAGGCGCGCTGGAGCGTATCAACCATGCCAGCGAGATTCTCAAGCTTGGTCTGGCCTCGATTCGCGCCGACCACGATGACGCCGTGCCTTTGCTCAGCCAGAGCTTTGTGACGGAGGAGTTGGGCCTGAACTCTGGCGATCGCGCCATCCTGATTAACGGTCGAGTAAGTGTTGCTGAGAGAAGCCAATGGCCGGGACGAGTCTGTTTGTGGCTGCCTCAAGAGACAGCTAATCTGCCGGGTCCAGTATCCCGGGCAGCCAATCTCGGCATGCATTGGTTTGCCATACCCTGCCTTCGTTTCTGATGCGCCTTCATTGGATGCTCTAGGTGGTCGGACCGCTCGCTCCCCAGTTCCAGTTCGCGGCCGAGGACTTCAAGACCCTAGTCCAGGCCGAGCTCCAGCAGCGCATCGGCACGGTTTCCAAGAAAGTCCGTGGGATCCTGGGCGATAGCAGACCTGCGTAAGCAATGATACGGGTCTGGCTCCTGCCGTCCCTTTGCACCATGATGGAAATGCAGCTTGGACTTTCTCGCAAGCGCCAATGACTCACCAGATCGTCGCCTCGCTTTGCATTCTGTCGATCGATACGCGGTTGCGTGACTCTGCAGTGATGAAATCTCGTCGATCATCCAGAAAGTGACATCCCTGGCTGGCGCTGTTGCTGCCGAGCCCGCCGGACTCTCCGCCACAGTGCAAGATCGGGCCTCGGCTGGAATTCTGGTCCAGTGGAAGGACAATCACTCGTATGTATCTCTCGCCCATCAGGTGGGGATGGTGTGCCTCTGCAGCGTCGCTGACACTTTCTCCGTTGTGACTCGCTCGCGCGTGGCTGCCTCAGTGCCTTCCAAGTCGGAGATGCCGATTCTGCCTCAATCCACATTATTGCGGTCTTGGATCCGGTCAGCAAGGAGGCCCAGAAGGTCTCGTCGATCCTGAGCGTGCTCTCCAAGCTCGGCGGGATTCACATCAAGGTCCGGATGAACCCGCAGCTTAAGCTTGTGGATGTGCCCCTGATCCGATTCTACCGCTACGTACTCTCGCCCGAGCCTGCTTTTGACGACTCTGGCGCCGTCGCCAGGGTCTCGGCAGAGTTCTTCAACATGCCTGTGGATCCCCTGCTCACGCTTGGCATGGACGTTCCCGGGGCCTGGCTTGTCACCGCCGTGGAGTCTGTCCACGACCTCGATAACATCAAGCTCTCCAAAGCCAGCTCGGTCGAGGCCACCTTTGAGCTCGCGCATATCCTGACCGAGGGCCACGCGCGGGAGATTCCTGGAAATCGCCCGCCCCGTGGCCTGCAGTTTATCTTGGGAACCGAGTCGAGTCCGGCTATGGTCGACACCATCACCATGGCCAATCTGGGCTACCTGCAGTTCAAGGCCAACCCGGGTGTCTGGCGGCTGGGTCTCCGCGAGGGCCGCAGCCACGAGCTCTACACGATCGAGGGCGCCAGCACCAGCAGCACCTCGACCTCGACCGGAGCCAGTGACAAGAACGGCGTCGTCCAGGTCGTTCTCAATTCGTTCGAGGGCGTCACGATCTACCCTCGAGTGCGCAAGCTTCCAGGGAAGGAGAAGGAGGATGTTCTGCAGCCCGAGAAGCAGCCCGAGGCAAACACTGGCTTGTGGGCATCGCTCAAGTCGCGGTAAGTGGCATCGCGAGTCGATAGGCACAATGTGCAATGTGCAATGTGCAATGTGCAATGTGCAATGTGCAATGTGCAATGTGCAATGTGCAATGTGCAATGTGCAATGTGCAATGTGCAATGTGCAATGTGCAATGTGCAATGTGCAATGTGCAATGTGCAATGTGCAATGTGCAATGTGCAATGTGCAATGTGCAATGTGCAGTATGCAATGTGCAATGTGCAATGTGCAATGTGCTTCGGTCATATTTCGCATCCCCAGCCCCTCCCCGCTGGAGTCGGTGATGGCATGACATCTGATCGGCTCGGTCCTGCATGGTACTCTCAGGGTCTTTGGCGCCCCCGCCAAGAACGCAACGACCATCAACGTCTTTTCGGTCGCCTCTGGTCATTTGTACGAGCGCTTCCTCGGCATCATGATGCTCAGCGTCGTCCAGCAGACACAGAGTCCCGTCAAGTTCTGGCTGATCGAGAACTTTTTGTCTCCAAAGTTCAAGGTAGCATTTGCGACTCTGTTTGAGCGAGCGAAGCACATCATGGTCTTGGAAGATGCAGCATGATGCAGTGTCGCTTTTGTGGATCCTGCATGGTGGAGGGTGGACTGCATATCGAATATCGAATCCATGGTTGGTTGCGATGCTCATCAGCTTCGACATTCACTCCTACCTCCCGTCGCACTTGCACTATCCGACAATCAGAACTTCCTGCCTCATCTCGCGCGAGAGCACAAGTTCGATTACGAACTGGTGACATGTGAGTGTTCGTCCAGACAGTCGCTGTTGTTGCACCCCCCCCCTCAACGCTTTGCTGCGAGTGCACCGATCCGACGGTGCTGCAATCCCGGCCCTCCGAGCTGCAGCATTTGGTAGCCAATAACTCATCCTGGCCGCACGTCCCCTTAGACAAGTGGCCCCACTGGCTCCGAGCGCAATCCGAGAAGCAGCGCACGATCTGGGGGTGAGTCGATGGATTGTGTGGCTGGTCTGAAGGTGTGCTGTCTCGGAAGCATCCGCGACACTCGCCTATCCCGACTAAATCCGTCTTTCTATCGCCCTCCCATGCCCGGCACCGCACAAGATACAAGATCCTGTTCCTGGATGTCCTCTTCCCCCTGAGTCTCGACAGAGTCATCTTTGTGGACGCTGATCAGGTATAGTCGCTGTCGGTGTGGTGTATGTCTCGTTTGCAATGGGTGATACTGCCAGGTCGCTGAGCTGCCTCTTTGGTTGTGTTGCTAGGTGGTGCGAACAGATCTCAAGGAGCTCGTCGAACTCGATATGAACGGCGCCCCGTACGGCTACACCCCCTTCTGCGACAGCCGCAAGGAGATGGATGGCTTCCGGTTCTGGAAGCACGGCTACTGGCAAACGCATCTGCAGGGCCTGCCTTACCACATCAGTGCCCTCTACGTCGTCGACCTGGTGCGCTTCCGCGAGATGGCGGCGGGCGACCGCCTGCGCCAGCAGTACCAGATGCTCAGCGCCGACCCCAACTCCCTTGCCAATCTGGACCAGGATCTGCCCAACAGCATGGTCCACCAGATTCCGATCTATTCTCTGCCTCAGGAGTGGTAAGCTTGAGTGATTCGGCCGGCGATATGTGGGATGCAAGTGCATGTCGGTGGCAGGAGCCTGCTGGGCTGCCGTTGTGTGAGAGCAGACTTCGGGGTTCTGACCCATATGCTCGAGTTTGCTGACGATTCCGTCGGCTTGCTAACAACTGTCTGTTTGACTGCAGGCTTTGGTGTGAGACCTGGTGCAGCGACGAACAGCTCAAGACGGCCAAGACCATCGATCTGGTGAGTGTTTGGCATCGACGTCACGGGCGATGTGTTGGCCGACCACGACGGCTCTCCAGACATGGCCGAGGCAGCAAAGCCGACGCAAATGATGCACCTTGATGCACCATGGCCGTTTTGCGGTGCTGTTCTAATCCGACGTGTGAATCTGTAACCGCCAGTGCAACAACCCGCTGACCAAGGAGCCCAAGCTCGAGCGAGCCCGCCGGATCCTGCCAGAGTGGGAGGGTCTTGACGAACAGGTGCATGCAGTCGAAACCAAGGTTGCGACTGCACAGCAGGACGGCGGCGGTGGCAAGTTCAAGGACGAGCTGTAGGCAGACCCGATTCTCTTTGAGTTGGTTGGTTGGTTGGTATGCGACGGCTCGTCCGTTTGCAGTACAGCCAGCTCCGCTTTCCTCTGGGATCAATAGAACTCGCACCAGCGACTCTATCTGCTGCTGCTCGTGCACGGCAAAGTGATAGCGGACGTGGATGCCGTCGACATGCCGGGCTTGCCCTGCATTCCCATGCCAGATGCAGCATGGTTCTGCGGATTGCAGCGACAGCGCGTGCTGCGGAACCGGGGTTTGAGCGGATCGGCACCGACCTGGAAGCGCCTGCCCCCACTCCGTATCGCCAGGCACGCCCTATCTGCTCGTGATCAAGCTTGTCGCTGCAGCAGATCCGAGGCAAAGGCCTCCCAGAAACGAGCACAAGCTCCCCTCCCCTGACACAAGCGAGGGACAGGCTGGGAGCACAGCATCACATGCGCTGTCGAGACGATGCAGAGCAGGGTTTCGGCTGCAGCAACGCACTGAGGCGTGGTGCGCTCCAAGGACATCTGTATAAGATGGACGCCAGGCGCAGGATGCTGCAGCCGCTGATGCCGATCGACGACAGCAGGTGGATGCAGAGCCATGAGGGAGGGGGAGCATGTCTGTTTCTGCAAGACACGGCTGGCACACACTGCGGCCGCACCACACGCAATATTCCCGCGAGCGCAACACAAGCACCGAGGACAGGAGGCGAAAACCTTGAGCCGCAACAGCTTCCCGACGAACCCAGAAAGCGAATGCTGAGCAGCAGGCACAAGGATGCGATCGCTCCGCCTTTCTTTTTCTTTGTTGGCGGGAGGGGGTGCGCCACCGCCGCATGAGCACCGACAAGTTCGCGTGGGCAGCGACGATCTCTGGCAGCGAGCACGGACAACAGAACGGGCAGAGGCACCGTGGCGACCCGGGGGGTGGGAAGGGTGGAAGGATGGGAGGCGGAAGCCGCCGACGGACAGATGCCCGAGCATGGGGTCGGCCTGTAGCCACATGAATCGCAGCGAGCGACGATCGCCTGATGCGCAACGGCAGCAGAGGCAAGAGCGGCAACCGCCCATGCAGCCAGCCGAGTCAGGCGCACAGAATGCAGCGAGGAATGCCGCGGGCTGGGCGATTGCCCCGGGCATCAGCAACAACAGCAGCAGCAACAGCAGCAGCAACACCAGGCGGCTGGTAGTCGGCTGCCGCTGCCGCCAGTGCGCTTTCGCTTTGCATCCATCTGCTTTCTGCATTTGCCGGCAAGGCAGATGCAGGAGCAGGACCTGACCCCTGTGGACTGGCCGGCTGAGCCAGTGGGGGGGGGGACGAGGCGGCAGCCAAAGCAGAAAGGCGCTGCAGCCCGACCAAAGCCGACAGGACCGAGGCCAAGCCGGAGGCCGAGCGGGAGGCCGAGCTCGACAGGGAGGCAGGACGGCGGCGAGACGGACACGTTCGAAGGATTGCTTATCGCCCGAGGGGGGGGACGACGGAGAGCGCAATCGGTCTCCACCACACCCGCCACCCGCGGACACGGATAGACGGTGCTCCTGCGGCTTCGACTGCCGGCATAACTGGCTGGTGGTTCCAGCTGGAACCCGGTGGTGGCGGCCTGATGCGGTGGGCAGCGCAGACGCCCGGCGATGCTCGCACCAGACGGCCGCAGAGCAGTGGCGCGCCAGCGACAAGTACCCTGTGGTGCACACCAACCCACCGGCGGTTCACACGCACCTCAAGGCCTGCAACAAGCGCAATTCGCACTTCCATTTGCACCGACACTCGCATTTGCACCGACACTCGCATTTGCACCGACACTCGCACCGCCCGGCCAGGTGGCGGCCGCCCGCGCTGGTCGCACCGGCCAGGAGTGGCAGCCGCCTGCCCCGTCGCTGGCCCAATCGATCTCGGGTCTGTATGGAGGAGCGCTTGTCGTATCGCCGCAAGCTCAGCAGGCTCGTCGGCCGTTGCCCATTTATAACGGATGCTCGCTGCGGGCCTGCGCCGCCTCGTCTTTCCCCGACCGTCTCTCGATCTGCCTCGGCCCTCCAACCTCCCCCTCTCGCCCGTGCTTGGCCGGCGCTTTCCTCTTTCTCTTCAGCAATGGGCTCTCCGATTGCGTTCCTGGCCCGGTCGGTGGTTTCCAACTTCAAGGACCGGGTCCGTCCCCACAAAACCGAGCCGCTCGAGCTTGTTCTGCGGCCAGCCGACGGCAGCGACCAGTCGCCGATACCTGCAGTGCACGACCACGACCACGACCAGACCGTCTGCATCAAACAGGCGCCAATCCCTGCGAGTCCCCGACCTTCTCACAGCCTGCCTATGCGGCCCACGAAGCTGCGTCGCGGCTCGGACAAGAAGGCGCCGATGGACAGCAAGTCCAGTAAGTCGCCTTTCTCTTTTGCGGTGTGTCTGAGGAAAGAAAAGATGCGTGGGATCCCTCCATGTGCGATCCCTGCGTGTGAGATTCTCCGTGTCTGTTCATGCACATCCGCCACGCTTGCGTGTCGGGGCTTGAAAAGGAGCACACCCCTCCCTCGGAGTGCCCCAGGCATGATCAAAAGTGCCGCGGCCGATATCGTGGTGGTTTCGGGGCCTCGGTGTTGCTCAACCTTCCTTTCTAATGGCAATGCTCTCTGCCTTTGCAGCACCTCCTTACAAAGAGGACATCAAGTACAAGTACGAGGCGCCCACCACCATCGCGGATGAGCCCCTCGAAGTCACCCTCGTTGCCGGCACCATCACCATCGCTCCGCTACCACCCGTTTGCCTCGATCCGTCCCTCAGCTTTGAATCGGCTCTCGAGCTGCTCAGGAGGCTTCCCATCCAGCGACTGACCGACCACAGCATGACGCCCTTCACCGATGCGGCCACTGGTCTGCCTCGTCTGCGACTGGACTACGAAGCCTGCATCTACATCCTATCAGCCCTGAAGCTCGAACGGAGCAGCACACCCTTTCGCAACCAGGCCCTCATCTGGCGGCTCAGATCGCGCATGCTCGTTGCCGATCCGACCATCGATGCCGCTGTCCAGCTGTCGCAAGAAGTGTTCAAGGTGTGGCCGCATCTGCAGTCGTATTTCCCACGCAACATCAGCAGGACGCTAGAACTGAATGCCGCCGATGAAGTTCACTCAACGCCATTACTGGTGGCCTCGGTACGGCACCGCCAGAGCAACCGCATGTCCTCGCCGCTGTCACAGCCGCCAGATGAGTCGATCGAGGACAGAATCCTGCAGGAAGTGTCGTGCAAACTCTCACTCCTGATGGGCGACGAGGCCACCCTGCCAGCCGAGAAGCAGCCCAGCAACCCCAGTCCGTCGTCCACACCCCCGCCCCAGCCTCCAGCAAGCAAGCCTGGAATGTGGGCCCATTTTGGTCGAAACCGACACCTGTGAACCCTCCCCGGACGGGTCCATACATCCAGGATGACGGCGATGCTCTGGCCTGTCGAAAGGACCATCGATCGAAAAACTACCACTGTCGAGCAGGCTTCTCGTACATCTCTATCCTCTGTCCTCTCCGGGAGAGCCACAAAGAAAAAAAACGAAACCCCCCCCCAAAGCATATCCAGCCAAACCTGCGACCCTTATCTTGCTCACGGAGTGGGCTTGACTCTTCTCTAGGATACATCTCATATCTGCAACCCTTCAGCCCGCTGCTCCCGTCCCCATCCGATCCCGTACTGGTGATTAATCTGGTTGCTCGGCTCAGCCGTTCCGGCTCCATGGCCCAGATCCCCTCCTCTGCTTTGGCCTATCACCGCCACCTTTTTTTTCTCTCTCTTGACTTTGCTTTCCTTTTTTTTTTTTTTCCTTTCTTTTTGGTTTCGGTGGCTGTTTTCATCTTTCACAATGCTTGCTTGGGCGGGCTTGACCTGCCCACATGTTCTTGGCCGGTCCTGACACGGCCACTCCTCCCTCGGTTGTCTTGGTTTCTGTTCCGCATCCATGTTCTATATATATTCGGGACCCGCTCCAGCAATATCGCTATGCGACATCGGAGCGGTCGTGTCTCGCTTGTCAAATACAGCCTCATTTCAATGACATATGGCGAGAACGCGACACACCCACCCGTTGACCGTCTTCGGATACCGCCGATGCCAGCCACCAAAACTCAGCAGAGCAGAGCCACCGTCGTGGACATGGATATCCCAGCGAGGGCACATGCGGCACACACCGCCGTACGCTTTTGTCCATTCATGGCGGTCGGCCGGCTGAACCTGCTCATCCATGGCGACGCGCCCAGCGAGCAGCCGATCCACCGTGTGCGACTCGGCGTGTGCCTGCCACAAACAAACGCGACGCGCGGCACTCTGTCCAACGACACCCGCGTCTGTGCAACCAGAGCGCGCCAGCCACTCCAGCCACTCCAGCCAGCCTGGATCGATCCGAGATCGGTCCCGGCTTCTCTCCTTGGCATCGGCCTGGCTTTCGTTGTCGGGTCCAGCATCCCCTGGCGTCTCCAGCATCCCCTGGTGAGCCCAGCATATCCCGGCGTCTCCAGCGTCCAGGACACTCAAGTGCGCACGATCGTCGACATGGAGGAGCGCTTTGCAGTTTCGTCCGAGTCTCAGCCGGCCCCGCCGCAGACCCGCTCGCTCAAGGAGATGTACAAGGAGGCCTTCCGTCTCGCAAACATGGCCGTCGCTGCCGATCAGGCTGGCGATATGGGTTTGGCGACGACCTTGTACAAGGAGACTGTCGAGGTGGGCATGCGGACGGCATCTGGATGAACATGGCGCTTCTGTGTTTGAGCGGTGCCGGTCAACCTGGGCAATCAGAGCAGCGGCGATCCAGGCCGCACATCTCTCCCATCCAACCAAGACCATGACCAAGACCGTTGCCATGACCAAGATCATGGCCATGATCATGCATGCCTTCCACAACTCACATATCGACCATGCCGCTCTCTGTTCCGCCCATCCGAATTAACGCCAAATCAATTATAATCAATCGACGCTCTTGCCCCAGCTTCTCATCGAGATCTACGAAGGTAATCGCTGGGCTTGACATTGGATGGCATGGTGTCGCCGCTCACCCCCCGATTGAGGGCGGCTTTCCAGTCGCTGACCTTGGACCCGGCCGACAGGAGAAAAGCCCGAGGACAAGAAACAAAAGGCTCTGTCGAGGGCAAACGAGTACGTCTCGAGGCTCGAGACTCTCAAGAGCATGGGGAAATGGACCAAGAGCAGACCCTCGGCCACGCCGCTCGAGCACATCTGCCAGCAAGCGCAGGTAGGCAACCGGACGACATTCAACTCGCTCACGGCCGGCGCCCATTTCTGCATCGCAGGGTCGTAGCCGCTCGCTCGCTCGCTCGCCATTGAGATCCTTTGTTTGTTCATTCATCTCTCTGGCCTACCCATGTTCAGTTTGCTTACGAGCAAGCCACGGAGCTGGACCAGTCCGAGAGCTTTGACGAAGCCGAGCAGTCGTACCTGGTCGCCATACAGATATACCAGAAGGCAATCGAGAGTACGTGCCATGTATTTCGACAGCAGACTTGCATCCACCGCATGGATGTTCAGCTGCCTGTGTTGCTTGCTGCAGGGGATTGCCACTGTCCCGAACCCGTTGCATCTCAGAGTTTGTTCTGCGGGAAGCGTGCACTCCCCCCCCCTCCGACCTGTGTCCGTCAATCCCCATTTCAGCTGATCGGTCCTTGATTCCTGTTGATTGCAGTGGGCCCCGACAGTCCTGTCCTGAGTGATTTAGTCAAGCGGCTCGAGAATCTCCAGAAACGAGCCGCCGAGCTGGCACTGAACCGCGTTGTGGTCGATCGTAAGTCGGATAGTGCACCATGATCAGCCGGATTCCCTTACTTCCTATTGCTTTTGCGCCGGAAGCCTGATTCCAACACGATCGCATGCTAACGACCCGCAATCTGGACCAGGCCTGGGCTCGCTGATGGTCTCCACCACCCTGCCGGTATCTCGGCATGCACCGCCGGGGAGTGAAGGCCCAACTCGCCTCTCCGAAGCCGAGTTGGAGGTCATCAAGGGCTCGTCCGTAGTCAACGGCCGGATCTATCCGCCCTGGCTCGAGACCGACAAAAAGGAACGCTTTGCCTTTTCCAGGGCTTTCGAGGACCCCGACGGCCTCCTGGCCATGTCGGATCAGCAGATCGACAAAGCCGCGGTCTGGAAACGACCGGCCGAGTTCATGTCCAAGCCGACGATCTTCTCGTTCATCTCCGGCACGACCCTCATCCAGGTATACAGCCCCTGTGTGTGTGTGGAGTCCTTTGGCTGGATGTGGTGTGGTGTGGCTCTGACTGTGGTTGAGGTGTGGTCTAACCTCTCTTGCCTATTTGTGCACACCGCGGGTGGACAGGACACCATCACGGACTGCTCATTTGTGTCCTCGCTCAGTGTCGCTGCCAATTACGAGCGCAACTTCAAGGAAAAGGTATCAGTATCGTGAAGCAAGCGAATCGGAACCTTGCCCCGGCTTGGTAGGATGCCACGACTCCCACCTAACCGCCCCTACTTGTTGTTGCCCAATCGACCCATGTCGCCGCTCGACATGTGCCGTCCAGCTCATCACCAGCTGCATCTTCCCACAAGATAAAGACGGGAGACCCATCTACAATCCCTCTGGCAAGTATCTCATCCGACTGAGATTCAATGGCGTCGAAAGAAAGGTAACGCTGAATAACAGAATGTCTCCTGCAGGCCTCAATGGTCGCCGCGGCCGTCAATTAGGTTCGCCCCCACACTCCCAAACACAATCTCTGACGCTAGTGTTATCCGCCATTTAGATAGGTATGGTGCCCCTTGACTTCGCTGCTATTGCCGATCAAATCTCGAGTGCCAACGCGGCGTGAGAACATGCCAAAAATCCAACCCCGTATCGCCCTGCGAACTTTACAGTTGTGGACGATCTTCTACCTGTCGTCGGCGACAGTAAGTACTGTCTGCGTGTTGGGCACCGTTGCGCGCCGCTCGTCGCCGATTTCGGCTCTGCTTTTGGCGGTTCGTGAGAGATGGCTTCGACGTGCGCTGATGCGCCAACACATATGGGTTGCGATCTCAATAGGTGCGCTGGCGTGCACGTACTCGACAAACAAGAACGAGCTGTGGGCCAGCCTGATCGAGAAGGCCGTAAGTACACCGGCAATATCCGAAACAGGAGATGTGGGGGGGGGGAGAATGGAGTGTCCCGTGCGGATGAACACTACTGCCTCGGCCTTGCTCACACATGAACGCCCTCAACAATCCTTGTGTCGATGCGACAGTACATGAAGCTCGCTGGTGGATATACCTTCCCAGGATCGTAAGTGCTTTCTCGTCCGCCACGAGCACCGATAGATGCCCAGGAGAAGGCTTGTCATTTGGGAATTCGGTACGGACACTGATTTCCATTTAACACCTGTACGTGTTTCTGCTGGCACAGCAACTCGGGCATCGACCTCTATGGTATAATCGCGGCACCTGGACTGCTTGACTGCTAGGCGCGACAGACTGCTACAGAATCATGCGATGCAGGTTCATAAGATCGCAACTCACTCTCGCCTACGAATCCACTGCACAAATGAAATTCCCTACCCCGTAGCTCTGACCGGCTGGACGCCAGAGCATCTCTTTATCAACGAGTGAGTAGCGACGTTTGCAGTATCGAGTCCACCCCTTATCATGGCGACTTCAGTCAGGATCGATATGCGAGCTTGGTGCTGTGGAAGGTTGCTGGCTTCGTCTCTCCCTGACTCACCCCTCCTGCGTCTGCATACGCTTCTTGCCGCTGCTCGTTTTACCACAGTGCTTCATTCGACCATGAGAAGCAGTGGAAGGCCCTCTACAATGGCCATGACAAGGGCAACATCCTTGTGACCATTGCCACGGTATGTGTGATCGTCGTGCTCAGTCGCTCGGGCACATCTAGCGCTCGTGGAGCATCGGCACCGGCACCGGCACCGGAACTGGGCAGCTACGCCAACTCATGCTGCGATCTGGATCCTCATCAATCAAGGGAACCTACACCGAAGAACACGATACCATGGGGCTCGTTCCCGCGCACGCTTATGCTGGTGAGGACCAACACTTCAGCAATCCATGAACGAGCAATTTTGCCCCATGTCCCATGATCTTGACTGATATCGAATCTTCCCTGTTGGGAATGCACCTAAGTCTAGTTCTCAAGATCAAAGAAGTGCTCGGCCACCGCCTGCTCCAGGTGAGCACCACAGATTGCTGCTGGACGAGTTTCACCGACTCCATAAAAGCATTCTGACAAGCTAAACTCTACGTCAGGTCAAAAACCCATGGAGCCACAAGCGATGGAAAGGTATTTCCCGAGCACCAGCCGTGTCCGGATGTGCTGTGGTTTGGTCATGAGCGTGGTCCACCGTTGCTGTTTGACACGGTTTAGTGTCGATGGGGAGAGGGATTCTATCGGCGCACATTCCCTCCGAAAAGGTTCGTCCAGTCCAGCCAACACCCCTTTGCTGCTTCATGCTCCGTGTCCAGGACCCTTCTCGCATATGGACCATGTCCGCTGGACCGACGATCTCAAGCACGCCCTCAACTACGACCAGCTCGGTGCACGTCAGATCGATGACGGGCTGTTCTGGATCGACTTTGAGTCGGTGTGCCGATACTTTGAGTGTATCCACATCAACTGGTATGGGAGCCACTGGAGCAGTTTTGCCGCAGCCTTGCCGCAGCAAGCGAAAGCATGGCAGGGCATGGGCGTGAGCTTTCGGGCGGACAGTCATTCTTCCCCTTGGCTCATTGCGCTTTTGTCTTTGGCAGGAATCCCAAGCTCTATGCCTACAAGCAAAGCACCCATTTGTAAGCGCCTGTGGGCCTGATGTGGGACTCGTGTGTATAACGGTGTGCCAGAGTCGCTGTGGCAGCTTCCCTCTCTCCCCTCCCCACTCCACTAACGCATCGATACCACACTCTTCATCAGCACATGGTCTCTCGGCCAGGGCCCGTACCGAGACCGGTACAATCTGGGTGTGTTCTTGCGCATTTCTTGACACGCCATCAGCCTGATTCACAATCGGCTTGTTCTGGATGGCCCTGTACTCACAGGCTCTAAGGGGGCCAGAGTCCTCATCCTTGTTTTCAACTGACGTGCTTGCTCATGTTGGCTCCTCTACGCTTGGACAGCCCTGAATCCGCAGTACTGCCGTAAGTATCCCCCCCATGTCGGCAGAGGTGTCGGCCATATTGCTCCTCATCGAGTACTGCGCCTTGATACTCGTTCGCTGATATCAATGTCCGGCCTGACGATAGTCAAAGTCAACAACTCTACTACCGAGCCTGTGGAGGTTCTCATTCTCCTCACCAAGCACGTCACTCGCTTGGTACGTTGACCCTCCCTTATCGTCCAACGAAGTTCCATGCCCAAATCCTCGATGCTTGCTCAGCAAACGCTCGGCAAACGCTTGACCCTGCCGTATGTTGACTGTGATATCTGGGCGACAGGAAGACAACACCGACTTTATCGCTGCCCATGTGTTCGGCAACGGCAAGAAGAAGCGCATCTACTATCCATCCAATACGGTGCACAAGGGCGTGTATATGAACAGCCCGCACAATCTGGTAAGGGGCGCGGAGTACCGAATGGACAGTGGTACACGACCGCCCCACGCTGCATTGGTTTCGAGGACGGTGCCGTCATCATTGGCGATGCCACGTAGAGCCGAAGGACCAAGCCTGATGCCGCCCACACTCTCGGCCGGGATTGGATAGGTCCGCCTTATGATCAATCCAGGCCCGCACGCCTATGGAATCGTCATTTCACAGCACCGCCAGACGCAGGCCCTCAGCTTCAGCCTGAAGGTCCAGAGCCTCTTGCCGTTCTCGATGACGACCATCTCCGACCCTCCGGGCACGCTGGAGCAGCAGGTGACCGGTAACTGGGAGGACGAGAATGCCGGCGGATCGATCAGCCACTGGACACACATGAACAATCCCAACTACCGCGTCTCGATTCCTGAAGCCACCTCGATGGTGGTGATGCTGGAAGGGCCAAACGACGTCCCGATCAACATCAAGATCCTGCGTGGAGGGCAGCGAGCGGCGCAGTAAGTCAGGTTTCCGACGATGAATGGCCAATAAGAGAATGCGGCGCTGACGATTCGCATTCCTCCTGCCCACAGCATCACGAGCTCCAGCGACATTGTTGTGTCGTCTGGCGACTACCGCCATGGATTCTGCTACCTTGAGCTTGCAAACATCAACGGTGAGTGCCGGTTGCCCCTGCATTATTGTGCAGATTCTGTTGGTTCTGAACCTTGGCCCGATTGAGCACCCATATCTGCGATCCACCAGGGGGCCAGCAACGCTCCGTGGATGTTCGAGCAATGATCTGGCAACGCAGGCTCATCAACAACCTCGCCGACATACAGCGGGCGAGTACACCCTCATTCCGTCAACCTTTTCGCCGGGACAAAAGGGGCTCTACGTGCTCACGTTCAAGACCAAATGCCCGTTGACGATCACGCCGATCCCGCTCGAGGGCCATGTAGGTGCCGGAGCGAGAGGAAGCGGCATCGGCACCTGGGCCGCTTCGCTGCTCCTGCTGCTTTTGTTGGCCTTGTCGCTCTGGCCAGACATATGGTTCGCAGACAAAGTTGCCTCTCACATATCTGCCTGACGATGCACTGTCACTCCCTTTGCCAGGGCATGATCAAGCGAGTGTTCAAGTCTCAATGGTAAGTCCCGGAACGCCGGTCCTCTGTCATACCGAACAACTCGGACTGACAACAGCGTCCGGGCCTGGTGTCGCCATGCAGGATCCCCGATGTCAACGCCGGAGGCAACTCACAGAGCCCCAACTATCACAAGAACCCAAAGCTCATTTTGCGGGCCACGAAGCCGATGATGTTCAAGTGAGTGTGCGGGGCGTGGGAAGGCTGTGGACGGACGCCAAGCACGGGTCCTGCTCAGCCAAGGCAGTCCATACAATCGATGCAACCGCCCGACCAGCGCCGTCTGCCCGCCTGGGTCTGGTGGCTCACTCACAGGCTCTTGCCAATCCACCCGATTTGTTGGGCAGGACTCGACTCATCGTCCCAAACGGCAAGCCGCCGCTGCCATGGATCAACGCCGCTGTGTTTGTCCACGACCGACAGGCCGAGCATGGCCTGGGAGCCGAGATCGCCAACTCGGGCCCGTACGCCCAGCTCGCCCAGGGCGTGTCGATGCACTTTGCCGTCCCAGCCAGCCAACACGGTGGGTATCTGGCTGCTCGCATGTGGCTGATCGCATGTGGCTGGCCCAGCGCACGAGGACATTGCCCCGCACACCCATGAGACCCTCCAGACCACCGAAAGCTACTGACGCTGCACTCGGATTCGCCGAAAATCCCACCTTCCCTCCCCACCCACAGAATGCATCGTTCTCTTTGCGACATGGGAGCCGCAGGCATCGCCGTTCGAGTGGTGGGTTTACACCGACAGCGACGAGTACGAGATTGTCGAAGTTCGATAGAACGTTCCGGCTGCAACAAGGTGGGCTTGCCCTGTTGTACTCTGGTGCGACTGTGCAGACCGCGGTGGCAGCACGGCACAAGACGATGGCTGTGGACGCAAACGCCGCTTGGTGGCCGTGGCGCTTGTTGGTTCTGGCAAAACTGGGCGGGGGGGTATTGTGCTGAAGAAGAAGAAAACATTGAACTGCAGCGCAACACGACCGAATCGAGAGCGAGCGAGCATAGAGTGCTGGAGGAGGAGGAGCGAGAGACCCGGCATAAATGCATCGATCAAAGTGCAATTCACACCGAATATCATCCGTAACAACACACCGAATATCATCTGCGACGATACAGTCGACACACGGTTGACTGCCAACAAAGCGCAATTTGCTCGCGCTGTTTGTTTGCCCCCCCCGCCCGCTGCCCTGTGCCTCGGCCGCTTTCGTTGTGGCCGGTTTTCGGCTTGGGCAATCGCCTGTCCCGCCTCTCTTCCCTCTGCGCTTCCGTCGCCGTTGATCGACATCGACATCTGCATCGACATCTGCATCTGCATTTGCATTTGCATTTGCGTCGGCATCTGCATTGCGTCGTATCCGCATCCGCATTCCTGCCGGTATCCGTCGGCCAAGGCGCCTCACCCCGTCGTTCCACCGCCCACAATCCACACCGGCCCTCCAATCTGCCCTGGCGCCTCTCCAAGCCGTTAAGGTTTTACTCCCCCGTGCACGTTCTGCCACCCATCCCTCGCTCTTGCCCATGCCCAACATCATCACGACGTTCATCAAGACGCTCTCGTCGAGGTCGGCGAGGTCCAAAGGCTCAGCCGCCTCCCGAACCTCGCCCGTTGGCTCGGCCGAGGCCGCCCAGAGCCAGGGCGCCGTCGTCCGGAAGATCTCGGCCCCCAAGAAGCGTCGAGTCAGCTTCTCCAAGGTCTCGTCCTCGCAGTCGTCCCAGGTCCGTCGCCGCCGCTCGGTTTCCAAGCAGAGCGACGACACCCTCGTCGACTCCCAGAAGCTGCCCATCGCCTCGCCATGCGTCGATTCCGACCTTGAGGACTTTCGGTTCTTGCATCCGTCGTCGTTCGACATCCATCTCGCCGCGATCGAGGGCATCCATGTCTCGTTCGTGGAGGCCATCAACATCCTGCTTGCCCAAGTCGCCAGAAGCAAGCAGCGCCGCCGCGAGCTGCCACCGCCGCCGCAGCCCTACTACGAGCCCATCTCTGGCTACATCCGCATGCGCATCGATGAGGAGGTGTTGGTCTATCTCCTCATCGAGCGCAAAATCTCCCGGCAGATTCCGCTGCTGCACCAAGTCTTGCTCTCTGACCTCGTCAACCAGATGGTTGCTGCGGACGCATCCATCGTCGAGACCCTGGAACGCCGCAAGGACATTTACCGTCTGTGGCCGCATCTGCGCCGTCACTTTCTCTGCGCCCCTGCTGTCCCGTCCGGGCCAGCCCAGTCAAGCGATTCTCTGGCACCAGGCACAGCCCGTCCGTCGGAGACGGTGCTGCCATCCCTCGCAGCGGTGTCTCCTTCGCCGCCTGTCCCGACAGCAACCTCTGCCCCAGAGTCGAGCCCGGCCGCGACCATCGCTGCCAAGCCATCTCCATCCAACGAATCCGTGGGCGGACCCATCTTCCAGTTGGCTCAGTCGATAAGGCAGCGAAGGTCGTCAAGGATTCCGTCGCCCCTGCGCAACGCTGCGTTTTCGGATGAGGAGCTGCTTCTGATTCAGTTGGTGGAACTGGAAAGCTGGTAATGAAGAGAGCCGGCCGACTGGGGAGCACCAAGATGCCGGCCCGATGGACATACTACCGGCACCCGTCAACAGCTGAACTCGATCCGGATCAGCACTGCATTCAACACTACATTCATATCCTCGCCGACATCACCCTCACCTGCACGCCATCGACATTCCTGGGTCGGATTGGTATTGTTCTGCCGACTGCCTGTTACCGGCCTGTCTGGGCTACCCATAGCACCACGGTCGACAAATGGCATCGACCGCCCTCACGAGGTCGTGGCCGCCAACCGCCCGCGGATTGACCCCGTATCGGGATCCGATAGCTCGGGCGGTGGCATTCGATTGCCCGGCGCTCCGCTCTCATCCGTTCTCGCAGACTCTCCGTCTCTGGACAAAGTCCGGGCCTGCGTGTTCTCGAAGCAGCCGATGGAAGAGCAGCTCCGTCGGCGCTACTGAGTATCACCATCATCCCTCCCTCCCTCCATCCCTCCGGCGGTTACTTCCTATTTTTTTCTTGCAAGCACATCTCATATTCCAATTTGCTCGTTCGATTCGATGTACACACACACACCCTGCCCCCAACTTGAATATCCCGGCCCGTTGTCGATTGTCTCAGGTGTGGTTTGTCTTGATCCCAAGTGAATGATTTTCGTCCTTGCCCCCTCATCGTCATGCTTGTCGCTGCCTTGATACCATTGAAGATGCACATCGCACCAACCCCGATGTGCATCGGAGCAATACACTCGACATTTCCGCAAACACATGGGCGGTGCAACGGGTCGACACGATAGGTCGAGGTAATAGGTCAAGGCGATCGACCTCCAGTTTGAAGTGTGTTCTGGAGCGATTGCTAATCTCGACCCGACGAACCGGCAACGGCGGCATCGGGGACGACGCCATCGGGACCAAATATCCTTCGCAGCTGATCGATGTGGGCCGGCGAGATGCCGCAGCAGCCGCCTACGAATCCAACGAGCTCGTATCGCTGGGCCCACTCCGCCGCAAAGGCCGCATAGACGGCGGGTGTGATCGTCTGGCGTACATAGGCAGGCTCGGGGTTGTCGGCCATCGTCCATCCTTCGGGCACAGGCTCGAGGGCATTCGCAAAGGCTCCCAGGGCAATGCCACTCCCCCGCAGGCCGTCGGCGAGGTCGCTTCCGATCGAGTCAAAGGCGGCAGCGACGGACTCGGGTGTGCAGCAGTTGACCAGAATCGCTGCGAGGAAGCTCGGGGGTCCCCGAGGTCGCTCCAGAACGGCCAAAGCCGCCTGGTCAAAGCTCTCGAGACTCCGTAGCTTGCCCTCTGTCTGGATGGTGAAGGAGGCCAGGACGGGCCGGGCGGGGATGTGTCCAAAGGCCTGGTCAAAGGCATCCAGAGCCATCGCCATTTCGCCAATGGACGAAATCGTCTCGATGACGAAGCCGTCGACAAAGGGCGAGAGCGCCTCGATGATCGACACATAGATCGGGATGCACTCCTCCGGGGCCCCGACGAGGTCGGAGCGGTAGCTCTCCATCAGCGGCGGCAGCGACCCATAGATCGCAACGGAGCGGTGCGCCGGCGACGAACGATAGTGGTTCTCACGAGCCTCGACGGCGAGTCGACCGGCGACAGCGACGTATCGAGGAATGTCCCTGGGATCAAAGGTGTTGCCGGGGGAGATGCCATAGTTGTTGACGGTGATGATGTCGGCACCGGCGCTCATGAAGGCCTCGTGAACCTTGCGGACCTGCGGGTGGTACTTTTCGTCGGCGATGCAGAGGCCCGACCAGAGGATGCGGCAGCGAGGGTCTTTGCTGGGATCGGTGCTGGGATCGATCAGGGGCACAGTGCGGTTGTGGCCGAGCAGCTCCTCGCCGGTCCCTCCGTCCAGGATCCGGATCTTGCGCTGGACTGCGTTGAACATGGGGGTCGTTGGCGAAGATGGAGTTGGCGGGTGAAGTTGTTGATTGCGATGGTGAGTTGACACGATCGATGGATGCGCCGGTGAGATGGAGGGACGGATCGCGACGATCGACAGAGACGAAGTGAGTCAGTGATGATGATTTGGATCCGTGCAAATGATGAATTGAACCCTGCGAATGATGATTTGGATCCGTGCAAATGATGAATTGAACCCTGCGAATGATGAATTGAACCCTGCGAATGATGAATTGAACCCTGCGAATGATTTGAATCCGTGCAATGATTTGAATCCGCGCGGACGCATGGCGCAATCGGGCTTGGTCGTCCTCCACATGTGCTTTCCCCCCCCCCTTGCTTTTCCTGTTTGTCCATCTCTCTCCCTCATCCGCTCAACCTCAGCATGTCCCAAACCTCTTCCAACCTCAAAGTCCTGATTGTCGGCGCCGGAGCCGTGGGCCAGGTTCGTCTCGTTCGTCGCTATGGGGGCAAGGTCATGGCTGTCTATCCTGAGCATCGACATGGATGACTTACCAGGGTTCTGCGGCTCTTCTCCCCCCCCCTCCACAAGATCTATGGACACCATCTGCACCTCGGTGGCGCCAACGTCCACTTCCTCGTCCGGGACTATCAGGCAGAAGGATTCCGCACCAAGCCGATGCGACTGCATCGCATCCGTGCTCCTGGGGAGGGCCTCTTTTCCAAGAAGGAGACCAAGACAACGCTCCTGGCCTTGCCGCCCGACGCAATCCACAGCCAGAAGGATGTGCAGGACAAGTCACTGCCCAAAGTAAGCCGTCGTTGCCAAAGGGCCGCTCGATGCATCCACTTGCTCGATGCATCCACTTGTTCGATGCATCCATGTGCCATGCAACCACCACTATCTCTGCTCTGCTCGCACACTTCCCTGGGGCAGAATACATCTCCAGGCGCATCGGTTGGCCAGCAGTGTCGCCCGGGTCGGCACCAATGCCGCCCCAGTTCTTCTCGCACCTACTCACCCAACGACCATACTCTCGCTCCCGCCAGGACTTTGACTGTATCATCATAACGGTGTCGTCGAACGCCCTTCGTGGCCAATGGATCATTGACCTCATCAAGCATATCCAATCCTCGGCCGTCATCTATAGCTTCGGCCCTTCCTTCCACGACGTCGAGTTTATCAAGCGCGAATGCAACATCGACACCGAGCGAGTCGTCCGCTCCTCCATCAGCGTCGTCGCCTGGCAAGCCCCGCTCCCGAACGAGCGCTTCAGCCCGATTTCAGAGCAAGAGTTTCAGGTTGGAGCAGCGGAGGGCGCCAATGCCCTCATTGCCTACTTCTCAGGCGGCCCCCAGGGTCTCAGCAAAACCGACAACGCCGACACCGAAGCCACCAGCAAGCAGCTGATTTCGTACTTCAATACCGGCGGGCTCCCGACCCAGCCCGTTACCAACCTTCCGCAGCTCAGCCGATTCATGGTCGGGGTTCTGGTGCCTATCCTTATCGGACTGCAAAGCGCCGAATGGAGCTTCCAGAAACTGAGCCAGGACCGTGCTCTGCTCAACAAGACCGTCCGGGCCTCTCGCGAAGGCATCAACCGCATCCGCAACATCTACAGCGTGCCCGATCTCGGATGGGCCCTGTGGTTTGCCCACGCCCTCATCTTTGCGACGACACTCCGGATCGTCATGTTTGTGCTGCCGCGCATCGCCAGCTTTGACATCGAGACCTTCCTGGGATACCATTTCACCAAGGTGCAAGACCAGACGATCCTCCATGCCGAAGAAGAGCTCGCTGCCGCCCATGCCGCCGGTCGCGATGATCTCGTCCTGGATCTGGTGACGCTCTTGAACACCAACCCGCGCTGGCTCGAGCAGCAGTCCCAGAAAGCTTCGGCTGCCTCCGACGAGCAGTGATTGCGGCGGATTGAGTGGTTTGCGACACGATGTACACTTAATTCAGGCGGAAATGGGACACTTGCCCATAACCCATATGTCAGCGTAGTATGCGATGGCATGCGTCAAGCAAAGCCACAAGAAATAAAACAGATCACTTTGGCAGCCCCCGAGTGAACACCGCCGGTCGCTCTCCGGTCTCCACAATCGACCTGCACACTGGTCTCGGAGTGCCAGCGGTGAATGGTGCTCTTGGACACAGGTAACGTCTCTCAGGCTATGAATGACAGTGTAACACCGCTTCACAGAATGACCAAGGCCAGCACGCGATGGTATTGAGTAACAAAATACTTGATCAATGGTCATCATCAAGGGTGTCTCGTTTATAATTAAATCGCCTGTAATTGTGGTGTGGTGCTGCCGATGGGGCAGTTGACTTTGGCATCGCAGGTGGCAGCGGTGTTTTGTGGCAAGTATCGGTCGGCATGCGCCTTGGTGCTGGAAATATCAAACAGGACAGTGCCTTTTGCAAAGATCTTGAATACATGGGTCTGTTCAAGAACCGTTCCTGGTGGCTGTCATGGACGAATCGCACTTTGGAACATGGCCGCAGCGGTCCACACAGCGCCGCATAGCCCCGGAATGGCGCACTCTGACTCGAGCGCTGTCCGACTGACTGGCGAACCGACTGGCTGGCTCCAAGGAGACGAAGCAAGAAAATAGCGGCTCTGACGTTTATTTGAGACGGGAGACATGCAGAGAGAAACGATAGACACAAATACGCAGGCTCGGAGCTAGACCCTCGTCAAAGATGTAAAGACACCCACCGATCCCAAGCGGCTTATTGCTCCGACTCAGCGAGGGGCTCAAGCTCCTCGATCAGCTTGGCAAAGATCTCGTAGGTGATCTGGCCGCTGGGGTTGGTCTCGACCTGGTCCATGATGCGCTTGATGTCCTCCTTGCTGAACTCGGGGTTGGTCTTGAGGAGATGGCGGAGCTCCTTGTGGGTGAGGACGCCGTTTCGGTCCTTATCGGCCATCCGGAAGGCATCCTCGAGGGTGACCTCGCGGTCAAAGTAGCCGTTCTCGATGCACGAGACAAGCGATGCGAATTCCTCAAAGTCGAGGACGCCATTGCCGTCTTCGTCAAAGAGTCGGATGACGCACTGCACGGCGTAGTCGCCCGTCGAGCGGCCGGTGATGTTGGCGACAAGCTCTGTGCACTCGGTCTGGCTGAGGGAACCGTCTTGGTTGGAGTCATGGGCCAGGAACTGCTGGCGGAGGGACTCGAGACGCTCGGGGGCGAGGGAGGTGGACTGGCGGCAGATTCAACGGGATATGGTGAGCCGGTATTGACGATCGCCGACGAGTGCGCAACCCAGCCGCGATGGCCAAGGCAGCACATTGCTTACCATCGTGCAAGCTGGCAGAGACGGCAGGTTCGAGGTTGGACGGGGACAGAGTAAGATCCGGGGGGATGCTGCGAGCAAGATCAAACGAACGGCGAAACGGGCAGGGCGGGGAGACGAGCAGCAAGTCGGCTGGGTGGCGCAACCGGACAAGCAAGGCCCCCCCCCATGATGTGTCCTGGACACAGCGTTCATCTATCTGGGCTTTGGTCGCTTTTGATGATAGATGGGTGTGTATTCAGGACTGCCGATACAGATGGCCCTCGGAAAGAAGTGTCCCGTTATTGATGTGTCGGCGACGAGCGTGCTGCACGATCAACAGCGTACGATCAACAGCGCACTCAAGCCGACTTGCTGGCGAGCCACTCCTTGATGCCCTCAGCCAGCTTGACATAGTCGTCCAGGTCGTTGTAGACCTCGACCGAGATGCGGATCCACCAGCGACCGGCATGCTTGTAGAACTGGCCGGCAATCTGCTTGCTCTGGAGAATGTCGGCGCGCAGTGTCAGCATCGTCTCGTCCGAGACGCCGGCGGGAACAGGCAGAGCGATATTGGCCATGTTGGCGATCAGGCCGGTGCCGGCGGTGCCGTCGCTGCCCAGACCCAGGAGGACCTCGGTGGCAAAGATCTCGGCGACCTTGTGGGCAGCCTCGACGCAGAGCTTGTGGTTGCGTTCGCGGATGACCTGTTCGCCGCCCAGCCAGCGGCGGAACTCGAGTGCGGCCGGCACCGTCAGGTACGGCGTGAGGTCGGCGGTGCCAGTGTAGTCAAACTCGGAGCGGAAGCTGGGGTTGGCATAGCCAAAGGAGATGACGGTAGGATGGATAAAGCTCTGGTATTCCTTGCGGGCATAGAGCACGGCGGCGCCGCGGGCGACATAGAGCCACTTGTGCAGGTTGGTGAAGAAAAAGTCTGGCTCGGTGGCTGCCAGATCGAGCTCGATCTGGCCGATCGCATGGGCGCCGTCGACGACCGACAGCACGTCGTACTTTCTGCAGAGAGCGCAGAGCCGGCCAAAGGGAACAATGACGCCTGGAACCGAGGTGATGGCATCGAGCGATGCTGCAAAGACGCTGCCGCCCAGGCGCTGCTCGTCGAGAATGGCTTGCTCGACCCGGCCGACGAGGTCGTCGTCCGAGATGGGATATTCAACAGGGACATCGATGACGTTGAAGCCAACGGTGTCGGCGACATACTGGACCACGGGCCGGACGCCACCGTAGACGGTCGAGAGACGCAGCAGCGAGCGCTTGCGTCCGTTGGGCAGAACCGAGCTGGAATGGCCCTTGGCAGCGAGCAGAGTGGGTGCAGAGCGCAGGACGGCGTTGGCACCGGAGGTGGCATTGTTGACAAAGGCTAGATCGGCAGCGCTGACATTGAGCAGGGGGGCAACCTGAGCGAGCGACTCCTGGAGCTTCTTGCGAACAATCAGCTCGAACCAGCGATCGGGCTGACAGATGGTGTTGTCCGAGGCAAGGCAATGGGAAGCAGAGTTCGATGGCGGTCCGATGGTGGTGTGATGGTGGTGTGATGGTGGTCCGATGGTTGTCCGATGTAAAATCAAAGTGAGAGTGAGTGGAATAGAACGTTGCATGTTGATGCACAAGCCCGAGCCAGATATCGAGTTGCAAATGTCAGGTGGCAAATGTCAAGTGGCAAATGTCAAGTGGCAAATGAGGATCGCACGTTCGAAGCAAGCGTTGAGCCTCGAGTTTGGCCAGGAACAGCATTGGCAGCGGATGGGCGAGGCGCTGCTTACGTTCTCCTCCATGAGATGCAGCAGCTTGATGCGCTGCTCGAGGACATAGGCCGGGGTGGTGCCAAACGAGCCGTTGTTGGTGGGGATGCACTCGCTGGCGAGGTGGAAGTACGGACGCAGGGCATGGCCAAAGGCCGGGGCGGGGACACTCAAGTCGGTCTTGGCGGACATTGGGAAGTGATCGAGACGGGTGGGTTAGAGGAGGCGAGTGCGTCGAGGCGAATCTGCTCCAGCAGGGGGGTGGTGTTGTTGCGATGCAGGAGAACGGGGGCCAAAGGACGGATGTCGCTGTCGAGAGTTTTATGGCGTGGGGGTTGGCCGGGCGGCTCCTCATGGGGTTTGGGGCCGCAGCACGGCATTTGTCAGGGGAGGTCGTTGGGGATGTGATCGAGCATGTGGCTTTGTGCGGTGTGGGTGTTGGTGGGTGTTGCCAGAGATATACCCGGTCGGTGCGAGCAACGGACGACACAGACGCCGCTGCCGAGAGGGTAGATTGCCCTGGTGAAGCAGCACCATGCATCGAGAGGTATCGACATGGGCATCAACATGGGTATCGACATGGGCATCGACATGGGTATCGACATGGGCATCGACATGGGCATCGACAAGCCGGCATGGGACGGGTGCGCAGCACATACGATATGCGCAGCACTGTCCCACACACACGCGCAGCATCATGGCTGCAGCCGTCCCCGTTTCTTGGTCGCTGCCGATTGATCATTCGTCTCGATCCTGGGGCCGGCACCACCCTGCACTCGCCTGATCCAGACGCACCCCAGCGACTGCGATCGCCCACGGAAACCGAGCACCAAAGAGTCTCTGCTCACCCGCTCTGGCGTCATGTCGCTGCTTGTTCGAGCGTCGAAGCAAGGCGCTGCTCCTGGTTCCCGCTCCCGGCCCGATGCCAGCAACAACCCGCTGCCTCCCGACCCCATCTACGTCTTTCGCTCTCACGAAGCGCAAGTGCAAGCCATCTGTTTTTCCAAAGATCCCACTATCATGTGCTCCGGGTATGCCTCGGGTCTGTGGGGCTGTGGTGATGCTCCTTCGTTCGTATTGATATCGCCACTGACAGTGCTTCCGTCCTCCATTCTGCAGAGATTCCGATGGCGTCGTGATTGTGTGGAATCTGAAAATCCGCCGGCCGCTTTTCCGCTGGACACCACATCCAGAGAAAGGGGTTTTGGGTCTGGCGCTGGTCGAGATCCCCAACGAGCCAGTTCAGCTGATAACGTCCGTATGTCGAGGATGCTGCAGCTCCTCCAGCTGCCTCGTGCCCAATGTATACCACGACACTTTGGCGCTGTTTCGGCTGACCGCTGCGTTTCCATCCAATCGACAGCCACGGACGAGATATGTGTCTCCATATATGGGATATGAGCTGGCTGTTACCCCAGCTCATCCACGACGACGACGAAAACGACGACGGCAGCACCGGCTCTGTGAATGCGGGCAATGACAAGAGCGATCATGTCGGTGGAGGCGACGGACCGGCGCTGCTGGATAAGCATATCGCCACCATCCCCGTGAACCCATACACATTCTGCTCGTTTTCTCTTCTCTGCATTCCACCGAGTCCGACTGGGGGATCGGCAGGCGATGGACAGGAGGGCTTCATTGGTATGTATTGGGCGCCCATGTCAAGCAAACCCGAATATCCGAGCAGCATCAGACGCACGAACAAGCTCGGGCTCAACTGCGTTCTCTCCTGGCAGGCGTCCCGGAGAAGATTATCGCATATCCGAATCTCCACGAAGAAACCAAGGTAGGCGTTTGTGACGAAAGCACTATCGTACCATCATCTTGTGGCTCTGTGGATCAAGCCCTGAACCCTCCTGTTGTCGTGCTGTCGATGTTGCGCGAGCCAGGTCGACGTTCTGGACCTTCGAACCAAGCAGCCACTTCATGAATCCTTCCACTTGCCGGACTCCAAAACAGGTGCGCATCCTCTCTAACAGCCAAAGCGCTAGGTTGGTCCAGGCGCACTAAGGTGATGCCTTGACCCTGAAATGAAGGAACGGTCATGGTCATCAAGCTCTTCGTAGACACTGCCAGCACCCCGCTGCTCATGACGGGATATGAGAGTGGTTCTGTGGCTGTATGTAAGGTCAAGTCCGGCGAACTGCTTTGGAAGCTCGATCTGCATCAAGACAGCGGTACGTTCGATTTCCAGTAGTTGTTCTTACATCTCCGACCCACTTCCTCCCCCGCGACCGCTCGGGGGCGCAAAGATGTCCAAGGCCAAGAGGCCAGTCATTGACGCTTCGCCCTGAGGGTTCACAGCGGTGGCTCAATCTGACTCGGCAGTGCGAGTGAAGGAAACTGTTGGATGGGAACAGCCTGCTCTCTGACTAATATGTTGGAATCCCACTATCTCATTGCCATGGATACATTCCCAGTGCTGTCGCTCGACATCTTTGATGGCGGCTCAACGGCTGTTTCGACGGGAGCGGACGGAAGGCTGGTCAAGTTCTCGCTCGATAGCAAGGTGAGGCAGTCCCCAAAGAGCATATACAACCGAGTGAGCAAACACCCTGACTGGCCAACTATTTGATCCAACCCCAGCAGAGCCCACCCTCGGTTCTTGATCTGGACTCAAATGGCATCGCCACTGTGGCTGTTCGACCTGACGGACGCATTGTCGCCACTGGAGGTTGGGATTCAAGGTATGCTGCAAAGTTGGTTGGGTGTCTGGAGTTGTCGCCTTGCTGAATCACCGACAGAGCCAATCGCACATTCGCTGCTGTCATGCAGGCCGGTGTTTCGCAAATGCAGCGTCATCTCAAGGGAAGGCTGTGGTGGCTGTGCAGACCAGGGCCCACTCCGACCATTCCTGCATATTGCATTCCTCACGACTGCCGACAAAACCACCCACAGGATACGACTGTTCACTTTGAAGAAGCTGAAGCCCCTCGCTGTGCTGAGCCACCACCGCGAGTCGATCCGTATCGTGGCTTTCCAGGATCTGCGATGTGGAAGCGCAACCGAGGCGGAAGTTGCAGAGAACGGGGCCGCAGACCCGCTTGTTCGGTTCTTGCTCTATGTTGGTGGAAAGGATGGACACATCAGCCTCTGGGATATATATGGCTCGGTCTGAGCGAGGAGGACTTGGCCTGACAGAGAAACAGCTTGGCTCACAACTGACATGATCGCCAACTGAGTTTCCTTGACTGGATCTGATATGGGTCGAGTGACGATGTCGATTCAACGCCCCAATCATCAAATCAAACGATCACCCTGGACTTGTGCCGTCTGTTCTCATGTTGATGAGGGTTGGGTGCTGAGTTGAAGACGCTCACGCAATGACTCCTCATCTTGGTTTGTTGTGTGCTGAACAGGACGAGGGGGAGGAGGCATTGCTTTCGAGAGGCTGAGGTGGTGTGTGTGAAGGAAGCACACCGACTGCGACGAGATATGGCTCTACTTCCTCATGGGAGCAGCCATCAAGGCGTCCGTGGTCCCAACTGAGTGGAGTACAGTGCTGATCCACCCCGTCTACAAGAACAAGGGATCGCCCCTCGACCCCGCAATGTACAGGCCGATTGGACTGACCCAGGTCTGCCGAAAGGTTGTCGAGCGAGCACTGCTGCCGTTGCTCAACCGAAAGCTCGGACTGATGGACATTGCCCAAGGTGGATTCCGGGCCGAGCGAGGCACCCTCGACCAGATCTTTGGCCTGGACACGCTCATCAAGGACCGCCAGCTGGCGGGCGAGGAGTACTCCCTGGTGTTCCTCGACATCAAGGCGGCCTACGACACTGTCTGGAGGGAGAAGCTCTGGGACAAGATTGAAGAGCGCACCCCATGTGACGATCACCCTCAGGCTCTTGAAGGCCATGTTCGACGATGTGAAGATTCAAGTCGTTAGCAAGAGCCGTCGGTCCAATCCGGTCTGGCTGCAGAAGGGACTGATCCAAGGATCGGTGCCTGAGCCCGCTGATGTTCAGCGCGTTCATCGACGACCTCCCTGGGAAACTCCGGGCAGACGGTGGAACGACCCTAACCACCACCCGAGGACGAGCCGTCCAGGTCAACTCACTGTGGTTTGCCGACGATGGGGTGCTCATCTGCCGCCCCAACCAGACCCAGCGCCTCCTCGACATCTGCGAGGCCCACAGCATCGAGAATCGATACCAGTTCTCGCCCCCGAAGTGCGAGGTGATGTTCACCGAACAGCACCCAGAGAAGGATGCCAAGGTGTACCTGTACGGCAAGGAGCTGCCAGTCGCCAAGGAGTTCCGGTACCTCGGAGCCATCGTCGACATCAACGGCTTCAGGATGGACCGCCAGATCCAGAACCTCACCCACAAGGCTAGAGGTGCCGCCGACAAGCTGGTGAAGCACGAAATGAGTCTGGGACGATACTCGGCCAAGACAGTGACGAGGGTGTTCAAGACCTTCGTTCGGCCCATGCTCGAGTATGGACTGACCCTCGAAGTGCTCACGAAGCAGCAAGCCGTGATACTCAGACGAGCACAGATGCACTGTCTGACCCGACTCTTCAGAGTGGTGCGGAACACGTCCTACGGAGCGATGCACCTCGGATGCGGACTCATCACCCTGCCCAACCGCCTCAAGCAGCTGGCCCTCCAGAACCGAGCCGTCTGGGAAGACCGTCTGGACCACAACGACAAGATGGTCTCGATGGTGTTGAGATATTCCCGCATCCAGCCCAGTCTGATGGATGCATCCCTCGGCTCCCAGTTCTACCTCGACGAGTACTGGCGGCAGCTGATCGTGCTGAAAGAGCAGTGCCAGCCGGACTACCCGATGAAGGAGCTGTTCAGGAATGGCTACTACCAGCTCCCAGGGCCACCAGTCAAGCTGCAGATTCACATCGAGGACGCGCAAGGCTTCGACAGGTCAAAGGAACTGACCTCGGCCCGCACCGTGACGACGACCATGTCGGGACTGTGGGCCGAGCGAGGGCCCAAGAGAGATCGATACTATCACAACATGATGGTAAGATGGACCCTCGGTGCCTTCCCCGGACACCCGTATGGCCACTATCGGCTGTGTGTCTCCTGCACGAAGAGCCGAGGAGAGTTTGTCGCGATGTGCCGGACCCACACCCAGAGCTGCGTCGGAAGAAGCGGCTCGTGGCAACGGATAGTGGACGAGCTCAAGCTGCGGCACCCCGAGTGGCAAGAAAGCGGCCACGAAAAGGTCGGTCCGATCGATAAGCTCCTGGACCTGACGAACGTAGTGGGTTACTACGAGCTGGATGGCATGAGAAGGTTCAACTGGCAAGACCCGGATGTCCATCTCCTGTGGCGAACACTCCGAAGAGTGTTCAAGACGCTGATCATCGCCAAGGCGGGGTGGAAACCCCCCAGGCGATAGGCGGCATGGTCGAAGCAGAGCGAGAGATGAGGGCATATAGCTTTCATCGAACGCAAACTGCCCATTAGGCCTATGAGTATTCCATCCCTTGTTATTTTTCTCCTTCTTTTTCTTTTTCTTTCCCCCAAGTACTGCTAGGGCCGACCAGGCCTTGATAGCTTTTAAGTGAAATATATAATAAAAAAAAAAACAGACATGAAGGGGGGGGTGGTTGTAACCAGACGTGAGGTTGTTCATGACACAATGTCGACTGGAATGATTGCATACATACGGAAGGAAGACACAAGGAAAAGACAGACCGAGAGAGAAAGAGAGAGGGGGAGCGAAATGCGATTCTATCGACCCACCGACCGCGCATGGCAGGCGGGACCAGGTGTTTCCGCAAGTGCCCAAGCGAGCAAAAGTGCAGAGGCATCGTTACGCAGGCGGCGCTCCACAGCCGATGTCCAAGCGGGTGCGGCAAGATTCCAAACAGTGGCGAAAGGATCCCAGGGCATATCCAGGTCTTCCTTCGCAACCCCACTGAGTCCTTGTCGGCAAACAGCGGCGCATCCGGGCACTCAGCCGCACAGCGACACTAGCGCGCAGGGTGCGCCGCCATCAAGCCGCCGCTGTGCTGAAGATGGGCTCGCCCGCCGGAGCAACAGGCGAGAACCGCACTTTTTCCTCCGAGACCATATGAGCAAAGTCCTTCAGCTCGGCCTGGAAGACAATGTCCTCCCGGGCGTCGTCAAAGAGCTGGTTGGTTGCGTCGATGGGGACGCCCTTCTTGAGCTCGGCCATGGCCTTCTCGGAAAGGGCCAGGAAGGTCAGCTTGACCGAGTTGAGGAGCAGGAACTGGTAGCGATCGATGTCAGACCGCTGGTCAAAGGACAGGCCCTCCTCGGCAAGGGGGTCGTTGGGCGGAAACAGGGCCTGCAGGCTGGCGACGACTTCTTCAAGCTGGTCGATAAAGAGCATATAGGGAGCGGGCTGGGCCGGCAGGCGCGGCGCGGCATCGAAGATGGCGAATTGATGGCCGAAGCGGTTCTTTGGGGTCGGCTGGACGAGCTGGTGCTTGACCTTGAGCGAGTGGAGCTTCTCCGATAGCCGGACCTTGGAGACGTTGAGGGCACTCTCGCGCTGGATGCCCAGGGTATCGGTGTTGGTGCTGTTGTTGAAGGAGAGGACGGAGAAGGGCCGGAAGGGCTGCATATACCCGGGCTTGGGCACGATCAGCAGCGTTATCGTCTCGGGGGGCCGCGAGATGATGACGGCCGTCGGAGTGGAGCCCCAGTGGCCCAGGTGTCGGTAGAACAGGTCCGTCAGGGCCGTCCGGAGATCGAGGATGCTGTACTGGTAGTGGCCAAGCACCTGCAGATTGGACTTGTATCGGGAGAACGAGTGATGGACGCATTCAAAGTCGAGCCGGGCGAGATTGGGATACTGCTCCAGGGTCGCACACACCGACCTGCCCCAGCCCTCGCTGAACTGGCCCTTGAGCGGGATGCCTCGGTACTGCGAAAGGTTGGCAGCCATGATGAGCGAGCGCAGGGCGGCCTCGGTCGATACCAGCGCGCAGGCCGATGCGGGGGTTGGGGTGCCGTCGCTTGAGGATATCGGGAAGGAGATGCTCTCGAGGCTCGATGGCGGTGATTGAAGATGCTGGCTCATGGTGGACAACACAGCGAGCTTGGACAAGCGGCTAACGACAGAGAGAAGCTCAGGACAGAGCGAGGCTTGCGATGGACAGACGACTGAGTGGGGTTTGGGAAGGACCGCGAGGAAATAGTGGGGCAAGC
Organism: Polychytrium aggregatum; assembly: GCF_025602895.1. NCBI lineage: Eukaryota > Fungi > Chytridiomycota > Chytridiomycetes > Polychytriales > Polychytrium > Polychytrium aggregatum. The sequence continues at coordinate 135,417 of NW_026516243.1, forward strand.
GGCCGCTGGGGGGTCGGCTGCAGGGACGATGTAGACCGATAGCGAGTGGGTGTAGGAAGACCTGCGCTGAGGATGACCGCAGAGAACGGATGCAAGCGCAGACAGAGACAGCAGCGGCGGCTTTCTTTGCGGGCGACAGATGGGGGGGGAGGCGAGATGATATCGGCGGTCGACGATGCAGCACAGCGAAGCGGACAGCCGCGAAAGTAATGTTCACGTGGGGGGCCGCATTGCGCCCAATTGCAAGGATCGAGGCCTTGGCGCCTTGGCTCGGCGGACTGGCCTTGGGGACGCAGGGCGGGATGGATGTGATAAAGGAATGGATGCGATGAGAGATGGATGTGATGAGAGATGTGATGAGATGGCGATATCATGTAATGCGAGGAGTGAATGGATGGAGACGCTCTGAGGTTGATGCTCGGTGTCCGTCGCGATGATACCACTTGATAGATGATACCAATTGATCGATGATACCACTTGATAGATGATACCTCTGCACAGATGATACCACTTGATCGATGATACCGCTGCACAGATGACACCACTTACACTGTATTCAGAAAAAAACGGGACAATATAGCCGTTTCCATGAACATGTAGTATGTGCTGTGCTTGCGTCAAGCAAAGCCACAAGAAATAAAACAGATCACTTTGGCAGCCTCCGAGTGAAGACCGCCGGTCGCTCTCCGATCTCCACAATCGACCTGCATACTGTGATCATGTTGCGCGCCGCATTGACGTCGCGATTCCACACTGTCCGGCAGCCGGGTTTCTTGCAGCTCCTGACAAAGTGGAAATTCGCAACACTGGGCGCATCGAGTCCTTCCAACCGAACTGGCTCCAGGCACTTGGAGCACACTTGCGAGGTGTTGAACTCGTTCGTCGAGACTACCTTGACGCTTCCATGAGGGTGATTGGGACGGCGTCGGTGGTGCTCGAACTGCTCAAAGTACCGAGCAAACCGCTGCCTCCGAGGGCTGGATGCATAGCCCTTGCCTTGACGCCATGACGCATTGCCAAAGGCGATGACCACATCGGTCCGTATCGGGGCGTGCTTCAGGACGGACTTGCACATCTTGTCGACGGCCACTTGGCGCCTCTTGTGTCCCGTGAAGCGATGGTGACGGGCCTTCTTGCCAAGGTGGAAGTCGAGCTGCACTCGCAGCTCCGGTCGCAGGACATGGGTGAGATGGACCTTGAAAGCCTCCGAGGACGACACCTTGGGCGAGGGGGTGGTCGACATCCAGGTCTCGATGCTGAGTCGATACTTCATGATATTGTGCCACTTGGTGTTGGACGTATGGCCACACATGTGCTGGTAGTGGCCATTGGAGAACGAGACCACCTCGTCTTGGTGGCCCGGTGCTTGGATGACCGCCGTGAAGATGGAGCCGACTCCAGGATCGATGCCAATCCAAGTGGTACGGTTGGGGTCTGGGTCGCCGATGTGGGCCTGGATGCGCTGCTCGGCAGTCGGAGGAGGCTCGGAGGTCTCGGTGCGATCGGTTCGACGCACAAACTTGACGAGGCCGATGGTGCATCCAATGCCATCGGTGCTGATCTCGTAGTTGAACAGCTTCTTGTTCACGTCCCGCTCTTGGAAGAGGGAACTACGCAGCTTGAAGCAACTGCGCCAGAGACGATCCTGGTTGTTGACACCGTCCTCACCTTCTTCCTTGAGCTTGTCCCTGGTGAGTCCAAGGCGCTTCTTTGGACCCAGGAGCTCCCAGAGTGCGACGGTGTCGATCTTGACATACTTGGCCGTGGCAGTGCATAGAGGAACTATCGTGCACACGGCCGGAGGAGTGTCGACGGCGAGCTGCTTGAGGGCCCACTTGATCCTGGCGGCCAGCTTGTTGATCTTGGCCTTGGTGGTGCCGAGCTCAGACTTGGCCGTGGTGAACCTCTTGTCGTCGGAGGGAATGCCTCGGGCAGTGAGCTCGTCCAGCTTGGCCTGGCGCTGCAGCTCGGTGACTCGGAGGGCGGGCATGTCACAGTCGATCCACTTGTGGACATTGTCGACCATCTTGTCCCGGGCGAGGATTCCCACATGGTGTGAGAGGCGATGGAGGGCCCGGAAGCGGTCCTGGTCGTTGCTGTACCGAAACTCGTCCAGGACGTGGCCAAACTCGGGATATAGGAACTCGAGATCGGCCTTGGGTGGAGTCGAGTCCGGTTTCTCGAAGAGCTCGAGACAAGCCTCGATGGCGTCGTGCTTATGCTTGTTGGCAGGGAAGACGGCAGCACAAAAGCGACGAAGGAGTCGCCAGTATGCCAGGTTGAGGTGGGTGGTGCAGTTGGTAGCATAGGCATTGACAGCCAGTGTGAGAAGCTGACTGTGAGCACCATCAGGCAGACGAGGGGCCGGAGGCAGGTCTGCGTGCCGAGTGGTCTGGTAGTCGCGAAAGGAAGCGACCAGATGCTCGTTGTATTTCTCATTGTCCCCGGTCGGGGAGAGGGCACCGTCCTGGACAATCTTGAAGCACTGGCGGATGAAAGCAGGTGTGGCCTTGGAGATGACGGGGACGGGAAGATCCTGCTCGATGCACCGGAGGATGTGCAGGTTGAGCAGCCTGGATGCCTCGAACTGGATCTGGGTCATGGCCTCGACGGTGGCCTGGATCTTGTCGCGGAGAGCGGGATTGAGACAACAGCCATCCATCGTCTGCTTGAAGCAGCTGAACTGAGGGGCCGATGACCTTCCATCCACGAGTGGGACGACAGAACTCTTGAGGGGCCGGTATTTGGGACACTTGTTGGTGTTGCAACGTTCGTGATCGGTGCCATCGCACTGGCGACATCGCTTGCCGGTACTCGAGGAAGTAGATGGACCAGGCTCGGTGGGATCGACATCCATTGGATCTGCAGAAGCAGTGGTGGTGAGCAACGGAGCAACAGACGACCAAGCATGCGTGGGGTCAGAATACGAACCAGAGACAGGCTCCGACTGTGACTTGGCTTTCTTGGGCCTGGGTGGCCGAGGCTGGTCATCACCGGCACCCTTACGCTTCGGAGGCATGGGGGCAGAGGATGCTGGATGCCTGCCAGTGGTACTGGTCAGAGCAGAGACTTTTTTTTATCGTACAATAGCGCGATGATCAAATCAAGGCGAGATGAGGGAAGAAAGCAGCAGGACGAAGATGTGGCATTTATACCCGAGAGCAGGAACCCGTCTGCGCGGGCTGGTTGGGGAAGCGACCTGTTCAAAAATCGCCGAGAGGTTCAAGCCAGGGATGTGAACGTGAGAACGGCGGCTTGATTGGAGGGACAACCCCAAATTGGAGGAACTCAACCCCAAATCGGTGGGGACTCAACCCCAAAGAAGTTCTCGATGGGATTGAAGTCGGGCGAGGCAGGTGGGGTGAAGATCACTGACCATCCTCGGCGCTCGATGCAGTCCAGGACAGCCATTGTCTTGTGCATGCTGACATTGTCCATCACAATCACAGAGTCGTCTGGGAAGGTCGCTCGCTCAAAGAACTCGACTATCGAGTGTGTCTTGAATGATGTGGGGATGTACATGCGATGCAGCACACCAGAGTGGTTGATGGCAAATGCAGCCGAGACAGACTTGTGTTTCATGTGATTGCGCTGACGGAGTGGGACGCCCTTCGGCGAGTATCCGTAAAGAGAGAAAATGGATTTCCTGATCCCCGTCTCGTCGACAAAAACGAATCGCCGCGGGTCGATGGAGCGGACCTGGTCCCTGAACTGTGCCACTCGCTCATCCAGTCGCTTGGACTTGTAGAGGTGTGTTGCACTCTTGTGTGAGAGACCTGCTCGCTGGATGGCAACGTGGCAGAGTGAGAGCGATACTTTCCTCTGGAGGATGGACTCGAGCTTGCATCGCAACACAGGCCCAGTCTGGAACGGGTCCTGTTCAATCAGGGTGCGAATGACTGGACATGCCTGCTCGAAGAAAGTGGATCTGCGAGCTGGGACCCGGGATGGGTCATCCAGCTTGCATCCTCGGTGCCATCGATGGATGGTGCTCTTGGACACACTGAAGATGGAGGCGACCTTACGCAGGCTATGGATGAGGGCGTAGCATCGCAATGCGGCGGTGCGAAAGTCGGATGTGTGGCGAATGGTCATGGCCAGCGCGCGATAACATTGGGTAACAAAATATTCGATGAATGGTCAAAAACCCGGGTGTCCCGTTTTTTATTGGATTGCCTGTAATACAAGACACCACTTGATAGATGATACCGCTGCACAGACGACATCTTGGTCCAGAAGCAGTTCGCGGTGGCCTCCCTGGTCGGTGCCCCGATGACAATGGATGCGCATCGAGTGCCGAGAATACATCCGCATCTTGGCTTCGCAAAAGTGCACCAGAGATGTTCAGCCGATCGAATGCATTCGCCGAATCACCTGTTGTGCGCAGCGGTATTGATTCAGCCAGGGGCACATGTCATTCCGCGTTGTCGTCCTGTCCTGTTCCTGTCTGCTTGAATCTCCATCGCTCGCCCGAGTCCCCGTCGACTGCTCAAATCTCCGGAGCGCTCGAGCCTGCATCTCCTCCGTCTGTCTCCAACAGCAAGCACGCTCCTGCCCGCTGAAGCGCAACCCCTGCCATGCCCGCCCTGCTGATCTTTGGACGCCGGTGGCCCATCGCCTCCGACGACCTCATCTTCTCGGCGCTGTACGGCATAGCCATCCACTCGTTCCGAGCCGTGGTGCATCTGTGGCTGCTCTATCCTCTGGCCGTTCATGAATGCACGCACCCGCTCCTCTCGGCCTTCAACTGGCTGCTGCTGCCGACGCTGCTGGCCCTGGTCTGCACCGAATATTTTGTCGCCACAGTCTCGCTGCGAGGCACCGTGGCCAACGAGATCCCCCGGCTGCCGATCCGGTAGGCACTCTGGACAAGACGCAGTCGGCGGGATGGGATGCCGAGCATGTCGTGAGGCAGAAGATGGCAAGAATCGCTGTCGATGGAGACGAGGGCCACTGCCGAATGCCGGTCCAGAGAGCGACACTTGCTGGCCAGCCAAGACAGCACCCGCTGCCTGCAGATTAACACTGGAACGCCGATGCCTCACGCCGATTCCAACAGAAAGTGGATTTACATCCACACCTTCTTCTCCATCTGCGATTTTGTACGTATCCCTGTCCTGGCCTTGCCTGTTGCATCGTGCCGTCGCCCAGTTGTCCGGAACTGATGCCTGCTTGCTCTTGCATCTGCAGTTGCTGCAGCTCTTTGCGCTTTTGATCATCTTTGGCCATCCCGGAATCGCTTGCGAGGCGGGTGGCATTCCCGTCCTCTACTTTGAGGTTTGTCGATATCGCTCAAATCCAAGCCCAGAGCAGCACGCCGTCGCCGATCCGCTGTGTGGCTGGCACCCCTGATGCCCTCGCTCGACATTTCGCTCTGCAGCCATCGCTCCGGCATTATGCACCCGATACCATATCTTCGACACATGCGTCTGATACCTTTTCCCAATCTATCGCTCTGACATTATGCATCCGATATCACCGCTCGGCCACCATCGATTCAACTCCGTCGATCCGATGCTGCCATTCCCGTCCTCCCGATCACCCAGATCATCACCCTCGCCACCATCCTTGGATACCTGATCTTCTTTGTCGTCATGGTGGGTCTCTTCATGAGGTCAACATCGCCGCAGCCGGTCAGCCAAGCCTCTGCCGAGAGCCAGTGGCGCTTCTGGATCTACGTCCTGTGCTTTGGACACCGCAAGGCCGTCGCTTCGCAATCACAATCCGCCAGCACCTCGGGCGATCTTCTCTCGTCGTTTGCGAAAGCCATCGCCGACTTTTTCCAAGACTCCGAGACAGTGCCCTCGGACATCCTCGTTGGGCTGATCCTGGTCCGCCGCTCGCAAAAGATCCGTCAGCGCATGCAAGAGCGGCTCAGCGCCCAGGTCGGAAGCAACTATTCCGAAGAGCGCCCGCCCGTCCGGCTTCATGAGCTTGCCGATGCTGCACACTACATGCAGTACGCCCTGTCGATCTACGGCCTTCCGCTGTATCTGTTTGAGCGCTTCCCGACCCGCATCTTTGAGGTCCTGTGCCCGACCCGCCGGTCCTCAGCCGCATCCCACGTCTCACGCAACGTTCAAACTCATCTCGGCAACGTCGGCTGGCCGTGCTGCTGCGTTCCTGGGCATCCGCCACCCCTTCCTGACGAGCGCGGCGGGCATGGAGGCCATCCGGATCTGATCTACTTCTCGGGAGACAACGGGCTCTTCCGGTCGCCCTACTACATCTGCTTTGACCACAAGAAAGGCGCCGTTGTGATTGCCATCCGAGGCACCCTATCGACAGCGGACTGTCTGGTCAATCTGCACTGTGACTTGGCTCCCTTCTCCTTCCCCAGCGATGACGATCTGGAAGCCGGCCGACCGCCGCTTTCACAGGCCGGTGGCTTGTCTGGGTCGGCACAAGCGCATGCAGGCATGCTGCAGACGGCAAAAAACATTTACGATGAAATTGAGCGGCTCAATCTACTCCTGCCGATCTTTGCATCTGCCCGGTATTCGAGCTACAAGCTTGTTTGCTGCGGACACTCCCTTGGTGGCGTAAGTAGTCTGGATGCTGTCGTCCCGATATCAACGGTGTGAGCCATGCCTGGGCCGACACAGGAGTGGCGGGTACTTGGATAATGTGAGGGGGATGCGGCGGAAAGGGCTCCTGACGTTCTGTACGTGACGGCAGTGCCTTGCTTGCTGATTCCCGGACTGCCGGCGCCCAAGCAATGCTCCCCGAATACTCACTCACATCCCAACTATTCTCACGGTCCACTCTCGACCATCAACGCTCGATCGTGCTTGTGCCAGGGCGTTGCAACGCTTCTCTGCCACTTGCTCAGGATCTCGCACTTCCCCCAAGCAACATGCATTGCCTATGCGCCGCCGGGCTGCCTGAGCACCAGGGAAGCACTGCCGTATTTTGAAAGATTCGTGACCTCGGTTGTGCTCGGTGCCGATGCAGTGCCGCGGCTGTCGTGGCGGTCGGTCAACTACCTGCAGCACCAGATCGGACGTTTCCTGCGGAACTGCCACTATCCCAAGGTCCATGTCCTGAACTCGTTCATCGTGACCGAGTGCTGCCGCTCCATGTACCGCCGACACCGTCTGGCCCGACTCCGACGAGCGCTTTGGAGCGACGACGACGATGAAGACGAGTTCGAAGGGTCTGGCCTCTACGGGATCGAAGACGGCCTCAGCCAGGCCAGCACCCTTGAGGAATTCAACCGATCGATTTCGGAGGAGCAGGAGCAGTCGGTGCGTCGGCTGCACTCGACGCTGTCTGTGGACGACTTGCCGGGCCAGGACATGCACCACCCCCAAGCCCTGCGCCATGCCCGCGGCGAGATCCAAACGTTTATGCCCGGCCGCATCATCTACTTTGTGAAGGAGATGGCCAGTCGACAGAACACCGGCCGGGAAAGCACAGGCCTGAGCCGTCCCTCGAACGGCGATCTCGAGCGACAGCTGCTGGACAGCCGCACCGGAGGGCCCCACGAGCCGTCCGACAGTCCCGCTGTCGTTTACCGACCCGTCTGGGCCCAGCAGAGCGACTTTCAAGAGATCACCATCTCGGTGACGATGCTGACGGATCACTTCCCGAACCACTTGCAGAACATCCTGGACCAGGTCTTGGCCATGGACACGGACGATCCGGCACAGCCGGTCCCTGGTCTGTCGCTGGAGTTTTCCAGCTGAATCGGTGGCCCTCCGCATATGAACCCTCCTGCTTGGCCCGTCCCGGGGCTCGACTGGGCGTCAGATTCTTGGCCATGACAACAATGCTCCTGACTATGACCGCAACCGATCTTGGGTCTCCCCTCCCTTCCCGCGTGATACTTGGGCTTCACAGAACACACTGCCTCTGTCGTTGCAGACAAGCTCATGGGGACCAAGAGCGGATTGAGGGGCCACCCGGGCAAGAGCGGGCTGGGGGGGGGGAGAGTCGCTTCCCCGACCGAATGGCGGGTGAATGACAAAGGGGATGGAGGGAGAAGCGGGTCACTGGTCGACAAATGGAGTACTCGTGAACTGCTTCAGAGTGATTCCGGACGACTCTGACTGTCGCCCAGGGACGGCGTCCTTCAGGCCAGACAGCGAGTGAGAGAATAGAGGGAGAATGGTTGGCTGTGCTGGACGGAGGCATGGGGTTTGTTGTCCCCAGCGACCAAGAATGTCGCCCACCGCCCGACTGCTGACCCACCCGGCGATCGCGTGGGAGCATCTTCCGGGGTCGATGGGGCCAGGGTATAAAAGCAAGATGGAGGGGCGGATGCCGACGGATCGACACTTGCCGCTCGCAATCCGCCGGTACGATCATGCTGCCTTGTCGTTTTGTCGTTCTGTCGTTCTGTCGTTCTGTCGTTCTGTCGTTCTGTCGTTCTGTCGTTCGTCTGGCTTTGCTGACCCACGCTATTCTCATGTAGATCGGCCTTCTCTCCTTGCACAGCTTTGATCCATCCCGCTCCTCATCTTCGCTGCACGACCATGAAGCGCTGGCTGCTCTGGGCCGCCATGGTCCTGGCCGTATCGGCCCACAACCACAACCACCACCACCACCACGATCTCGTCGTTCAAGATGATCACCCCGGGCTCGCCTTCAATCCCGTCCTGCATCATCCGCGCTCGGACGTCTGGGTCCGCGCCGACGTGATCTTGGATCCTGCTCAGGAGCAGTGCTCGGTCGTCTTTCGAGGCCCAGCCAATCCCCCACGTCTGGACCAGGATCGCCTCTTGACGCTCCCGGTCGTCGTCGAGGACGGCCATCTGTATGCCCCACACCGCCGCCAGGACGACCGCATTCTCTTCCGTCTGACCGAGCCCGACAGAGAGAAGCTCGACGCCGCCATCGAGGCTCTCTGCTCCAGCCACAACGTCGTCGACGAGTGGGATGACGGCGACTTTGATGTCATGGACCTCAAGGATAAGCCCGAAGTCGTAAGTCTCGGCCTGGCCAGTGCTCGCAGCCCCTGGCCCTACTTCTGGTCCTGCTTACGTCGTCACTTATCGCCAAACCTCTGCGCTACTCTGCTCTGCTCTGCTCACTCGCTGTTTCTCTTTCTCTTTGACACTTGGACCACCGCTAGATTAAGCTCATCGACGGCGGCGATCCCAAGAACCGCATCGATGTCGTCCTGATGGTACGGCACTTGAGTATGCAGGGGATGTCGTGCGGCGTTTCCTTGTCGCAGCCCGGTCAGCCAGGAGCGCAATTCAGGCACCCAACCATTCGAGCGGCTGCCGACCGTTCATGCAGTCGTCAGCCCAGCCATTCATGCAGACGATCCTGACACACATACATCTCTCCTTTCTATCTGGATATATGTGTGACTCGGTAGGGCGATGGATACACCTCCAAGGAGCGCGATCGATTCTTCGACGACATGAGTCGTCTCATCCACGACATGTGGATCGGAGAAACCTTTGCTTCCGTCCGTCCGCTGTTCAACATCTGGGCAGTGTATGCACCCTCTGCGCAGAGCGGCATCGGAGTCGGTGGCAAGCCCAAGGACACAACCTTTGGACTCTATCGTGATGGTATGTCGCAAGGGTCTCTCGGGTTGGTGTGATTGTCTCGGATGCCTGGACAACAGAGAGTCGAACGCAGTCGTAGCATGGCGGCAGCGTATCAGCTCGCCCAGATATCACCCAGAGCGTCAGTCTCCAGAATATCAACTTCCAGAGCGGTCGATACACCCTGTCCATATCAGACTCATGTGCGGCAGGCCCAGAGATGCTGATCGCATTTGATATTCGCTTTGGCTCTAGGCACTGAGCTCCGTGGAATCTACTGGTAAGTAGCCGAGTCCATGTTTTCTCTTCCTTCTGGCGCCGCACATAACGCTGCTGAAAGCCAGCGACTGCAGCTTCCCAGCAGTAACACCCAGACATTCTTTGGTATTGCTACTGTCGCTACGCAGCTCCAAGCCACAGGTTGCTCGAAAGATCTGCAAGCTGACTGGACCGCACGCTTGCGACTTTCCTTCGCTGATCGCCAACGACGAATATTACGGCGGACTCGGGGGCGAGTTTACGATCTCTACACGGTAGGTCCAGCCGCCTGCGATCGACATTGCGAATCGCGAATGATACCGAGTGGCCGCTGACATTGCCCTCCCTGTCTGCGGCATCGATCTCGCCTCTCGCTTCTCGCCTCTCGCAGCTCCAAAACCTCCGGCACGGTCGTTCTCCGCCATGAGATGGGCCACAACTTTGTCAACGTCGGCGAAGAGTAAGCCAGCGATGCCTTGCCTGTCGATCCGCAACGCAGCGTCGGGCATTGGCATTGGCATCTGTAGTGAGGCAAGGAGCAAATCTTTGAACAGCTGTGAATCGTGTTGTCGCAAACAGGTATGACGGCGGCGAGGTCTACAGCGGCTGCAATGCCGCACATAGCCTGAAGGACCTGAAGTGGGCTCACTGGCTGACCGAGACCGGCCCTGTCCATGAGGTAAGTTGCCGCGCAAACCCCTGAAACACCACCGAGCTACTTGCATTCCGCACCCAGGCTTTCGGAGCCTGGAGCTGCGCAGCTCGATCCCGCCGTGTTGTTCATCTGGCATCTGCCCCGCCCTTCCCCCCTCCTCCTCCAATTCTGCTACACTGTTTCAAACATCGCTCACGCTCCCAGGAAGAAAACGACCTGCTGTTGCAAAAGTGAGTGAATGTGCGATGGAACGGGGGCGCTGCAATGCGAGGGCGCTCTCGTGTCGTTTGTCGCTGACCACTCTGGATGGGTCTGCGATTCTCCTCCTCAGGTACCCGTGGTATGATCTCGGCAAAGGCCCGATTTCGTTCAAGTTCCACAGCAAGGGCGAATGCAAGCGCTGGTATCTTCAAATGACGGCGTCGGGTGTCGACGTAAGCCTTGAAACGCTCGCGAGCACGAGGGGCATTGCGTTGAGGCTGGAGCAAACTTCCTGCACCGGCGTCTCGTGGGGGTGGTGGGGCCGAGTCCTGGCATCATCATCCCCCTTTTGGGTTCATCGATGCTGCAGTTGTGTGAACCAAGTTTTCAACCATGGCGCCGCGTCTGTGTTGTTCTTTCAGACTGACGGCTCGATGGAAGTGCTGCTCGATGGCCAGCCACTCGAGTGGAAATCGACCGGTATTCTTGACCGCAGCACCTTCACGGTGAGTTTCGACCTTTGCCTCAGTTTGGGATAGTCCCAGGATTCAGAGAATCTCTGGAACAGAAGCAGTTGCTGAATTGTGGGCAAAGAGCTGGATAGTGTCGCGAAGAGGGACTCTTGCACCGGTTTGGAACCCCTGCTCACTCGCTCGCTTGCTCGCCCACCCTTAGTGGACGGAAACGGAGGCTCCGTTCTCCAAAGGAAGCCATGTGTTGGAGGTCCGCCAGCTGACCCGCCCGAACAAGACCGCACCCATCCGACAGCTATGCTCGCTTAACCTCCATGAGTATGCCGACGAGCCCAATTACCGTGAGTATCGTATGGTGCCCGTATCGAGCAGGAAGGCGCGCGGCAAGGGCCGAATACGCTTTGCCAGGAGCATGAATCCTACACATTCACTGGTTGGGCTTGAAGGCTTCGATCAGCTTTGCACGTCACCACAATCTAAGTGCATTCCTCCCCTGCCCGTGCAGACTTTGACGACAACACCTATGTCTCGGCATTCCCCACCTTCGACATCAACAACCGCAAGTCGTTCCGCCCGACCAACGAAGGATGCCTGATGCGCAACATGACCTCGTCTCACTTTTGCTCTGGTAAAGGCGCTCACTGCACTATCCCTTGGCTATCGCAGGCGATGGAAGGTGTCAATGGGGTCAACCTTGCTCCCCTCGATACTCACTCTGGAACCCCGCTCTCCATCAGTCTGCAAGGAAGGCTTGTGGATCCAGTTTTTCAAACAGATCTCGGCCATCGATAAGGTCGACTACACGTGCAGTGGAGATCTGACTCATTTCAAGCTTGACCTGATTCCGCTGGCCCACCTCCGCCCCGAGTCCGAGCGCATCGACGGCGAGTACTACAAGATCGACTGGATCCGCGATGGCGTCCATCTCGACAAGTACGCCAACCTGACGGACTTTAGCATCATCCAGGAAGAAGGCCACGGCCGTTGGGATGTGGTCGTTCATTTTGGCACCCACGAAGTGCGCAAGGACCACGGCCTGCTGCGATTCAAGGAGACGGTGCATGTGCACTGCAAGAAGTAAACGGCCACCTGGGCTCCAAGAGCGACGCCTGAGTTTTGCACCACGCCCGCGAGCAGGTGTGCAAACGAGTCCCAAGCCCAGGCAGTCGCATATGCCCAGACCAAAGGATGTTGCTGTGATTGGAGTTGGACGAGAAGAGGGCTTTTATTCGTCGATAGGTGCAATCAGCAGAAGGACGTGAGTTGGTCTCTTTGGTATCGCAACGCTTCCAAAGGAGAAAGGGGTAGGGAGGGAAGGTAATGCCAACCTGTTTGCCCGATGCAGTTCTGACAAGAAAAATGTGGGAGCCTCGTATACTGATAAATATTGGATGGATTCGAGTGACGTTCGCTGCAGGGAGGGGAGAACTTATTCGTTCATGGTGATTGTTGTTCCTGCTGCGAGAGGATTTCCGCAAGGGGCGATCAGTCTTCGCTCAGCGACCATGGCTCTGATAGCGCACTGCTGAATTGCAATGCTGAATCGCAATGTTGAATTGCAATGCTGAACTGCAATGCTGAATTACAATGCTGAATTGCAATGTTGAATTGCGTGCGGCAATGAGATAGCTTCCCAGACAGAACACCTGCGAATGACCGATGTTTCCGCTCTGCCAATCAGCCGAGAGGAGCCATTCAGAGAACAGTCTGGCCGATGATGATGGTTGCTGAGGCTCCGTCCCGGCCTGGTCGCTTGGTCGCCCAGCATCGCATCGTTGCGGCTCTCGACTGTCCCCGAGCCACACCTCGACCGGTACTGCTTTGTCTTGTTTCATGGTGCCCCCGGAAGTGAGCCTCCTCGTTTCAATATGACCAACCCAGCACCAGATATCCGTGAGAATCGGCCCTTTATCGACTCAGCGACAGCTCGACAAACTTCTCTCGCTCGTCCAGGCTCGGGCAACCTGGATGCACCCAGACAGAGGACCGACTCTGAGGATCCCGCAGTCGCTCCCGAGCATTCACCGACTCCAACCCTGGATATGCGAGGACACCGGCTCAGGGTCAAACGAAAGCGAGGCTCGCGACGTCTCTCTTCTCCTTTGGCGCCTTACTCGACCGGCTCGGATGTCAACCTCGATGGTTCGTTGCGGGATAGGTCCGAGACTGACTCGGATGACGACGGCCGCATCAAGATCCCAAAGTTCTCGCTGGATGGCATTGGTCGGTCGAGGTCGTTCCCGCCGAGCCAGGCTGCTCGAACTCGCCGCACTCGGCCCTCTGTAGAGGCGATCGCTCCAACCCCATCCGGTCCATCAGGCTCATCGGGACCGTCACGGCGGCCGCCTCAGTCGACCTCACCGAGTCCGTCACGATCGCTGCGGCCGGTTTCTGCGTCGGCTGCCTGGGGCCCACCCACGCCGCAGCTGCGTCGACGGCGAGCAAGTCTTCCCGCCAACCTGCAAGCGAGCTCCCCAATTTCAATTACGAGCTCGCTGTGGAGCTCATCGAGCGGGACGGCTGCAAGTCCCGGTAGAAGCGGGAGTGTGCGCCTGATGGCCAAAGCAGCCACCGGATCCAATTCCCACGCCCGGCCAGCATCGATCCAGACGCCGCCCAGATCCTCGCCCACCCAGCCCAGCCCAGAAGCCCCGCCATCGTCGAGCACAAGCCCGACTCGGAGCCTGGTTCGGAGCCCGGCTCGGAGTCCAACAGCTAGCATGCCTGCGACGCAGGACGGGTTTCAGCGATTCGTCGAGAAGGTTGAATGGATGGATCGGATGATCCGGCAGCAGGGCCATAGTGAAGGCAACTGCCACGATGAGTGACTCGGTCTCGCGAGATGGGTGCTGAGCAGGCAATATAGTCCACAAACCGCCGCATGGCAGTGGTAGCGCCGCACTCTATTTCACCAACGATGGAGCGGGGACGACAGCCGCAAGGACCCGCTATGCCAAACCGCACGAACAATGCTGTAAGGAGCAGCGTCAAGTTGTCGATTGGAATAAGGATTTGCAGTGGCCCCTTGAAGGATATAGACAGCGCCTGCTGTCGTCAGCCGGGAGAATGATTTCAGCGTTCCGATGTCCAGGCAGACGACAATCCATGTGAGCGTTGCTGGTGCCCAAGGGGGCAAGGCTGGACGGCACCTGCGAGTGATCTCGAAGCCATGATTGGAGATGGCGGGGCCAAAGCGATGAATGCAGCACGGAACCACAACGCCAATTGCACCCGCAAGAATCATTCGATGCAGTGTTGAGTGTTGGTATGGTGCATTTTGATAATGCTCCGGCGACTGATGCACCGGAGACCAATGGCCTCGATCAAATGGCCCGGCTGGGCATGCAACACCCTTCGTCCAGCCCAGGGACGGATGGCTCTGATCAAAATGCAAAGATTCGTACGAGTGACGATACTGTCAGGATTCGGAGTGGACGGCACTGCTAGAACAGCGGCAGCAACCGGCCACTCGCACCCCCATCCTCTCCGCTCCCTCAGAGTCATCTTGGCAGCAGCACCGACACCGCTTAGAGTGACACTCGGGCAACTGATCTGACGGCCACACCGATACTCAGCCATTTTGGATCTGTGCGGCTCGCCATCCTGACTTTGATGATCATCGCTCGAGTCGGGAGATTCATAAGCGATCGACACCAGCGCCTCTAATCTCGACTGCAACCATCGAACGCTCCCTCTGGCCGATTCAGTCCCGCTAGGTTGCCGTGCGCGTTGTCTGTTGCTCGGCATAATGTAAGACCAGCGTATCTGCGTGTGCTGTCGTCTATCCAAGCCAGAGTGCGAAACGACAGCCTCGAACAGGGGGGCTCCTGTGTGTTCGAAATATTCCTTTGGCTTCAAGGCCGAGATTCAGCGTATTCGCAGCTCGACGCGACCCAGTGTTCGACTTTGGCTGCTTCATGAGGGTGTTGTCTGTATGGGCCAGCACTCATTACTCTCTTGAAGTTCGGCTCAACGGCCTAATACTGTGCACTCCTACAGCCCCGTCCCTCGCTCCGCATCCGCACAACACTCCCATCGACAATCGCCTCTGGTGAAGCGCCGCACGACGGGCTAGTATCACACAGCCTCTTGCTGGGTGACTCCCGGTCCATCAAGACTGCTGTCACAGACTCCAGCACCGCCTTGGACACCCCCAAGCCATTCCCACGACCAGTATCC
Organism: Polychytrium aggregatum; assembly: GCF_025602895.1. Classification (NCBI taxonomy): domain Eukaryota; kingdom Fungi; phylum Chytridiomycota; class Chytridiomycetes; order Polychytriales; genus Polychytrium; species Polychytrium aggregatum. The sequence continues at coordinate 150,686 of NW_026516243.1, forward strand.
ACGCGCCCTGCCATCAACTTTCGCAACCGACACAGCTCCTCGCTGCCGGGATGGACACCGGCACCCGATCTGAATGGCTGGGCCTGATACATATCGTCTCGTTCGGCCTATGCTGCTACGGCATGCGGTTTATTCGATGGGCCCAGCTCCACAAGCCACTCGCCGTGACGCAGCTGCTTTCGATCGTGTTTTGGGGCCTGTGTGCATTCTTCGAAACCATGGCACTGCAGACAGCCTGCCAGCAGGACCAGCACGTTGTATCATGCTCCCAGATCTTCCAGACCCTCTCGGTGGTCTGTCAAGGATGCGGATTCGGCTCGCTGTCGCTGGGCTACTCGATTCGCCTGCGCGTCGTTATGATCAAGTCGTTGCAGCGGAACCTGACCTGGATCCTGATTCTGCTGTCCTTGGCTCTGCCGTCGGCACAGATTCTCGAAGCCTTGCACCAGTGCTGCCAGCTTCTTCAATCGTCGTTCTACCGCCCATATGTGGGATTCATGACACTGCTATTTTCGCTCATCAGTCTCATCGACAACATCGCCTTTGGATGCATCGTCATGCGGCAGCTCATCAAGGGCTCGCAGAGCTTCTCACAGTTCCAGCGGGAGCAAACGATCCTCGTCGTCTTGACGTGGGCTCTGAACATCTCCAACTTTTCCATGTCGCTGCTCATCCTCCTCTCCCAGGACGAGAGCATATACAGCTTTATGGTGATTCTATGGAGCTTTGAGACTCTGGTGTTTTGCTGGGTCAACGACTTTGTCTCGCGGGTGATCAGGCGCGGCGGCGTGTTCATCATCATGACCGATGAGATCTATTCGTTTGAGTTTGGCAGCAGCGATAGGGCGAGCTGACCCACGTTCGTCTCGACTGCTCGTTCGTGCGGTTACATCATGCCCAGTGGATGCTGGATAGCCCACTACCTCTCGTTGTCCCGCCACCCCCCTGATCTATCGACTGCTGCTGTCGCTGTGTCGCAATTGCCGTGCATTATTTAATATAAGACTTTCCAGTGCATGCTTGGACATTTCGCTTTGCTGTGCATGCTTGGATATGTAGCCTTGCAAAGCGAGGCGAGATGTCCTCGATGTTCTGCCCGCGGCCACCTGAGTTTTGGATCCGAGGAGATCAACCCCGCCCTCCGTGAACACGTACATTCAATAGCAACTCCGATCTACCCTGAGCTCACCATCGTTCTTGGACAGAATCAGCGGGCAGTGCGACAGATGCACGGAGGAGCATTGCCCGGCCACCGTTTTTGAAGTCGATGCTGGCGAGCTGGACAGGTCGTGGCGCAAGCGAACGTGACGTCCGTCCGTGTCCAAGTCGGAGTTTTGACTGGGTCGCACACGAAGGCAGCCACTTTTTTTCTGTTTTCTGTTCCAGCTTCGGCCCCGCCCGGGATTCAACAACAGCGACGGCGTCTCCAAGCTCGATCCCGCAGCCAAGCACCCTCCAAGGCCGCCTCGCACCAGCAGACAATCGCACATATCAAAGGATGTCTTGGGAAGATGACGAGCGACCCTCGTTGGGGTCATCGTCCGCCTCGGTGCTCAACAGCACCTTTGGAATGAAGGATCAGGGCAACAGCGGCCTCAGCTTTGCGCAAGCGCAGCTGAAAAAGTTTGGATGGGAAAAGGGACAGGGCCTGGGAAGGAACCGAGGTACTTCTTTTGGACAGACTGGGGACGGGGACCTGCACACGGGCTGCTGGGCTTTGCATTATTGCACAGGCCTCACACCCTTGACATTCTTCAGACGGAATCAACAAAGCAGTCTCGGTTGGATACAAGAACGACGCCCTTGGAGTAAGCAGCACGACAGCGGGCCGAGGGGGTCGATATGTGCCACTGAAAGCGACCGGACTGCCCGGATCGACTCTTGGGACCATGCCGATCCGACTGGACGAAGCCAGCCGATGCGATGACCGGCGCAACACTGACAGGGTCGGGGTCACCGATGACCGAATGGAGCTCGGCGGTTGCTTCCTCTCTGTGTGCTAACTTTTGTTTCGACTGCAGGTGGGTGCTAAGCCAGACGAGTGGGGGTTCGCTTGGTGGTAAGTCTTGGCCGGCCAACGAGCCAGCATGTTTTGTTTGCTGGATTGCCTGCTCTCAGCGGCTGATGGCCTGCCAATGGATCGCTCCCCAGGGACCATGTTTTCAATCAAAAGACAGCCTCGATCAAGATCGAAAAGGACGACAATGGCGTATGTACTGGCTCGGCCGGTCCGAGGGGCAACGGCCATCGTTGTAGCATGGCCGAGAGGATGGCCGGACAAAGAAAGAAGGCGCCTGCCGTGGTGGTAGCCCTGTGGGAGTCTGACTCGGTGTGTCGACAACCAACAGACCGTCCAAGTCAAGGCCGAGACCGAGGCGGAAGAAAAGGCCAAGAAGGTCGCTCTCTATGGTGGATTCGTGAAGGGAGGGTAGGTGACTGCGGGTGCACAATCGGCAATGTCTGGGGATGATGCAGGAAGGTGGCAGCCCACATCGATCGGCGAGGCTGGGCTGAAGCAAGAGCTAGCCACCCGAGCCGATGGTGTCTCGAGGAGAGCGCCGTTTGGCAGGTAGTAACTGTGCGAATCTGACTGTTTGGACGCCGCCCAGCACGACCGAGAAGAAGAAAGACTACTCTATCAAGGTCACCGATGCGGAGCTGCTCAAGGCATGCGAGGGCCGGACAGCCCGCAAAGGTGCCCGAGCAGGCAACCAAATGGCAAAGCTGGAGCGAGTCGATGCCAAAGCAGCCCAAATGCTGCGGGCGGCCCAAGGCAGAGTCGACGACGATGACCGGAGCGAGGACTCTGGCGACGGCATGTCTGATAAGGCCCTGAAGCGGCCACTGGAAGCCGATGATGCCCAAAGAAGCGACACCCAGCAACCGACCAAGAAGGCCAAGAAGGAAAAGGAGAAGAAGGCCAAGAAGGCCAAGAAGGAGAAGAAGGAGAAGAAGGAGAAGAAGGAGAAGAAGGAGAAGGATAAGAAGAGGGAGAAGAAGAGGGAGAAGAAGGATAAGAAGGAGAAGGATACCGATATGGCCGAGAACGGAGAGAAGAACAGTAACAAGGAAAAGAAAATGAAAAAGGCCAAGAGCGAGACCACTCTCCCGGAGAGCGGGTCGGCGGTGCTTGCAAAGAACCAAGCGCCAGCCGGTTCCCATGGATCCGAGAAGCGCTCCAAGAGAAAATCGCGTGTCGATACCGAGGAAGCTAGTTCATCAGGAGCCTCGGAGACCAAGAAGCGGGCCGCGACCAAGTCGGTCGACAAAGCCCCTAAAGCATCCAAATCCAAGCGAACAAAGTCCGAGCAAGCGTAGGAGCAGTGGATCCTCGGCTCGGAGCGAAGGGGTCGCAGATGTGTGCTTCGGGTTCGTCACAATCCTCGTAGTCCTCTCAGTCCTCGCAATAGAGAATCCTCCAGTCCAACGAATGTGGCCGTGTGTTTTCGGCAGTTCCCTTTGAGCACATCCCGAGGAGACGAGGAGGATAGCATCTGCGTGGTCGAGGGTACGTTGAGTGTAAAAAAAAGGCAGGTGCAGTTTATTGTTCCGCAGAGTTGTTCTTCCAAAACCCGTCCAATGCAATACCACATGGGGCTATGAGAGACAAGGGATATTCAAAGCATGGGCGAAGATTGGTATGTCGCTCAGTTTTTCTGCATCGTCAGAGTCGCAAGAAATGTAGGAAAAGGATCCGGGGGTTAGATGTGAGTTGCGGGAATGCACGTCGCAGCCCGACACTGTGATTGCAGGCTCGATGAGATACGTACGCCCTTGATGGCAAGAGTAGCGGCATATCCGGTCCAGGCGACACCGCCAAGGACGCCGATGATAGAGATGCCGTAGAGGACAGAGTCGCCACGAGCACGGGCAAAGACGGGAGTGCCAGAGGGCAGCTGGTGTGGTGGTCGGTCGTGGAAGGCGGCAGCATGGTTGATGGCGTATCCAAGGCAGACGCAGCGTACGCAGGGAAATAGCAGGTCAGGGTGATTAGAAACTGCATGCTCGAACGCTTTCATGCCAGCATTGCATGGAGTTGCGCCCAGTGTCCCTGCGGCCTGGGAGGCAGGCGGATCGGAATACTCACACTCCAGAAGATGCGCTGCTGGACGTTGGCCTGGAGTTGGCGTCATTGGGGAAACGAATCGCAAGCAGTGGTCAGTGTCGGAGGCGGCAAGTGCGCGTGGACATTGGCCATGACCAGCCGGGTTTGTTTAGTGGATATGAGCATCAGAGCGGCTGCGATTGCCCGCAACCGGTGCCGAGACTCGCTCATCCATGATGATTGCTCGTTGTCAGCCCCGACAATCGCTCAGGGTCGCCGGAACGTGGCCTGTCCGTTGCTAGGACTCCATCGTGACGCTGTACCTGGCGGATGGAGGCTTCGCCGGACTTGAGGATCGAGCGGGTGATGGACATGATGAGGAGCAGGCGTCGGGGTGTCGAGCTGGCAGAAGTGATGGGGCGGAAGTAGGCAAAGGAAGGCGTTCTTGATGAAGCGAAAAACGAAAAAAGCGACAGCGAGCAGGGGGCAGCGAGAGTCCGGCGAGAGCGCGGCGAGACGCACGCCCATTGGCTCTCGCTCCACGTCCGTCTCGCCTGAAGGCTCACAGTGACTGACTCATCAAGCACTTGGGCGCTGACGTAAGCACGGCAAGGCGCAAGGACAGCCAGGGCAAGAGGGAAGGAAAGGGGACAGGGCACGCGCAGCAGCGGTCGTCCCGGCTCCGTCCGTCCCGGTTCTGCCCGCGGCGGTGCTGTGGAAATAGCACGGACGAGACGCGCCGGCCGAGACGGTCCTCGGCGAGAGCGCAGACAGCAGCCCTTCTCGTCCGGCCGAGAAGGCGTCCGAGGCCTCCGTTTTTGGTTGCGGCTTTGACCCCCGTGGTCTTGATGGCCTTCATCTGAACAACCGCGGACGCTTCTCCTCGACGCATCCGCTTCGCCGCCGACCACTACTGCAACTCCCGGCCTGTCGTTTAAGCCATCGGAACGCATATTGCCCTTGCTGCCGCTTCTGGTCTTTGTCCTGCCTCCGTCTGCTGCCCGGACTCGTCTGATCCTGTCGCTGCGATACCCCCCCCCGGAGCCCTGCTCGCCACCGCTTCGACCCCGGCCCATCCCATCGCCATCGATATCAACCCCCTTCCGTCTCTGGGACTCTTCAGGACCCTTTGCTTATCTTTTCGAAAGAACTATCATCATCGAGCCTTGGCGATTGTCCCCGTATTGGCCAACAGCCTCCCTGAACGCACCCTCTTCAACCCCTCAGCCATCCACATCCGCCGATTCGCATCATGAGTCCCTTCTACCCATCGTCGGATCCATCGTCCTCAAAGCTTGCCCTCTCAGTCATATCGCTGATGTCTCGGGCCCTCGCCAACCCGTCCTCCCAGTCCCTACGCAGTGCCGCCCTCAATGCAGCTCAGCTCTACGAGGACCTCAACTTTGGCCCACCACACCATCTCCGCTTCGCCAGCCCGCCCGTCACCCGCTCCAGCCATCCCGGCCCGTCGTCCAGAGCCGGGCGGCCCTCGCCCGCAGCTAATCTGCCCGTTGAGCTGCTCGATCTTATCTTTTACCATGTACTCAACTCTCCAGTGCCACCGGCTCCGCCACTTCCTCCACCTCCGCCGACCGAGGATGACCGACGAAAGCGGTTCACGTGTATGTTGAGGGATGGTGTTCGTCTCGATGCGCAGGGTTCTGTTCGGTCATGCACCATGGATCCTCCGCTTTCATCCAACGCTGCATCGATGTGTGTGTGCGACGCGCACCTTTACCAATCAGCACGGATTGCCACCCTGTTGTTGGCTGCTTGCTCGCGCTGATGTTGGGTGTCCGTACTGATATTGGGTATCCGTACTGATACTGAGTGCTCTTTTCCCTCGTGCAGCTTCTTCCTTCTGGTCAGGAGGCTCAACCGCACCATCATCCTCCCTCCCGCACGACTCCGTCCCAAACATCGACCCTATCCCCAGTACTGACCCTGCGGATGCGGCTGGCTCGATGGACTCGGCTTATGGTACGTTGTGGAGATGGGTTTTGGGCTATGCCCTGTCTGGCGACATGTCCTTGTGATCAACCTAGAGTGAAGGTCGTTTCCTTCATGCCTCGTTGCGCTGTCAGCATGGGCGATCGACCATGCGTGCTCGCGCTGGCTGGCCGGCGCGCTGGGTCGTTTCTGGCAACAATTGGGAACCAACAGAATGGCTGGCAATCGAACCGGCTTGTGGTGGAAGAATAACTGGCTTCTTGTGCTCCCTCCCTCCAGCCACTTGGAGTTCCCTGCCATTTGCGGGAGTGCTCCCACCACCTCCGACAACAGCAGCTATGCCCGATTCGTTCTCCATGAACTTTTTGGGCTCGTTCCAGGAGCATCCCGCAATGGACATCCTTTCCGACGACGACAGCTTCTTTGCTTTGTCCTCGAATACCATGCATATCGGCTGTCTTGATTCGCGTCCATCCCCAAGCTCTCTTAAAAACCAGCGCGTGCTCGTCAACTGTGCCCTCGTCAACAGATATTGGAGATATGTCGCCGAGGCGCACCTCTGGAGAGACCCTATGGTTGCCACAATCACGCAACTGCGCCGCCTGCTCCTCGGAAGTGTCATCCAAAATTCCATCACCTCCCCATCGCTCCCGACCAGCTTCAAACTCAACCAGTCTGTTCGCCGTCTGAACCTCGACAAAGTCGCTCTGAACTTCAATCACCTGCGGCTCCTCGAGCGATGTCTGGCCGAGTTCCCGCGCCTCTCAGAGCTTCGGATCAACCTGAACGAGTTCACCTTCTGGGGCCTGGAGCGGCTATTCTCGATCGAGTCCCAGGTTGAGACGCTGTATATCCACGGCAGCTTTGCATACGATCGCCACAGTCGTATCAGCAGGTCCTTTGCCGCTCAGCGACAACCCCCATCCAGATCTGGTTCGGCCTCCAACTCAGCTTCCAGCACAGGCTCCAGCACAGGCTCCAGCACAGGCTCCAGCACTGGTTCCAGCGACACACTCAAAAACCTCGTCAACCTTAGCATCGTGTACAACGAGACCCTGTCGCGGTTACCCCACCGCTCAGTCTTTCTGGAACAGCTCTCGCGTCTGATATCCAGCGCCGCGGGCCCGAAACTCAAGCGCCTGCATCTCGAGCGGTCTGGCCGCAAATCGCCATCCATCTCCCTCCTCGGAAGTCCCCTTCCCGCGGCCCCCAGCTCGGAGTACATCCATGCTCTTACCAGCCGCTGTGCCCACCTGCGCGTTCTGTCCTTGATTGACGTGGGCCTGGATGATGCAGGACTGCGGGCTCTGACCTCGTCCTGTCCGCAGCTCGACTCCATTTTGCTCGACTACAAGCGCGCTACAAAGGACGGCTTCCGGGATCACGTCGCAGCCCTCACCGGCCTTCAAAACATCGACCTGTCGTTGGTGCCCATGATCTGGAAAGAGTATGCCGTCAAGTGCCTCACCAAGTACGGCTCGTCCTCCCTGACGGGCATCTTCGTCGACCTCCCTTCCAACTTCAAGGATCCAAAGGCATCGGAAGCCGTGCGGGCGGCAATCATCGAGCTCCTTCGGGCCAAGAGCGGCCATCTCAAGGCATTCGCGGCCATGTGTGATGTCCGTGCTCTCAACCGCCGCTATCGCGCGTTTCTGCGGGACACGACGCCCATGCTGGAAGGCACCAACTTGTCTGTTATGGCCCGCGATGAAGTGTGCCACGTTCGCAACTGGATCGTCGATGTTGTCCGTACCTTGGCTCAAGTCGGAACGCTCTCCAATCTGGAGTACCTCGGTCTGACTCTGATCGGGGTTGATGGGTCCATGTTTGGCCAACGTGAAGCAGCTGGATGGAGGTTCAACCCAAACAACCCCGCGTTCATGCGCGACAACTGGAACCCTCCCTCACTGACGTCGTCCTTCGAGGTCATTGGGGATCCATCGAGCGAGATTTCAATGTGGCTCGATCCCTTGATGCTCATGCACACTGATCCATCTCTGATGCCGTCTCAGGTCCATCTCCCAACCCCAGCCCAGCCCGGCCCTCATTCTCAACCGCACTATCTACCGCATTCCCTGCACGCTCAAGGACACCATCCCCTGTGGCACGGCCAGCATCCCCTGTCGCACGGCCAACATCAACCACCTCAAGCTCCCAGCCAGAGCCAAGGCCAGGACCATACCCACAGTCAGAGCCATACCCAGAGTCAACCGCAGAACCAGCCCACGCATCCTTCCAGCGCCTTCCACCCTCCTGTGGCTGTCGATAGCGCAGCAGCGGCATCCAGCCTGCTATCCCAGCTCCTCACAGAAGGCTTGATATACCACCCACTCCCAGGCGCACCGGACACTCCAAATCCCACCACTCATCCCATAGCCCTTCTGCCGCTGCCGTCGTCTCCCGTCGCCCCATCGCAACAAACGTCGTCGCCCTCGTCGCTTGGCTCGCCCTCCCTCCCGCTCGCTGCAACACCCACAACAATCCCGTTCCCCCCAATCGGGATTCCCTTTGCGCCACTCTCAGTGGAAGATGAGCCCATCCATCCGTACTGGTTCCATGTTGGCGAGGCTCCGTCTGCTGAGAGCCTTCACATGCATCCTATCAGCCCCATGGCACCGACATTCTTGGACATCCACAGGCCCCACTACCGTCGAACGAGCACGCGCCAGGAGGAAGATGCCATCGATGAAGTCCATGCCCTCGCCAACGCCGAGCTCGAGGTGTTGCTCCAAAAATGCCCCCGTATCAAAGCCGTTTGGGGCTTTGGAGGGTCCCGTCAATCCAAGCCCGCGCCTGGTCCAGGTCCTGCCGGCGGAAGCAATAACAAGGGAAAGCGCAAATGGGGCGACGGCGCAAGTAGTGAACCGCCTCGGCCGGCTGCCACGAACTCGCCAAGGTCCACGAAGGCTCTTCGGTTCTCCAAGGAAGTCTGGGCTGTCGTCACTCAGTTCCAGATCTACTAAGGCCGCCGCCGCCCCTCCTCCATTTGAAACAGGACACACCATTTTGCTTTCAGTTGCCACTGGTTTTGGTTTTGGTTTTGGATGGGAATACAGTTTGCTCAACATCTTTCACACCCCCGACCCTGGTCGCTGCTCTGTGATGCGGCGGTTCAATCGACAGCCTTTATGGCTGCCATTGGCTTCAGCGGACCCAAGAATATCGCTGCTCGCCAATCCTATGCCCAGTTGGCGCATCGGTGCCCAAAGCAGCGCAACGAACTGATGCTTCGCACATATGCAGCGGATCGGTTGCCCCCATCCGCATGCATCTTCCCAGCGTCCTGCCACAAGCAAAGTGTTCTTGGCCGTCGACGACCCACTATATTTGAAGAATACCACGACAGTTCGGAGCGCCGCACATGCACGGAAGGTCGAGGCTGTCTTCATCGACGCTGCTCTCACGCTCGTCAGAGTCCTTGCGGGCTTCGCTCCCATGAGTCGAGGTGGCGTTCGATTGACTGCCACCAGTCGGCCCTTTCTGGTGATTGGGCTGTTTTGGACTCCGGGCCTGGGACGCCCTTGGGTTATATGTGAGTGACCGGCCTTCATAGTCGAACGTTAGTTCGTCGCCTTTGGCAATGTCCTGGGCAGCAAACAAGGCCAGGCGGTGGAGCATTGTATCTGGGGCATCGATGAAGACCGGGTGCTGGATAACGTTTGGGCAGCACGAATGGTTGATGAACCTGGCAATGTTGCCCCGGTACCGGGCATCGATTTCGTACTTGAAGTTCTTGACGTCGTCGTAGTCGAGGGCAAAGCGGTAGGTTGACCGTTTCTCCACGTCGTTTTTGTGCCGACATTTGCCCTCCTCTGCCGTGATGATTTCGCCAATGTACTCGCACAAGAAGGTGCCCTTTTTGATGGCCTGGGTGGTCCGCAAGGCCCAGCCCTTGTACGGTGCCCGGAAGATCTCAAAGGCCCCAATGAGTTCCGGCAGCGGGCCCTTCTGGATGACTCGCGACGGGCAGTTGGGTCCGCAGCCGCAGATCGATCCGCACTCGGCGATCGCTTCGCCAAAGTCGAGCTGCAGCAGTCCAGCGTCATTGTAGGGGAACCTGAAATCCGTACCGCCATAGCAGCTGCAGAGGTTTGTTGTTGCTGAGTTGCAGCCGCTCGATTGGGCGGCGCCGAGCAGCGATCCGTTGCTGTTCATGAGCGAGTCTGGAGAGCAGTCGCATCCCGTAAAGAAAACTTGGTCGTACTGGGGGATTTCTTCGCCAAAGACGTTGCGATTGGCCCAGCGAAGCTCTGCTGGAGGGCCCTCGTCGTCGATCTCGTTCTGGACCTGGATGATCGGTCCGGAGACGCACGACGACAGAAGCCTCTCCCACTCGTCTCGCTTCGGCAGGTTGGCATTCTCGGTGGCAAAGACCGACGTCTCGGACCTGTACGCATATGCCTTTGCTTTTGCTTTTGCTTTTGCGTTTGCTTTTGCTGCAGAGACAGGACGCCCGTGCCGGCGCCGTAACATCAGATCGAATTTTGCAATGTACGGGATGGCGACTTCGACCTTGGTCGTCTTCTTGCCTTCCAGTATCTGAAGCTTCTTTGCTCGAGCACTGGATCTCGATAGCGCAGATGCCGCCCCAGCTTGGTGAGGTACAAGCGCTGCAGCCGGCCCGTATCCAGAGTCGTCGGCAATGCTCTTCCTCTTGCTTTCGCAGCCGGGCTGGGTGCCTCTGTCGATATGGTAGATCACCTCTGGCGTTGATCCGGCCGACACTTGGCTCGATTGGCGAGGGGCCAGCCGGAGCATATACCGATCAATCATCCACTTGCAGCCTGGCAAGAGATTGGATTCTGGCTCCCAGGTAGCTTCATCGTATCCTACCCACTTCACCAGGTATATTCTCGCCTGTTTGGCCATTCGGATCACGATGGTTCCAACAGCGAGAAGACTAGCAGTCAGTGCGATGACGGCGATCACTCAAAATGGCAGTGTCCGGCTTTGACGCTCAACCGATACCGCTGCTCGGACGCTGTCGATGGCTGCTCTCCGCCTCGGGCTTGTATGAAGCCGATCGACTGCCCATCGGGTCTGCTGACGACGACTACACCACCTCCACGTTGCAATCTGTGATATCTTCGACCTGAGGAGACGAGGAGCACACTCGGTTAGCGTGAGTGTGTGCGGGAACTACCCATATTTTGGCGAGCGCTGACAAAGTGCCGGTGCAGCCGCCCTGTTCCAGGATCAACTCGACGAGTGTCGTAGCCGAGTGTCGTAGCCGAGTCTGCACTGCTGGATCAGGCCGCAGAGCCAGACGGATCGATGCAGTGCGGAACCAGCAGCCATCGAACATGGCCGGCATGGGCTGCTCTCGCTCACCTCATACTCGGACAGATCCGCAGCTTCATCCCAGCAGATTTTCTCAGATCTCCTCGGGCTTTGTATTTTCCGTCGCTTGCTGACCATGGTTTGGAGGTACGATCGCCTTGGGCAAAGAGAACAAGAGCGAGTTGCGGCTCGACAGCGAGGACGCGGCGGATTTGAGGATGTCGCTTCCTCCGGCCAGCGGACACGCAAACGAGCGCCGGGACCTCCTCAGCTTCATCGACAACAACAGCAGCAGCAGCAGCAGCGCAAATCGGATGCAGGCACCAGAGTGAAGTGAGTCAGATAACCAAAGAGAAATGAGACATATACCCAAACGCACCAGGTGCGTCCGAGACTGGGCTGCTATTCTTTATTTAGCACTTTGCAGTCGCAATCAATATCGGCAAGACCGTTGGAACAGAGATCTAGCCGGGATGCACTGCGACCGAGCATGCCCCGGGTGTGCTGTCTATTGCCTCCGGGATCTACAAGGCCTTGGCCATGTAGACCCCGCTATGATGTCCGCGCTGCTTCCCCGAGCCGCTGCGTCAAGATGGTGATGAAGATCTGCATCGTGTAGCACGCATCGTTTCCTGCAAATAGTAGAGCGAGTCAGTCTCTGTTCTCTGGCGCCGCTTACCATTTTGCCGTTACATGGAGCTCGACAGCGCTGGCATCCGACCCCACGCTGAGCACATGCCATCGGGCTGCTCACCTGCGTTGTGGAGGTGCCGCGCGGGAATGCCAAGGGCCTGGGCCATGCGAGTCAGCGAAAGCACCTCGGGCTTGCCCGTCAGACCCTGGTAGACTCGCTGGGTATCGTATGATTCCATGGATGCGACGGTGATGCCGATCGACTCGAGCATCTTGGCGTCGCCGTGCAGAGCGTGCCCGACAACGATCTGGCCAGGCAGTGCAAGATCCCGACGCAGTTCCTCGCATACTTTCCTCAGAGACTGGAATTGGGTTGTTCCAAAGGAATAGCGATAGCGGTTGTCCGGGACAAACGTGCCGTTGGAAAGATGTCTGTTTTCCTTGATCAAGAAATGCTTGGCGATGACGCCCTTGGGAAGCACCTTTGACCACTGCAGATCGGCCGGTGGCGATCCTGCACCTGAGGCCAATGTCGATGTCGATGTCGATGCCGATGCCGATGACGGGGTCGACGATTGAGGCACGAAGCCGGATCGTGAGTCCGCTTCGACCGAGCTCCACGGTGCGTAGATGGACGGGTCCCAGATGGTCCATCCGATCTCCAGCACGATGTTCTGGTCCCGCTCATAGTTCTCAATATCCAGGGCGAGAAACAGTGTTCCGCTGTCTGACACAGCCCTCGCGGCCGCGAGATCCAGCGAGCGCTTGGAGTGCCGAGCACTCTCGGCAGACTTGATTTGCCGCTTGTGGTCCCTCTGTTTCTTCAGAAAGGCCTTGTAATCGCTGGCGTCCTGGATGGCAATCGGCTCGACGTGTGTGTACGCAAGGTACTCGAGGGGAGCCGGTGCATGAAGCAGCAGCGGCATCTTCTTTTCGTTTTGGATATAGCGCTCCAGCTCTGCAAGGATTGTCGGCCAGGCCTGTGCCGAGACGAGGAGGGAGAGTCCCTTTGGCGACTGAGAATCGAACGACGGAGCAATGCCTATCAGAAAGCAAACCGGTTAGCTGCGACTGGAATACATCGATAAGCCTTCAGCCCAAGGCAAGAGAGCAGCTGCAATATCAGAAGGGTACCAATGTAGTATTCAAGCGATCCGAGGCGTTGAAAGACATCGGGCTCGACGAAGAACTTGCGAACGAGGCCAGCGAGCGCCCGGTCGAGATTGACGGTGAGGTGTTTCTCGAGGAAATGGAGAGAGCAGAACGGCGCCATTGGATGTGCTGATTCGGACGATGAAGATGGTGCTGATGACGCTTTGGTGCTTGATGACGGCGGTGTCGCCGGGGCTGATGCTGGGATTGATCTGGAACTGAAGGTCGCGGAGGCCCGCAGAGACGAAGTGGACAGCAGGGCTCCGGTCAGTAACGACTGAGATGCGGCAGGTCGGCAAGGCAAGGGCAGAGGAATGAAGACGACGGCCGAGAGTCTTGTCGGCAGCCTCAGGGTCTTATTGAGGAACATTGGCGAGCAGATCAAGGCCAAGCCGGCTCGGCTTGGAGGCAAGCGCAGAAGGCGCAGACGAAGGCTCGATTGCGGACGGGGTTGGCCTTGATCTTGCTCCGCCTCTGGGGCCGCCTCGCCTGCATGGTCGCCATCGGACGCTAGATCTCGGAGTCGAGCAATGAGAAAATGTAGCGTCCGAATGATCTGCATGCACGCAGGCTTTGCTGATCGACACTTGCGCCGGATGATCGAAACAGTCTTGTCACTTGGCAGATGCGGTCCTGAGCGACAGCAACTATGATTTCGCCGAGCCATTGCTCCTCTGACCCTGCTGCTCTTGCTTCCTGATCCACCAGACTACTGCGACCACTGCCAAAAATGGATTCCAAACCATCGAGAGGCACGGAGACAGGTGCGGGCTGTCGTCGAGCTGACTCCGTCCCGGTCGCAGATCCAATGCTTGGGCTTGGTCCGCCAGCAACTGGCACTATCACTGACGTCGATGTTACGGCCAAACAGCATTTCGATAGCCTCAACCACCGAATGGTTGCCCAGGAGCACTACCAGCAATCCCAGCGCCATCAGCCTCTGCCCCAACGTCCATACAGACCCTGCCATCGTTATTTCCAGACAGGACTTTGTCCGTTTGGAGCCAAATGCCGATACTCGCACCAGTCCCCGAGCCCGTATGGTCGTCCCGAGCCAAGACCAGTAGCAGCACATCAAACGCCATCATCGCTCCATCAGGCTTTGTTTCATCAGGCTTTGTTTCATCAGGCTTCGTTTCATCCGCTGACGCATGTCCATGCCCAGCCGCCCCAGCCCGGACCGATCAACATCGCCGGGATGCCACCCGAACTCGCGGCGTATCCAAATCTCCCTCCCAGCCTGTTACCGCCGTCCGCGGGCTCGACTGCTCCGCCGATCGACTGGGGAATGTAGAGCACCGCCCATTCATGGCCCTGGGCATATGGGCAATCCGTCGGGCACATGGGCCATCCGTCGGGCACAACCAACCCGATTGAGAGGCCGCAGAGCGCCGATGATATGAAGCCATGAGCAGATATGCGCGCTGTCTCCAATTTCAACAGATCGCACATGGCTCGGCGAATATGCATCACATCCGAGTGCCAGGCAAACAGAGTGCGTTTCGAAAGCGTGGTGGTTGCCGATGTTGCCGATGCTGCCGATGTTGGACAGCCGTGGCGCAGGCAGGGTGACATCCACCTGACCGAGAATCTGTGGCTGGACACGTTTTGGCTTTCGCCAAACAACACCACTTCCCTCCCCATCGTTGCCTGCGATCCATGATTCGGCCATGTCTTCGGAAGAAGCCAGGAAGCAAAAGGAGCGCCAGCATCATCGGCTGTTTTCCGCCGACTTTATCGTCTGGCTCTCTGTGTTGGCAGTCGCTGCATCGACCCTTCTCTACATCCTCCTGAACCCAGAAGTCTCGCATCCAGCTGGCACACCTCCGCCCGATGAGACCCAGGCTTCCGCGGAGCATCACAGCGACCACGCCCATCATCTCTCACTGGAGCTCCGAAGACTTGAGCAAAAGGAGGCGCTCTCAAACCAGTTTCGAAAGGTAGTGTGTGAGCCCAGATCGGCGTCCGAAGCACACAAACTCGCTCGACTGTTGTCTGACTTGCGTGCTGGTCGATTGCTCAGGTCTATCCAAAAGAGATCCTTCCGCTCTTCTTCAACCACGACTATGAGAAGCTCTGGATTCCGCTCTATACCTGGCCTCCGCCGTGGGAGCAGCACTACCAGATCATCAGCAACGCCGAGTGCTGGGCTCGCGATCATGAGGACTCTGTGATAGGTGTGTGTGCCAGAACAGCAGCAAGCCTCACTGGGACTGGCTGCAGGGGCCGTTTGTCTGTTCTTCAGGATCCTGCCGGAATGTGGATGAAATAATGCGCCTGGCTGTTTATGGAGGTAGCACCGGGATGGTCGTGTTGATCTGCTTGATCAATGTCCCGAGGAAGCGCTCACCAGCCACCAGACCGCACGACACCGCAACTGCTCCAGCCTGGACTGACAGCCCTGTGTTCTCCAGACGACAAGCTTGTTTCCAGCTACGTCGGCTTTCAATCCTCCAAGACAAGCGACATTGAAAAGTACTACGACGCCATGAACAGCGCCGCGTTCGAATATGTATATCACCACGAAGCATTCGAGCACAACCGCCTGAACTACTCCGATACCCTGCTGGTTCTGCAGCAGCGCCAGAGTCCCTCAAAGTCTGTCCCCATCGACGACATCTTTTCCACCCTCAACCACTTGAAGGCTCTGGCCTTTGCCCTTGAGCATTCGAGCCAGACCGAAAATTTCTCGTTCTCGATCGAGTTCCTGTCCAAGCTGCACGTCGATCTCTCGTCCAACCTCCAACTGGCCGTTCCTGACTCGGTCGATGCCGAGCTCGGCGTCTGGCGCAACCATGACGCTGCTTTGGGGCTATCGCATGTGCTGACTCCCTACTGGATCGAGGTCTTCCCGCTGATGGATCGCTACATCGAGTGGCTCAATCGATGCAGCACCGAACTGCAGGAGTCGCATAGCGCCTCCGACGATGGCCGAAACTGGATCCGCTCGGCGCTGTTTGCATTCGAGGCCCTCTATCGCTTCACAAGCATCAACCCATTCTCTAACGCCAACTCCAAGATCGCGCGACTGATTATGAATATCATCCTCGTCAAGGGCGGCCTTCCGCTCGTGGTTATATCGGATCCAGATGCGACCGCTTACTACAGTCTGTGGGAGAGCCCCAAAGACAAGCTGCCGTTCCTCCGCCACCACCTTGAGCTGCTGAATCGCAATCTGGCTTCGTATGTATGAGCCGCGGCGCCTGTCCTTGTGGGAACAGCGCAACGCCGCATACGCTTTGCCAAATAGCGCACGACATCCAAATCTAAAGCAATGCGGCTCCTCACAGCCTGGATATCGGATCCTGTACTCTCAGAACACTCTGCAGAGGCTCTCGCCGGATCAATACACCCATGCGCGTGCATTGGCCCATACCGCGTTCAGGAACAGGCCTGGTTATATCCTGCTCCTTCCGCAAAGTACCCTTCATCGTCCGCCCCGGGTCTGCGAGGGTGGAGCAGAGCGCGAGTGGTGCCATTTAATCGGCCTGGCCTCTCCGATCCTCCCAAACGGCCCGGCATTAGACTGCCAGCCGGCTGAGGGACTCGACATCGGGATGAGTCCGCAGCCAGTGCCAATGTTCCGTTGGTGCATCGTCCTATTCCCGGCCAGGCTCAAGAGTTCTGGCTGGCTCTCATCCGCCACTCGATCGGGGCGCTCTGTCGTGGCTCGGCTTCTCGTCATTGTGGCTTCCCTTTCGCTTCGTGCACTCGCCATCGTCGTTGGCCCGATGGTTTCTCGGTCTTGGGTTCGGGTCGTCAAGGATCACGTGCATCACCCGCACTTTCCTTCGAGCGCTGGCGATGCAGGCCTCTGCGTCTGCATCTTTCCGAATCGCCTCTCAGCGGTCGCCCCGGCAGCAACGCTATCGAGCGAGCCGAGGCCTCTGCGCGCACCCTCCGTCCAGCGGCACGATCCTGCATTTCGCTTCTGTTCGTTCCAACCGGTCTTGGACGCGTCAGAGCCCTTGCCCAGCCAAAGCCCGCATCTGTCTCCGTCGATCAATCAACTACCCGTCATGTCGATGTCACGATACCGCACCATCAAGCTGCTGGGCGACGGATCCTTTGGATCGGTCCTGATGGCCGAAAACAAGGAAACGGGCGAGGTGGTATGTGGCACATCAACTCGATCGGCAGGGCGCTGTGGCGAGTGGAGCCCAGGCCGACCCGTCCCATCGCTGGGCAATTGGTGATATGACTCAGCAAAACGAAGCCGAAATGACTCGATGCCGTTGATGGAATCAGGAGATTGCGCAGGGCACCAGGGTCCGGATCTAACGTCCAGGACCACACGGTCAACCTCGATATGTTGGGCTGGGGGCATTCCCACACGCAGGTCGCCATCAAGAAGATGAAGAAGAAATACTACTCCTGGGACGAGTGCCTGAGTCTTCGCGAGATTAAGGCAAGCAGTAGCGATGCCGCCAACGCAGCTTGCTGTGCGTGGCTCGAGCGTGCGAAAGGCAGCGCAAACGATCTTGGGCTGACGGTATATCACGTTTATGCACGACTCCAGTCCCTCAAGAAGATCAACAACCATGTGAACATCATCAAGCTGCGGGAAGTTGTCCGAGAAAGCGATGAGCTGTTCTTTGTGTTTGAGTATATGGAGGGCAATCTATATCAGAAAATGAAGGCTCGCGAAGGCAGGCCGTACAGTGAAGCTGAGGTCAAGCGATTCATGTAAGCCTGTGGCTGGCAAGGCTGTTGGCTGGAGAGATTTGAAGCCGAGAATATGGCAGAGCCCACAGTCGAGTTGCTCGGTGGTGATTCTGCCTGCCGACGCCATGGCCCTCTCTGAAAACGATTGAACCGAGTTGATGGCGATCTGTCCAATCCGTGCCTGGCATTCCACGAGTATTCGATGGCCCCAACGATTCACACCGCTCACTGTCGCGCTGGTCTGGGTGGTTAGATTTCAGGTTCTGCTTGGATTGGCGCATATGCATAAGCACGGGTTCTTCCACAGAGACATGAAGCCTGGTGAGTGGTCGCAATCTGATGGGTGGATTAACGGGTGGATCAACGGCGCCCCCGCTGTCAACTGCATCTACTCTCGTCTGCAGCTTTGCGCATGGCTGACCCACTCATTTGAACTTGAAAACTGGAATAGAAAACCTGCTTCTTTCGGGGGATGTCATCAAAATTGCCGACTTTGGTCTGGCTCGCGAGATCCGAAGTCGACCACCGTACACGGAATACGTCAGCACTCGATGGTATGCGCACATGAAGCCAGAGCCGAGCCCATGCATTTGTTGATCAACGCATCGGTGGCTTTCAGAATGCACAGCTGCATCCTATCTCGTACCCCGAAATCGACACCGCATCATCGGGCAGCTTGTTGCCTAGCTTTATATCCGTCCACTAGCGTCGTCGTTCCTTGCGTACCCATGACCTGTCTCTGACACTCCAACTCATCCAGGTATCGGGCGCCAGAGGTTCTTCTAAGATCGACCGTGTATTCTTCGCCGATCGATGTTTGGGCCATTGGCACCATCTTGGCAGAAATGTTTACACTCCGACCCCTGTTTCCCGGAAGCTCTGAGGTGGACGAGATCTACAAGATAGTGTCGATCCTTGGCTCCCCAACGAATGAACCCGATCGTGTGCAGACGCCACGCCGGAAGCCCGGAAGCTACTATTCGCCCGACACACCTTTCTCGGATCGACATGGGATCAGGGCCGGTGGTGTCTGGCCAGAAGGCATTCGGTTGGCTGCAGCCATGGGGTTCAAGTTCCCACACATGGCCTCAGTGCCCCTCAGCCAGATCATTCAAAATGCCCCGACAGAGGCCCTCCAGCTGATTGCGGACACACTTCGATTCGATCCCAACGAGCGTCCCACGGCGTCCGAGTGTCTGCAAAACCCTTGGTTCAGCGATCTGTGGACGACTGACCTGGCCCGGAATGCCATGTCGGCTCCGCCGCCTTCTGTCAAGTCGTCTGTGGTGGCAGCAAGCCGTGCCGATGCATCGCTGGCTGACCCAGAGTCTTACAGCTCCATTGATGAAGTAGCACACTTGACTCCTCCTTTGCAGCCGTTTGGCTCGAGTCGATCGCCTATCAAGGGCATTGGAGGCCCTGGACACACTGGCAGCAAGCCAGTGCAAGCAGTCCTCACTCCGACATTCGAAGAAGTACCGGAGACTGCGCTGAAGGGCAGCAATCACGATCTCGTTGACCCACTTCTGGAACAAGAGAGCAGTGATCTGGTGATGCCGCTGGGGTTTGAAAAACCCCGGGAGGGTCGATCGCCGTATGAGGAGATCGTATCAAAAGGTAAGATGGACAGAAAGCGACCCCGGAGCTGCAGTTCGATGCCTGACACAGTCTGCGAGGAACATTTGATGGATCAGGAGGCTGGATACCCTACTTTCCTGGTGTGAACATCGATGGCTGTTGCCGTTTCGCTCATCGGCGTTGCCTCAAGCCAAGCCCATCCGCTGGGCTCGTGCGCATGCCACCATCGAGCATTCACATTGATCATGCGTTTCTCCTCCAATAGCCCAGTACACAAAACCCGATGCGATAGGCAGGCCATATCTGCCCCTCCCAAATGTGCACGCCGGTTCGGGCAACACGCCGACACGGCTGTCTTCGCAAGGTGCATCCAATGCAGTCGGCTCTGGATTCGAAAACATCCCTCCGAGGGCGGCTGGTGCGATCGGCTCGCGATCAAATGCAGAGTTCCCGCTATCATCGACTCCCGAGGCACATGAGGCAGACGATCGCATCGAGGGACTCTTGGAAGAGATGGACGAGATATCCGGCTTGCGACAGGAGACAAGGCAGACGGAGCCCGCGGCGACGGCTGGTAGGATGGCGGCGAGCACAGCGACCTACAACGACTCGTCAGGATACTATCCGATCTCAAGCGTAGGACCAAAGATGCCGCTTCGGGATGTGCCCAAGATCCCTGGTATCGGCAGCAATCCCTTGCAGCTCGCCAGCTACACTTCTGCTCAGAACGGCCTCGACAGCTCCGCCATGTACCCGCGGCATCCAAATGCATCGCAATCGCAGCTCCAAAGGCCGCCATCACTCTCTCCTTACCAAGAAGCTATCCGAAATTCCACAAAACTACCAGAATTTATTTCAGATAAGGTTCCTTTGAAGCCAATATCGATATCATCTTCGATCCAGCTCCAGCAGAGAACCACACAATACGCATCGCCGTCCACCAACCTGGCCCCGATCGCAGGTCGGATGCGCGAGCAGTCGCCGACCCAGCAGAGCAAGGGCCACACAGACCCTGCATTAGCGGCGGCTGGTGCCAAGTCCTCCAAGGTGACCTCGTTTTTCTCGAATGCTGCATCTCTTCTGCAGAAACGGCCGACTGGACAGCAAGCTTTGCCGCCCGCCGCTGCCTCTCCAGCTGTGGCGACGACCTCGGACCGGCCGCCACGGTTAGACAACCTTCGGGTGAAAGGTAATAGCCACCCTGGCACGCCGATGCGTCTTGGTATCTGCTCTGACGGCGTTGCTTGCGAACTAGGAGAAATGAATGGGCAGTACCCAGAGTTGATATCTTCGCTAACCTGGCCATGCCGGGCTTGATCCTCGCTGCAACCCCTGTCCATGGCGCAGGACTGTCCATGTCGAGGACCATGCTCGCCCAGCAGCCAACTCATCCAGCCCACGCTAACCCAAATCGTCGAAGCTCCATCAACCCCTCAAGCAACATAGTTGGCTCTGTTGGCGCCAGCCAAGCTGCGGGCGGATTTGGTGGAATCACGAGTCCATATCAAAGCACCTCGAACCTCAACAGCATCCTGGGCTCGTCCTCGAACCTGCGGCCGTCCAACATAGCTGTGCCCGGAGGACGCCTGCGCTCTCACAGCACTCAACATGACCCGCTGTATGCCGGGACCAGGAACGCCGCTGTTTCATCTCCGTCAGGGCATGGCCATGGCCGCGGAGCTCATGAAGGCGGCAGGGCATCACGGCGCCAGTCTATCACCTACAACCCTAACGTGCACGGCTCCAAATCCAGTCTTGCCTTCCCCACAATTCCAGAGTCAAGGCGCTTCGGCAAAGACGAGTGGTCAATGGCTGGTGAGCAGGGAGGCCTTGCGGGCTGGAACGCCTCTGACAGCAAGAGCATCATAGGGCAAAGCGCCACTAGCGGCATCAATCTACCTGCTCTCTCGAATCCCACGCCGCACCACGGCAAGCGACCAAGGGCCAACAACCCGAGCCAGCCGCCTGCTCAACCTGCCCAGCAGTCGCCCGGCATTGCACACGGACAACGCCCCCCAAACGGACGCCCAGATGGCTCCAGCGGCGAGAATTCCAAGTCGGACTCGCGGCGCAACAAGATGCTCTTCGGAGGCATATACTAGTGCGACAGAGGACATGTTCTGGCGGCGATTCATGCTGCTAGCAATAGCGTTATTTGTCCGCCTTCTTGATTGTTTCGTTGCCTGGTTTTGACCCTGCCCATTCTGCTCCTGTTCTGTTCGAGGAGTCTGCCTGACAAGTCTCGAGCAAAGGAATACATGTACGATACAGCACACAACACATGGCCATACCTGGCTCGATCAAACTCACCCATTGCCTGCACATCAGTGGATTTGGTGCAGCCACAAGCAACGATCGTGGGGACAGGACTGGGGTAGATGAGGCGCCTATTACGCCAGCATGTGGAAAACTGCGTCGTAGAAGTGGCATGGCGGGCCAACAACCATGGCGGGCCAAGAAACATAGATCTGGGCGGGAAACAGGATGGCCAGCTGCGTCATTGATATTGGAACCTACAGCCCAGTCCATCGTCGATAGATCCACCGCTCCATCTACCAGGGTCGTACTCGCGCGGGGCATTCCGATCACCGAGGCGGCTCACACTGGTTACCTGCTCTCTCAGACGACTGGAAGCATGTCCGAAATCCATGTAGCTGACCTGGCTGATCTAGCCAAGGGAGCAATGTAAGCATGCCACAGACAAGCTGACCGGAACAGCCGAGCATAGAAGCCATTCCCTTCTCCCAGATCAGAGCCTCGCTACTGAGTTCGTCGTCACCTTGCCTATCAGGAAAGAAGTCTCGACTCCGGTCGGCAAAGTCCTGCTCTCCCGAATTGAGGACAGGGTCTATGCGACCGCCGCACTCTGTCCGCATGCCAAGGCTTCGTTGGTCAAGGGCACCCTCTCAAGCGACGGGCGTCTGATGTGTCCCTGGCACGGCGCCTGCTTCCATGTTGCCAGCGGCGACATTGAAGACGGACCTGCCATAGATCATCTGCGAAGCTACAAGGTAGACCACGAGCCCGCAAAAGCACTGTGTTTCAGCTGCCTCTACGAAGCACTGCTCAGGTTCATATCTGTGATATTCTTCGCAGGTGTCAGTTCGGGATGATAAGGTCATGTTGGTTCTCGAAGGCAATGGTGAGCAGTCACACTCCTTTCGCGAGGGACTTACTTCTCCGCAACTGGGAAAGCGCTGAACAGCATTGCGTGCCATCGACATTGTTCTGAGTCCTTGAGGCGTCTCGTCTAGAGCCCAAGGGTCCCGGTCGAGCGCCGCGATGCCTCAAACAGTCATCCAGCGAATCCGAGCAAGTTGTGGTTTTGGGAGGTGGCGCTGCCGGCTTTGCGGCTTGCGAGTCCCTCCGCGAGGTAGTAGCCCTTCAATCTTGGTCGGTTGTACCTGGGCCGTTGGTGGTGGCTTATGCTTTGGCCTTCATGGATACAAGCTGCGACTTGGTGCAATCTCGATTGCAAGCTCAGTATCCCTGATTCACGCGACCGGCTGGCTCGATGTTGGCACTGGTTTTCAGCTTGGCTTCTTGGGTAGAATCCTCATGATCACCAGCGAAAGCTACTTGCCCGTCGAACGGTAGGCTGTCAGGAACTCTACTAGCTTCTGTGCTCAGTACAATCCCGTCGATGCTGCTTACATCGGTCGCTCGATTCGGTTCTCTTGGACAAATGCGACTGCAGTCCAAAGATTGGGAAATCGCTCAAGATCGACGCGGCCAAGATTGCCCTCCGCGATGCAGCCTACTTTACCGAACGGGATATTCTCGTGCGCCTCAATACGGTCAGTCGGCCCGCTCTTCGAGACCGCCACGATTGGGGATAGTCCTCCCTGAGATTGCTCATCGCTTTTGATCAACTGTTCCAGGAAGCTGTGTCAGTGGATACCGGCGCCAAAACAGTAGTGGTGCATAACATTACGTCGGATCAGCGCGAATGCATCAGCTACAACCGTCTGGTGATTGCGACTGGAGCCAAGGCAAGCTGAGCCCTCGTTGTGAAGCCAGCCACTCCGTGTCCAAGCGAGCAGCAACTCGTGCAAGAGCCTTACACTGCCATAACTCATGCGAGATCTCCTCTTCTATACCTTCACAGCCACGAGTTCCCCAGATTCCAGGCCATGAACTGAGGAACGTGTTTACGATTCGCCGTGTCGAAGACGCCAATGCCCTGGACGCCGGTACCATTTCTTGCGATCGCACGGCAGCCCTCATCCCAGATTGAGACATGCACATGCCCATGCTCACTTTGGAAGCTGCATACGAGCCTGGCGACTTGGCCCAAAATCGTGGCTCCAGTTGATAACGATGCACTCTCGACACACATCAATCCCCAATCCCTCATGTATCCAGCTCTCGCGGCAGTCTCTCAAGGGCAGGCGGCTCTTCCCAGGATTGTCATCATCGGGTCCGGGTTCATCGGACTCGAGGCGGCCGCGGTGCTCGCCAAGAAAGCCAAAGTCGAGATTGTCGGTCGAGAACGCATTCCGCTCCAGAAGATTCTCGGCCCACGTATTGGCCAAGCGATACAGAAGCTGCACGAACAGAACGGAGTTGTCTTTCACAATGATGGCCAGGTGGCTGAAATCCGTCCCTCTGGCAAGTTCGTCTTGCTCCTTGTTGCTGCCGGCAGTATGTG
Source organism: Polychytrium aggregatum (assembly GCF_025602895.1). NCBI lineage: Eukaryota > Fungi > Chytridiomycota > Chytridiomycetes > Polychytriales > Polychytrium > Polychytrium aggregatum. Next base: position 174,640 of record NW_026516243.1, read on the forward strand.
TGGCGAATACGTTGAAATGATGCATTCTAATCCGCAGTGCTGATATCGGAACTGCAGACTCTAATCCAGAAGTTGCGGGCTCCGTTGTTCTCGCCGACGGAAGAGTTCTGGAGGCCGCCATCGTGATATTCGGAGTCGGTGTTGTTCTTTCGACCCAGTTTCTGGAAGGGAGCGCCATCCAAGTGGATGCAGACGGTGGAATTGCTGTGGACAAGTACCTCGGCGTCAAGGGGCAGGAATATGTTTATGCTGCTGGTACGTCAGCGTGGGCGAGTGCCATCGAACCGTCCGGCGGATTTGTTTAACTCTACGATGCTTATGTTTGCCAATCTGGAACTCGGTGCTACTGCCCAGGCGATATTGCGAGGTACCCCTACCATTTGGAGGGGGCTGCCGTTCGCATCGAGCACTGGAATGTTGCTATGGACCAGGGCCGCACTGTGGCCAGAAACATCTACGCCAGAATGACAGGCAAATCCGAGCTCCAAGGCTTTCAGTCGGTTCCATATTTCTGGTACGCCTACATAGGAGGATTGACCCACCACATCCCAACCCAAGTCCGTCTGTTGTGGATGCATTTCCTTCCCGAAGTGGCTCTCACCACCCAACGGCGCTGCTGCACATGTTGCGGGCCATAACTTCATCTGACACAGGAGCACCCAGTACGGAAAGAGCCTGCGATACTCGGGGCATTGCCGCGAAGGTTTTGACGAGGTCATCATCCAGGGATCCACTGATCTGAACCCGGACGGGTCTGGTCTTGGGTTTTGTGCGTTTTACGTCAAGAACAGCCAGGTCGTCGCAGCATCCAGCATTGCCCGAGACCCGGTCGTGTCGCATTTCAGCGAGCTCTTGCGACTTGGCAAAGCTCCAACCCCGGAGCAGCTGCGAAACGGGCTCGAGATCACCACGGTTTCGATCTGAGATTCGCGGCCGGGCTACCGGGTATGTGCGCGGTGTATTCGCTCAATATAGCTGTGCACTCGGCGGAACGGCAATGTCGCCCCGCTGTCGGCGATGATTCACGAATCTGATGCGGTATTGCTGCCGGATCACTCGTCATCCAGCTCTCCCTCGGACTCCAACTCGTGCCCCTCTGCCATATCCATCATTCGCTGCCAACGGTCCTCGAGGATAGCCTCTCGCTCGTCCGAGAGGATCCTGTCGGGATCGACCAGCTTGATCTGTTGTTAGAGGGAAGGCTTAATGAGACAGCATGCAACTCTGCTGCCTCGTGCGAACGAAGAGCCACGGTATACGGCAGCCTGACAGCAAAGTTTATAGAGTATGCTGGCGAGGCAAGACAGCTTACATGCGGAATAGGAAACTTTTTAGGCCTTTGCCCTGGCAGAGGTGGTAGATCGATGAGCGTTCCGCACTTGGGTAGCCCTTTAACCCATTCGCCGTGGTACGACTGCCGCTTCTGCTTGTATATGTATTTTCCGGGTCCCTCCTTGAGATCATCCATCCACATTCCTTCGTATCGATCCCCGTTCGCTGAGGTTGGGCCGTCCAGAGGGCCCAGTCGGGCAGTGTGCGACATGGTTGCGATTGAATGTGCCGGTGCGATACGGGTGGGATGCGGGTTCAGGAGTGAGTTGAATGAAACCTTTCCACGCTCTTCAGAGTTGCAGGCGGGCAGGGCAATCGACAGCGCCTCAACGCTTACCCAACAGCAATATGCCCTGTCCTTGCCGCTTTTCCTCGTGCCATTCACCCTCGTAAACTGATCCATCGATGTAGAACATTTTGCCCCAGCCCTCCTTCATATTGTTTTCCCAGTGTCCCTCGTAATGGCTCCCGTCTTCATAGTAGTGCGTGCCAAAGCCATGTCGCTTGTCGTTCTGCCATTCGCCTGCGTAGACCTTGCGCAGCTGGGCCGTGGGCTCGCTGATGTCGTCTGAGGGCTCTTTCGGGACGCTGAAGGTGCCATACCCATGTCGCATATCATTTTGCCACTCCCCTTCGTAAACGCTTCCGTTTTTGCGGTAAAAGTAGGTTCCGTTGCCTGCGCCAACGTATGATCAGCACCCGTGATGGAAATAGCAAGTCCAGCTGCAGTCGGAGAAGGACACTGTCTCTGCGTCGAGGACATGGTTCGCTGAGGGCGAGCCGAGCCAACCGTGATAACAGCACGAAATCATGGCTCGCGCGTGCCTGCCGATCTCTTGCATGGCATGAGCAAGAAGCGCCTACCGTGCTTGAGATTGCCCTTCCACTCGCCAAGATACTGGTCGCCGTTGATCATGTACACGGTGGCGTGAGGGCCATTCTTCAGGGCGAGGGCATCCTTCAGCTGCCACTTGGCCGCATTTCGGATGTGGGAGTGCCGATTGATGGCCAAGGGATTGACATTGGGGCGAATTGGACCGTGGATGGGTTTGGACATTGGGGCGAGGGTCCGTGCTGGAAGGACCGATGGATGCTCAATGTCGGATACCCGAACTGCAATCGGCGCTAGCAGAGACGCTGAGGGCAACGGTGGTCGCCGAAGCGAGCAAAGGACTCAAAGCGCCGCGATGAGGTCATAGCCAATGGCCCAATCAGAGCACGGATGATCGGTGGTCGGGATGGGAAGCAGGAGGGAAGCAAGCGGGAAGCAGGAATGAAGCAGGAGGGAAGCAGGAGGGAAGCAGGAGGAAAGCAGACGGCAGCTTGGTCCATTCCGGAGAGCTCTGGCATTTATTCACATCGATATACTCGAGTCACTTGGTCTCCAGTCTCCTTGGACACGCCGTTTGGTCATGACGGGCGATGGTGTATATTCAGGACACAGAAATCAGCAACTCAATAGGGCGACCCGTTTCGCTTTAAGTGAGCTGTATATCGCCAAGACTACATTCCTCTATGGAATACGACAAAACGGACTGGTCGTAGCGACGGTGTTCAACATGTCCCCCGGCACAGGCCCGTGGAACGATTGACGATGACGAATCGAAATGCCAAACTTGACTCGATCCCAACGCCATGGAGGCGGCCGAAGATGCGCGGTGCCTTGCAAAGCATACTCAGTCGATGATGCCCTGGTTCCGGAGGGCGCTGAGGATGTTGGTAGCATCGGTCGACCCCTGGGCCTCCGCCAAGCGATACCAGTGGGCCGCTTGCTCAAAGTCCTGCGTGACCCCAAAGCCGTGCTCGTAGCAGCTTGCAAAACCAAACTGGCCATCACAGTAACCCTGCATGGCTGACTTGGCGAGCCACTCTGCGGCTTTGTTGTAGTCCCTGGCTACACCCTTGCCGGTGTAGTAGCAGCGACCGAGTGCGCTCTGGGCTTTTGGATTTCCCTGCTCTGCCGACTTGGCATACCACTCGGCCGCGACGCAGAAATCCTGGTTGATGCCCGAGCCGGTGTAGTAGCCCTTGCCGAGGTTGAATTGGCCCCAGTGGTTGCCCTGCATGGCTGATTTGGTGAACCACTCGATGGCTCTGGCCGGATGGAGTGTGACCCCGTGGCCATATTTGTAGCAGAGGGCGATTCTGTTCATGGCGTACGAGTCGCCCTGCTCGGCAGCCTTCACAAACCACTGGACGGCTCTGGTATCGTTTCGACCGATGCCCCAGCCGTTGTAGATGCAAAGACCGCTCCAGTGCTGGCTGACGTCGTGGCCCTGGTTACCAAGATTCGTAAAGATCTGGGAGGCTCGGGTCTCGTCCTTGCCGACGCCGTATCCACCAACATAGCAAAGGGCCGACAGGTGTTTGCACAGCCAGTCCTGATTGCTTGCAAACTGGCAGAGCTTGGAGAACTCCTGCGCTGCGAAAGTGTCGGACGATGCCGGCTCCTGGTTGGGCTCGAAGCACAGACCGCCGAGATCAAACTCGTCCGTGGCGCTCGCATGGATCAGGTCGATTCCCTCCGGCTTGTCCTGGTCCGTCCCTCGGCCAAGGTAGTAGCACCAGCCAACCATGAATGTGGCAATTGGTTTCAGCGCCGGATCGTCCGAGTCGTTGCGGACGCGGCTCCAGCACCGGAACGCAATGGCATCGCTTTGGTCCACTCCGATGCCGGCCCAGTGCAGCCAGCCCAGATGGAACTGAGCCTCCAAGCTGTTGTGGTCGGCGCCGGTCTGGAGCAGTCGGGCGACCTGGGGCCACAGCGGATCGGCGGCGCCCATGTTCGCAGAAACAATCATGGCAATCTGGACACAGGCCTCGGGATCGCCTCGCATGGCTTGGCTCCGGGTCACGCGAAAGGTGTTTGGGACGAGCGGCAGAAGCGCTTCGAGTTCGCCAAGCCAGTCTGGGCTCGGCAGCAACGTCGATATGGTTGTTCCGGGCGGCCTGAGCGCCTGTGATGATTTTGGAGCCTGGGACGACAGCGCGGCCCTGAGCGGCTCCAGGGCAGCGAGGATGGCGCTGAACTCGGGCCGCTTGTTCGGATCTTGGTGCCAGCACTGCTCAACCAGGGGCCTGATGTCTTCTGGGACGCCGTCGGGGGTGCCGGCAGGCGTCTTGGGACGGCTGCCTCTGCAGATCTGCGCCTCGATGGTGCGCACCCGCATGGGGTCGCCGGTGGCTGTGACCCAGACGGCCTTGCAGTCGTTGAGGACCTCGTAGAGCATGATGCCAAAGGCATAGACATTGGCCTTCTTGGGTGAGACAGCGGGCAGGTCATCGTCCAGCATCTCAGGGGCCATGTAGTCTAGAGTGCCTTGGATGCTCGGGTTGATCTCGGGCTCGCTGTCTGAGGTGGAGCTCTCGACCAGGTTGTGTTGGGCAACGAGGGAGCAAAAGCCAGCAACCACGGCGTCCCGCGAGCTGTTCAAGAAGACATTCTGGGGCTTGAGGTCGTTGTGAGATAGGCCCTTGGCATGAAGATAAACCATCCCCGATGCCACCTGGCACAGGAGCCGGAGCTTCTCTTCGAGCGGGCATGTGCTGCCGGCATTGCGGATGTAGGTGCTGAGGGTGCCGTTTGGCATCAGCGGGGTGACGATGAGCGGTTGGTTGGCTATATCGCAGGCTCCGAGCAATGGCAAGACATGTGGATGGCTTAGATTGTACCATGTGTTGAGCTGGCGACGAAACATATCCGGCGGCAGGAGGTCGGATATGTCTCGGAGCTGCTTGACGGCCACCTCGGATCCATAGTACGACGCCGTGAAGACCTCGCTTGAGCTGCTGCGGGCGATAGGGTGCGGGGACATGGCTGTGATGGCATCGGCATGGATGTGCCAGGGGCTGCTGTCCATGGCGAGAGCTGAGGCGTGCGATCGAGATGTGGTATCGAGGCGATGCGGGATGACGCTGTGGATGATGTGGATGACGATGTGGTATCGAGATGGTATCGAGATGGGGATGAAGATGCGGCATCGAGTTGTGGATGAGGACGGACATGGGCACCTTCTCGCCGAGAGGACCGAGAAGGGGCTGTCGGCTCTCTGGTCGCATCTCGCCCTGGTCGCTTCATCTGCACCCATCCGCATTCATCTGCACCCATCTGCATCCATCTGCATCTATCGACGTCGACCAGAGGGTCTATTGCACAGATGCCATCCCACCAAGATGCCCGAGTGGTAGCAAGGTGAAGCTCGACCGGAGATGAATCGCTCGCTGCCTCGGCGCAGGCAGTCCGGTCGCTCATAGCGGTATCGCTCACTCCGTCTCGACAGACTTGATCTTCCCCAGCCCGCCCATGTCGTCGAGTTTTGCCCACATCCTCAGGCCGAAGATCTCATTGCTTGGGGTAGGTGCAGCTGTACCTGCATGGATCCGGCATCTCTGCCGATCCTGACAGCAGCAGGAAAGAGGACAGGGCCGGCTTCATCCATGGGTTCTCACAGCCCTCTTCGAACACATGCAGGCGGCGACACCATTGTCGGGGTGATCAGAAAGACCCAGACGGCCGATGGCAGCCAAACGACATTTACTTTGGTTGAGGAGCATCTGGTTGGTGCCCGGGCCACGGCCATTTCGTGGTCTCCTTCGACAACATTCTCGTCCGAGTCGCAGATCATCCGGTAGGGACCCAAGGCAGCGCCGTATGCAGCGCACAGATGTTGATGCAGGCGGATCGTCGGGGTTGCATCCGCATCTCACGGGCAGCTCCATCGACCGGAATGCTTACCCGTCCGGGTTTCCAATCTCCTCGTCGTCGCGCTGGACGGTATCGTATCGTGGCGCTCTTGGATCTCGCTAAAGGCTCGTCGTTGGGTGCGACAACGGCAAGATCTTCCTGATCGACCAAGGCCGGGTTCTCCTGGTTGGCTCTCATCTCGATACCATCAACGATCTGAGCTTCAGCTTCACCGAGAAGCACACCCTCGCGAGCGTTTCAGGTGGGCCCGATGGCATGTGCAGAGGGGCGACAGCACTCGCTGCGAAAGCAATCCCAAGCGCCTGCATTGCTGATTCTCACCGCTCGACTCCTCTGCCTGCCCTCAGAGGACCAGACGCTCTGCATCTGGACGCTGCCGGACAACCTGCACCACCACGAGCACGGCAGCTTCCAGCCGACATGTGCGACTTCCCGCCTTTCGTCTCCAGGTGTCGCTGTCCGAAGTCATCCCGATCGGTCGAATCTGTTTATGGTGGCCGAAAAGTCGGGCATCGTCCGCTTCTACGATTTCCGGCAAGACGAAACGGTGTGGTCGGTGCTCTTGAGAGACGATGGCCCCGGACCAGCGATCCTGAGGGATGCCGACTGGTCAATTGAAAAGTCGCTGCTCAGGTACGAGCTGATGCAAGGTCTCGGCCCCCATGAATGCGGAATGCAGAGTCTGGGGGTCCAAGGGATTATGGAACTGGAGCGCTGACCGGAGACGAGGGACTGCGACAGATTCGGGGCCGTCATTGGGTCCAAGTGGTACATTTGGGACTTTCCGCATCTGGAGCCGATCCGCGCTGGCCATGGCCACGAAGAAGGAGCCCATCAGTTCCGGTAAGAGGCCGTAGACTCTTGGACTTGTCCAGTATCCAGCAGTCCATCCATGGCACCTGAGTCGATGGTTATAGTGCCTTGGCGACTCCTAACAGGCGGCAATCATACCTATGGCGAGCAGATGGGCCCGGAACAAGAACGGCGAGACTGTATTCGCAACAGCCACATCAGCGCCCTCTGCCGACACGGCGGCGTCCATCAAGGTCCACAATATCGACCATCAGCGTACGTATTACTGTCTCGATTGCAGCACCGTGAGATAAGGTACCTGCAAGACCACTAACCCCGGTGTACACGCCCTGCGATGAACGCTGGCCTCGTTGAGCAGTCCCGGTGCATGTCGGCGACACCTCGAGCAAGGCCCGCGTAACCTCCATCTCATGGCATCGGTCGGCCAACCTACTCGCCAGCGCAAACCGCAGCCGACTGTTGTGCCATTCGATCCAAAGCGGCTCCTCCTAAACAGACTGGGAAACTCTGGATGTCCAAGGCAGCCACGTACGATGGCTGGATGAATAAAGGATATCGCTAGCCGTCCGATCGAGCGCTACCACTACAATGGGTGCTGGGAGAAGCAAGCCCCCTCCCCGGAACGCTGCCGCTATCTGTGGCTGATTTGGCGGATCCGCTGTATTCCTGGCTGTCTATCTGGCTGTGGCATGTGCTTGAGGTTTGGCGGCGCTTGGCTGGAGATGCAGTGGCCGAGGCTGGCAAGTGTCTCAGGCGTGGATCCTCTGGCACACACAGGGCTGCCGATCGAAACATGATGATGCCAGTGCAGCGGCATTCGAGTCGATGGCGGCGTGGCCAACGGCGATACGCACCCGGGCGAGATGAATCCACCCCGGCTCACTGGCGCTGCGCCACGTGTCTTCTTTTTTTTTGGTTCTTGATTTTCGGCCTCCGCCGGCGGTCGAGGACTGCCCCGGACGACCCAGCATCGCTCCGACACAGCGACGGCAGCAAGAGCGAGGATCAGATCCGCCAGCCGAGACTGCATCCAGAGCACAACTCCAGCCTGCAGCCCGAGTCAAAGCCACAGCGTCAGCCACTATAGTCCAGGACAATTCATAGCGTAGATATTGCCTTCACCGGCACCGACACCGACACCGACATCCCCACAACGACGCCGTCACCATTCACGGAGGGCCCACGCACGCAATGACGTCAAACACCATCCGGAGCGATCTGCTGGATATCGAGAAGGGCTTTGCGTCCATGGACCTGGACCCGAGGCTCCTGCGGTCGATCGCCAAGATGGGATTCAACCATCCGACCATTGTTCAGTCCAGCGCGATCCCGCTTGCCCTGGCCGGGAAGGATATCCTGGCTCGGGCTCGAACGGGCTCGGGCAAGACGGCGGCCTACTGTCTGCCTGTTGTCCAGAAGATCCTCCTGGGCTCGGAGAGCCGCGATGTAAGTTGCTGCGAGGGCAGCCGCGACAGAGTCTGGACAGGAGAGGATAAGAACGTCGCTCTGTTTGTCTTGGCAATGTTACGATATGGTATAATATGGGGGTGTCTTGGTGTGTTCCGGTGCCGGTAGATCAAAGAACACCAACGCCATCGACTTGATGGCCGTATCATTTGTGGATTCAAGCCGCTGCATTGTTTGCCAGATGTAGTGCCGGTAGCGCGGGATGACCAGAGCAACCGGGTTGATATCGGGCTTTGGTTCAGGGGAAACTGCCCGCGATGTGCCTATTTCTCAAGCATGGCGTTCGATCTATTTCTCTCGCAGGCAAGCGACAGTCAGCATACCGTCAAGGCGATCATCCTGGTTCCGACAAAGGAGCTGTCGGAGCAGGTCCACCGACACATCAAGGATCTGACAATCTACTGCTCGCAGGAGGTGGTGTCGGTCAACTTTTCGGCCGGCGAGGCAAACGTGCAGACGCAAAAGTAGGTGGAGCTGGAGGAAAGGAGTGCATGGCTGACGCTGAGGCTCTGGCCCGCTATCAGATGTCGGTTGAGCAAGTTGGAGTGGAGGAGTGTGCCCTCGATGGTGCTGATGACGAGCCCACCGCAGCGCATTGCCGGTCGGCTGGCTTGGCTTGGCTTGACTCTTGGCTGCTCATGGTCTACTGTCACCATTCGTCTGCTAACAGCCCATCCACCGCTCATGCGACGCACCCTTCCTTGGCTCGGGGCAATCCTCTTGTGTGGACGGCGGGCTTGACCAGGGCGCTGCTGGCCAACAACCCCAACATCATCGTCAGTACCCCCAGTCGTCTCTTGACTCTTCTGGAGAGCAAAGACCTGAACCTGCGCGACTCTCTCGAGTCCCTTGTCATTGACGAAGCCGATCTGATCCTGTCGTACGGCTATGACGAGGACCTGCGCAAGATCCTGACACACCTGCCCAAGATCTACCAGAGCTATTTGATGAGTGCCACGCTCAGCGACGTGAGTATCTTGTCTGTAGCTGCGTTCTGCAGCCGCCCGAGACGACTGAGCAAAGGTCGCCACAGGCGGGAGGAAAGCCAAGCTCGTTGGCGTCGAAGCCTTTGCTCTGTTGTGACCCACGACTGACTTTGGACTGGATGCGCCAGGATGTCGATGAACTGAAGCAATTGGTGCTGCGGAATCCAGCGATCTTGAAGCTCGAGGAATCGGATGACCAGGACCTGCTGACGCAGTACTATGTCAAGTAAGGGCGTGCCCGACCAGCGTTTGCGCGAGCGGAATATGCGCCGTCCTGAGCGACCGGCAGCAGCCGTCGATCTGTGCAAGGGCCAGATTCGGATATTCACGCCCTTTCTCTGCAAACGCAGATGCACCGAGAAGGAAAAGTTTCTCTTGACGTATTTCATCCTGAAGCTGCGGGTTCATCCCTTCGGCACGGGCAAGTCGATTATCTTCGTGAACGACATTGACCGCGGATACCGCCTGAAGCTGTTCCTGCAGCAGTTTGGCATCAGCAGCTGTACACTCAACTCGGAGCTGCCGCTCAAGTCTCGCTACCACATTGTGCAAGAGTTCAATCGTGGCGCCTACGACTTTATCATCGCGACGGACGAGGTTGAGCTGCTCAAGGGCGAGGCGGCCGAGTCGGATGACGAAGCTGGCGAACCCCAGGAAGAGGACAACGACGGCGAAGGCGTTCAGGATGGCTCCGAGAAGACGGGACAAAAGCGAGCGGGCGGGGATAGCGGCAAGGGCAAAAACAAGCGACGCAAGGACGCCGAGTATGGTGTCTCGCGTGGCATTGACTTCCAGAACGTCCAGTCGGTGGTCAACTTTGATATGCCCCGGACATCCAAGTCGTACATGCACCGAGTCGGCCGCACCGCCCGCGGCGTTGGCAACCAGGGCTGGGCGTTGAGCTTTGTGGTTCCCGACGGCACCCCGACAGATGCAGTGCTGTCACGCAAGCTGCAGGGCAAGAAGAAGCTCACCGACGAGCAGATCCTGAAGCGAATCGAGAAGAAACAGACAGGTGGGTGCTGGCAACGAACGCGACAGCGATTTGACGGTCAGATGTGAGGAGGATGTGACAGCTGGGTCTCCCCTCGCCTCAATCGAGCGTGCGAGCGAGGGCCGAGCGATGCCCACGCTGTGTAGCAATGTCTTCGGATCCGCAGCGCTCTATCTGATAAGAGCCCATACGGTATTGAATGTGCCATCTGGTGATGTAGATCTCGGCCGCAGCTTTTCGGCGTTCAACTTTGACATGAGTCAGGTCGACGGGTTCCGATACCGCGTCGACGACGGTCTGAGAATGGTCACCCGGGTTGCCATCAAGGAAGCCCGAACCAAGGAGCTCAAGCAGGAGATCCTGAACTCGGAGAAGCTCAAGGTGGGTGCTGTGCGGATGCTTCGTGCGGATACAGGGGGTGTGCACGCCGTGTGCAGGGGGTGGTGTGAGCATTCCATGTCGGCGAAAGTGGTGCTGACGACCTCTCATGTCATGCCTTGCTTTGCCCAGGCGCACTTTGAGGACAACCCCAAGGATCTGCAAGCGCTCCGCCACGACCAACTGCTGCATCCCACCAAGGTGCAGGCACACATGAAGCACATTCCAGACTACCTGATGCCCAAGAAGGTCGTGGGCGTCAGCGCCGGTCGACGCAAGGAGGTCGGCAGCGTTCCGTTCAACATGCCGAACCGACGCAAGCGCGGCGAGCCGTACAGGGGCGGAAGAGGCAAGAAACCCGTGGGCAGCAGGAGCGGACATGGCGTTTCCGGCAAGAAGAAGGACCCTCTCAAGACGTTCAAGAAATAAAGACGCGGTGGTGGACGACATCGAGCACACTTGCAGCCAGCGATGGATGGGGCGAGGCAGGGACAGATGCGGCGCGGATGCTGATGGTTTGGAGCCGAGCTTGTGGCAGCGGACGTGGCGAGACCAGCACCCATTACAATGGCTGTCCATGGAGGGAGTGGGCAGAGTTGATTTGATATAGGAGGTGTGCCACTTTGACCGGGTCCTGAGAACGCTCCCATCCAGTATCTCGAGCGACTCGTTCGACCTGGCGCTGTCTTGATGTCGAGAAGTCATGGAACTGTCCAAGGGCCGAATGCACACAGCATCTCAAGCGGCACCCCAGGCAACAGGCAGGATCGAAGCGAGGGGCGCTCAGGGACAACTCTGCCCTGTTTCGCTGCGATCGTGCTGCTCAGAGTTGGTCGCCGTTGATTGGAAATCCACTCTCGCTGAAGCGGATGGACAGCACAGCGCCCACTCGGCAACCCGCGGTTGGTGCCACGAGTGCCTCCGGGACGCGCCAAGCCGTGTGCGACATTGCGCGTGTCGTGCGCCCGGGGCTGATGCGCGCCGACTGCCCGCGCCGCCCACGGCCCAATCACGAGGCGCCTGGGTCCGGTGGCTGCTGCGGACCCTTGTTGGAGCGGCAAAACGATTCAGCATGAATAGCCCCGTGACCGGTGGCAGCCGCGGTGGGGGGAACGCGGTTGAGACAATGGAGCCACACAGCACAGCACAACAACAGCACAACAACAGCAGCACAACAGCCCACAGGAACAGTCCTGCGCAGCACCCCTTGCCGCCCGTGTCCCGTGGCGACAAGACCTCCTGCCCGGCTTCAAATACGTCCGTTCCTGTCCCTGCGTCCCGCACCGTCGTCGTCTTCCATCCGGGTCTGCCCATCGCCCACTTCCGATCCACGGCGCCGACTGCATCCTCTCCTCTGTCGAGTCGCTGCCGAGTTGCCTCCACTCCAACCACCTCCCATCCTGCCGCTGCACTGTGCGATCCACCATGGGCCAGTCGTCCTCCAACTTGCACCCGACCACCTCCAAGGTCTCGACCTCGGGTCAAAACGCAGACTTCATCTTTGCCGCCTCGGCCATGCAGGGATGGCGAAAGAACATGGAGGACTACAACACCGCCCTGCTCGACATTGGCAACAGCACATCGTACTTTGGCGTCTACGATGGACACGGCGGGTACAAGGTCGCCAAATATGCCCACGAGCAGCTCCACCGACTCGTCTCTGGCTCGACCATGTTCCGACAAGGCCAGTTCTCGGCCGCCCTCAAATCGTCCTTTCTCGACTTTGACGAGTGGCTCAAGAATGGTGCGTCCTCTTTATCCATCCGCTTGTGCCTGAGCTCTGCATTTCCTCTCGATGGCGTGCATTGCACGCACTCCTCGGTGCCATCGGGTGCCATCGACCTGCTCTTCGTCGTCCAGACGATCGTCTGCAACCTGCGCTGACTCATCTTGGCTGCACTCCTCTCGATCGGCAAACCACTTGCTTGTCACCGTTTACCCCCCCCCACGGCTTAGCAGAAGGCAAGATGCTTATCCCTGGCGGTCCCGGAAGCACATCCAACGTCCTGCTCATCACCAAGGACTACCACGCATACTGTGCAAACATTGGTGACTGTCGGGCAGTCCTGTGCCGGAAGGGCGAGGCCGTAGCGCTGTCGCTCGACCACAAGCCCGGTAGCAAAGGTGAGTCTTTGGATTGCTGCCCAGAGCCAGCCCTGTCATCGACGACACATGCTGACCGGTCGCCCATCCTATGCGAGCAGGTGAAATCGACCGCATCCACAACGCCGGCGGATATGTCAAGAACGGCCGGGTGAACGGTAGGTGGTCCGCAGAGAGAATACTCGCATGTGCTCTCGGGCGTGCATCCGATCCCTCCTTCCCTTTTGCCTTGACTTTATCGGCAGCTTCGTTTCCCTGGCTCCAATCACGCTCTCTCCAAGCAGTATGGCGACGGGGGATCTCGCATCCCGGCCCAGCCGGCCCGCATTCTAACCTTGTGCGCTCTGTCGTCCCTGTGACCCCCGGCCCATTCCGTCGATCCAGGACGAACGGCCATATCCAGAGCCTTTGGCGACTTTGACTACAAGGTGTACCACGGCGACCTCCACGGCAACCCGGAAGAGTTCATCATCACCGCCAATCCGGATGTCTGCGACTGCCAACTGACTCTCGACGACGAGTTCATCATCTTGGCTTCGGATGGTGAGTGCCACCTTTCCCTCGCCCGCGGCTGTATCCAACCCACTCGGCCCCGTGGCCCTGTCTCGTGTCCCGCCCACCGTGGCTCCATGGTCATCGTGACGCACAGGCACAGCCCACTCGGTCTGGGATTGCATGCCCTGGTCGTCAGTGCCATCAATGCCATCGATGCTCTGGCTCGGCTTGCCAGTACGCTGACGCAGCTGGATCGTCCCCCAATCGCAGGCATTTGGGACGTGGTGTCCAATGACATGGCTGTCGCCTTCGTCCGCGAGCGGCTTGCCATCCACAACGGCGACTTGGTCAAGGCAGCAGACGACCTTCTGGATCGGTGTCTTTCGCAAACCAAGGGCCTGGTCGGCAGCGACAACATGACCGTCATTCTGGTCGGCCTGCTCATGGGCCGGACCACGGACGAGTGGCTGTCGCTGGTGACCCCTAATCTGCCGCGGATTCAGCTCAGCACAACATCTACCCTGGTCTGAGTCCAGCACCACCCGCTGTCGTCGATGCAGGCCTCCTGCCCCGATGTCTTTTGTTCTCTGCTCGACTGGAATGGACTGTGCTGCCCCTCCGCATCTTCCAGGGATGTCACCATGGTTGCCGGATCACGAGTCGATGTTTTGAATAGGTTCTATCCCCAGCCAGCCAACCTGGCGTCTCACCACCTGCACCACCTCTTTGGCTTGTCGGCGCTCGCGCCTGATTGCCTCGTTCTCTCAGGGCTGTCATTCGAGACACGCTGCGGGCCAATGATGCCGCAGGCTGTCCTTTCGGTAGTTCATTTGACCTTCCGGAACTTCGGCCCAGCTTCCCAAAATCGCATAGACCCGCTGCTGCCCTTTCCGCTCCCCTCGTGTATCGTCCGCCCTGCACCGTCTATTCCACCACCTCATGCTTCTATTTTGTTGTTGCTGCTGTTGTTGTTTTCATCTATATATTTATATCCCACACAAAGGTGAACCAGAACATCCTGCGTTTCTCTATCTCACAAAGTGACATGGGGCTTTTAGTGTTTGTCGCTCTCATCGCGGAAGGGAACATCCATATCCGTCGCTCCCGAGGATCATCCGTCCCAAGGATGGAGTTGGCGAACCACACTCCATCGCTCATAAAGATTCGCCAGCGAGAGACATGGGCTCCTCATCAGCCCAAGTTCATTTGGATCCATTCAGGCACAGCTACGGCGGCTCACTCCTTGTGTCGCTTCTCAGAACCCGAGCGACTCAACGGCGCCGGGCGCCTATCGTCATTGTCTGCGTCGTTGTGGTGATCCGACTCATCCGAGGCGACAGCTTCTTGCTTGCGCTTGCCCGTCGAGTCCTTGGCCGCGAAGAACTCAAACACCGAGTCGATGGCTGTGACCGTGGTGTATCCATGATCCTCGTGGCCAGCCGAGACGCAGGGACACTGGGCCATGAGCGAGGCCGGGGCAATCGGTGTGTCGAGCGGTCGTGAGGACCGGACCCAGTTCCGGGCATGCTGCATCGCAAGTCGAGATTAGCATGGCTCGGCAGTGAGCGACACCATCCATCCAGATGCACTCTCGGCATTGGAGTCCCATGGGCGAGGTTGACCACTTACGCTTTGGAACCAGCGGCTGAAATCCGGACTGTGCGATTCGAAGGATCGCAGCGAATGCACCGAATCAGTAAAGGCAATGGCACTGATTCTTGCTCGGATGTTGTTTGCTGGGTACAAGTTGAGGCAGGATTGAGTCGACATTGAGGCAGTATCCACCGAACCAATCGTTTCGAGACGAAGCCAAAGTTTGAGAAGCCATGACATGTCCGACAACGAGTTGATCCGTTAGATCTCATGCCCAAAGCTGGTTCAACTCTCATGCGCTGCATCCCGTTTCATGGGCAAGCTGCTGGCGACACTCACCTCCTTGGTGACTCGACACCAGTCTCGCGATGCAGTGGCCTCCAAACGAATGAGCAACCACAAAGATCTGAGCAGCCCTTGCACCCTTGATCAGCGAGTCAAAGACATATTCGACGTGCCGTTCGGGGCTCTCGCTGCCCCGGATGGGTCGGCGCTTGGTGCCGGGCAGTGCTCGGCCGATATTTTCGTTATTGTTGAGAACCATGATCTCGTAGCCTTCGGACTGCCCCTGCCGGACATAGTCAAAAACCGACCCTTTCTGCGACATCAGCAGCAGGAGGGAATAGCAGCACAAACGCCGTTAGGATAAGCGTCCACGACAGCCAGTCGAAAATGCGACAGGCAGATGTGCATTCTGATTGCTACCCACATTGATGTTGTCGTTCATGACGATCTTGCGTGCCCACTGACCGACCCGGATGTTGATACCAGGAATCAGAACGAGCAACTTCCCTGCGGCCGTCAGGGCGTTTGGGCTGATGAGGGAAGGCAATCACCGGCAGAACTCTGTGCATGAGGATGGAGGTTGTGTGCGCATATAGTACGGATGATGGAAGGAAAGCAGGCGGCTCGCAGGTAGATGATTCCTTTGGACAACATCGATCTGGCCGGATGTGATTTTGCCAAAGCCAGGGCCTCGTCGCATCGCTCTTGCCCGAGCTTCACTCCATCCCGAGCATATCTCGAACCTCATGAATATCTTGCTGGTTGGCTCGTTTGGGGTCGCATCCACGGGAACGATCTTGCGCAAGAGTCCAAGGGTCTCCACGAGCTGCTCCTCGATATAGGCCGCAACGGCATCTGGTGGGTAGGCAGGTGGAAGCGATGTTGCTGGATGAGAAACGCTCTCCAGAGTTCATCCGACCCTCGAGGTGACGAGGCGCCCAAGGGCTATCCTCCTGCTGGATTGGTTTGGATCTGCGTCCAGCGATGACCTCCTAGATACCAGAGCAAGAGTCAACGCACCGCCAACCGCCTCATAGTGTTCCTGGTTGCGCGCTGGGTTGTTGGAGATGTTGAATTCGAACGGCCGTCCTTTGGGAAGCGAATGGAGTATTGGGAACAGATGGAGTGTTGGGAACGGATGGAGTGTTGGGAACGGATGGAGTGTTGGGAACGGATGGAGAATATTGAACAAATTGGCGAAGATCTCTCGGCGGCGGCTCAACGATCGATGTCCTGAAGGCGGGAAGGAGGGGATTTTGCACCTGTTTTGATATTGCGGAGCTCGCCGGCGTCGTTGAAGTGATAGCCAAAGCCGCTCAGGGTCCGGGGTGGGCTCGAGGCGTCCGTCATTGGTCCGAGAGTCGCTGGGACGAGAGCGGGGAGGAGCAAGTTCAGGGAAGCGTGCGATGGGGCAGGAGAACAGCGGCAACCCCGAGATCGGAGCCAGCTGCGAATCGGATCGCGGCTCCATCGGGATGTGAGGAGTATAGGGTATGCCAGCCACCATGCCGTTTTTCAGAGACCTCGGTTCTGCCAGTGGACTTGGTGGGTTTGGACATCAGCATTTCGACCGATTGGAGGATATCGACTGGTTGAAGGATATCGGTGATTCGAGGGGCGGAACTATCCAAAGGATATCGACACACTCGAGCAGCTCGAGGTACAAGGCCATGATGCTGTCTGTGCATCGGCCATTCAGCTCACCATGTTGTTGGCTGCTGGCTGCTGGTCGTTGATGGATGTGCTCGCTGGTTCCGGGTCTGGCTCTGGACTGGCCGGGATGCTGTGCCCTTGCATCGAGGCATGTTTTCAGGAACGGCCATGCTCGGCCGGAGAGTGGCTGCCAGCATCGCCAATGGGTTATGGCCGACCTGGCTCTCGCTTTCATCCACCACCTGCTCCCACCAAGGTATATCCCACCAAGGTATATCCCACCAAAGTATATCCGGGCAGCATCATCGATCCCCTTGCTGGCCCAACTTGACGTTTCCCAACAAAGCCGTCCCTCGCACATCGCGCGGGAATCGCCCCTGGTCCCCGCCGACCAGGGGAGCCTCGAGTCCTGCGTTTATCTTGGCTGGTTCTGTCCCTTCCTGTTGCTCGCTATCCTTGCTTGTCTCTCAGCCTCCCTGGCCTCGCCGACACCGATCCGCACTCCAATCCTGCAGCATACAGCTCGCCTAGTACAACCAAGTGATCGATATCTGGAAGCAGCTCGGCCTCCCCAACAACCCTCTCATCGATGCCATCAACCAGGACGGCAGCAACACGATCCCTCCCTTCTTGGGTGGCATATCTCCATGACGGTTGCATCAGTCACGACTAAATCAATGCTGCAAGTACCCTCCTCGACAGTGGAGCCCTTGCTGTCGCCACCGATATCGGCCAGTCTACCGAGTCAGGTCGTCCAGAGGTTCTTGACATCCTCGAGGGACTGGACGAATCGCCTTGACCGACTTGGCCAGCATCGGCGGGTTTGTGTCTTCGCTAGTGCTGACTGAACCAGATTCAATGCCTTCATACACTCCCGATCGGCCATCCATCACGACGATAATCGGCTCGGGTCATACAGCACGATTTCAATTGGCGTTTCTGACAGACTCCCTTGAAGTCGCTTGAATTGATGTACCAGAGTTGCAGACATGCTTGTCAAGCGAGTCGATGGCTGGGTCGGTGCGAGAATTGGAGCGAGCAGCAGGTGGTAAGATCTGCAAGCAGACCAAGTTAGCCGGTATCAAGACTGAACTATGGCATCGCGAGCAACCAATTCGCCAGTCGACAAGAGACACCTCGCAAAGTACTGAAGCCGCAGGATGCCCGCACAGCCAAGTGTTTCGTGTTCCATCATATACCATGCTACCATCCGGCGGATTGCAGATCTGAGTCCGAGCCAGACCGAGATGCCACCCATCGCTGGAGCCGTGATCCGGTTAAGCACGATCTCTATCGAATCACGATCAGGTGCATTTATCGATGTATTCTGCGATTTGACTCGCTCGTGGTGATCGTTTCACTGTCCGACAGCCATCGCAGATGTCCCATTGGTGACAGTGAACATCGTCAGCTCAGCATCTCCCAAGGAGTGCCATTCTACTGGATAGACATTTGCGAGTCGATGGTGGGTGGGACCCATTCCAAGTCTTCAGCCTGCATCTCCGACTCGGCGCTCTGCCAATATTTCGACTCGATGCAAACCAAGATTTCCTCAAGCTTCTCTGCTTCTACGCTGTTGGATTGATCGCCTTCGAGCATCATTCTCACTGAGTCGTAGCGAGCCTTCATAACATCTAATATCTCCAGCTTCTGCTCGTCCACGACTTCGTGATTGTATGCTTGCAGCTTGATCTCTTCAAAGTCGGCGTTGTCCAAGAATGTCTCGTTTCTGATCACCACGGAGTGCTTGCGGATATAGACACTGCAGGCCGCCACTTCTTTGATCACTTCGGTCTCAGAGGCAGTGAGTCGAGTTAAATCTTCCCGGAGTCGCCTCAACTCCTCAGCTGCCGAGAGCAATTGATATGTTATCCCACCAATAATGACCTGTCCGATTGTCGTGGTCTTTGGTTTCTTGACATCAACAACAAATTTGACAGTTTCGCGATAAGAACTCGGGTGTCCACAACTCGGATGGGCTCCATCAGAGAACTGGGAATTATTGACATTTTCAAGAAATGCTTTGGTGGGTTGGCTAATTCGATGACGAATACCATTGACTTGAACTTCAGTGATACAATCAGGATGGGCGCAGATCTCTGTCCCGTTTGGGTAGTAGCTCGGCACATAGATATCTCGGCTTGTGTCAGCAATTTTTGCACCCTTCTTGCTTATCTGTTGAATCTTGATGTCGAGCTGGTCGATTTCCGCTTGCAACTCAGCCTTCATTCGGTGAAACTCAAGGAGCTTTGGTGTCAGCTGTTGAAGGCACGAACGCAGCTTTCTCATCCTGGCAGTCGGTCGAAGATCGTGCGGTTTCATATCTTGGACCCGCTTCATGAGTTGACGGACGGCCACCGATGACTTTCTCCATGAATATTGCAACAATTGGATGTTTTCATCAGTTTCGATCATCTGACGCTCGGCCAGAAGGTATCGATAGCTCTCGTTGTCAACCAAGAATGAATTGTGGTCATCGATTGGTATCTTGACACCAGACTGTGTCTCGATCTGCGCAAACAGACTCTGCAGAGCCGTCTTGGTCTCGCCCATCTGGAAGAACGTCGAGCGTGCCTTGGTGAAGACAAAGACGAGGTTTTCAACCACCTCTCGGTCAAAGTACTGCAGGAGCTCCAAGACGCAGAATCTCAGCCAAACCGTCAACTTGCGCTGGGAGGCCGGAACTATCATGACGATTCCGTGGATTTCGCCGATGCGGGTGATATGATCAACAATGTTGGTCATGTTCTTCTTGTCCTGGGCGATTCCTCTCGTGTCGCCCATGCCTGGGGTGTCGATCACCCGTATCTTGACCCGATGTTCATCGTCATTCTCAAAGTCGAAAAGATACGACTGAGGGAACTGGGTCGTGGACTGACCCTCGACATACTTTTCGTTGTCGCTGATGTCTGTGGTGACGTACAGAGCGATGGACAGTGAAGAGCAAGTGTCAGCATTTATCCAGTTCATGGTGTGTGGTGACCAGCCATACATTGAGCCCTGATCAACGCCGACGGGATCAACGTCTGTTCCAGATAAGATTGCATAAGCAGAGTTCCTGACAGGCCCGCTTCTGTGGGACTCTGTCAATGACAACACAGATGTAGATTGCGACACTCGCTTGTTTGATGGGCTTACTCTGTGCTGGGCTGCTCAAATGCAGGGTCGTGGATTTAACATCAACAACTTCGAAGGTATCCGGATCGACGAGTGAAAATTGAGCAGGAACAAGGTTGACGGGTCCCCCTGATGCAGAGGCTTGCTCCAGGCTCTCGTAGGTCAGATAGTTGGCGATGGCGTTGATGAGCGTCGACTTGCCCACACCAGTCTCGCCCAAGACCAGGATGGTGATGGGTTTGTTTGAGTCTGGAGGCGATTGGGTCTGCTCTGAGCGACCTGACGAGTAGAGTCGGGCATCATCCAGGAATGTTGCAGAGTAAGCATCGGGTGCGAGCACTCACGGATCTAACGGAATGAGTCGGCACTGGGGAAAGGGGGCGTGCTCAACTCTGGAAATCAAGCTGCAGTCGCCCTCACTGCATCTGCTGGCAGCACTTACCCGTGATGTCTTGGTCTTCTCTGCTTGGCATATTGGTAGTCATGCCGAAGAATGCGATGGCTGGCTCTGGCTGAGGAGGGGAGCGAGTTGGAGTTGGTATATCTACGGTGTCTCGCCCACTGCCCCAGAATCTTGCCCTCCACGTATCGGAGGGGCTGATTGTCCGTCCCTGGCTATGCTACCGTATGCGATCTGGACAAGCGGCATGCTTCGTCGGGAAGGGTATCAGCCAAGGGGGTCCTGCACGAACAGGGCGCAACCCATAATATTGCGCCACCGGATCGGCGCCAGGGATCCCGAAAACCTTGGCCGAGCCTTAGTTTGGGATGGCCGTCGCGATTGTAACATCACATGGCATCTGGCTGGCTCCTCATTTGGAAACCATAGGCCACGTGTTGGCGAGAAAATGGGGTTGTGCTCCCAGCGTGCTTTGGTTTGGGGCTGCGGGTGGTCATGCTGGCTTGCTGCCAGATACCCATCTGTCAGCCACCGGCTGCACGCAGTCGTGGGTATCCAAGAAAATACTCTCCCCCAAGCTCGCCAGTCGGTGACGCCATATCCAGAGGGGAATATCCAATTGGGTCCCTGATACCATTTCAATTCCGGTTGGTCCCGGAGGGAGACTGCAGCGGTGACGTCGGTCCTTTGGGCCCCTGATAAATAAGATGCGATCCCAGTGTCCCCCAGAGCCATCCCAAGCACCTTACTGGCACATCCAGGTTGATACGTGACCCTTGTCGCCTGTTGACTCAACCTCGATCTCGAGAATGTCATATACCTCCTCCGCCGGGAAGCCGACTGGCGCCAGCAAAGTCATCAACATCCTACTCCTGGGCGAGACTGGTGTGGGCAAGTCGACATTCATCAACGCCATCGCCAACTATCTGACCTATGAGACCCTCAATTTGGCTGCAAGTGGCAACAACGTGATTTCTCTCATACCAACCAAGTTCTGGCAAGACAAAGGCGTTGACGAATGGGTCGAGATCACTGAGAAACGCTTGAATGTCGAAGATGAAAACCGAGGTAAGTATCGAGAGAATCATCACCAAAAGTCACATCCACTGATATTCGGAGAGGAAACTGGCGCTGTCACAGCCTCAGCCTCCCTCAGGTTGATTTCTAACGTCGCGGTGTCATGGTCCGATTGTTGATGAAGCACGAGAGAACGAGGGTTTGAAACTAGGTCAATCTTCAACACGCAGCGCCTGCACCTATCGCTTCATCCACGATAATGGCGATCAATCTGTCGAAATCCGCATCATCGACACTCCAGGCATGGGCGACACTCGAGGCTTTTCTCAGGACAAGCAGAATGTCGACCACACCATCAATTACATTGCAAACTATCCCGAGATCCATGCGGTGCTGATCCTCCTCAGGTCCGATAGTGTCAAATTGAACACTTGGTTCCGCTACTGCATCCAGGAGCTCATCGGCAACCTTCACCGTGACTGTTTGAAAAATATGTACTTCATCTTCACGCACTCCAAACTCACCAATGGCAAGCTTGGCGAAGGTTTCCTCACGTTGAAATCATATTTAAAAGAACTGGAGCAGCAAGATTCGGTGGAGATTCCAATGAGCCGCTCAAATACTTTCGTAATCGATAACGAATCGTATCGATATCTGCTGGCAAAGGGAGATATTGTCTATGAAGATAGATATCGGAAGGGAATCGAGGAGTCTTGGAAGCTCGCTAGATCAACTGTATACAAGCTATTGGAACAAATATCGAACAAAACAACCCACGAAACAAAGCTGACTGTGATACTCTACAATTGTCGCCAGCTTGTGAACCGTAACTATAAAGTCTGGCTGCAGGCGCTGGCAAATGTCAGCGGAAATCTTCAAGGTATGGAGAAGGTTGCGGAGCAGATGAGCAAAGGAAAGATCGGCAACATGGACAAAATCCTCGAGTACACCATCTACACTCCGGTCAAGAGGGAGACTTGCGAGCGACCCCAGCTTGTCTGCACTGTTGCAGGTTGTTACAGGTACATCATCAATGAAGATGGGACAACATCAATCCGGTACAAGACGGATTGCCACAACCATTTGATGAAGCTTATCAAGAAAAAGGCGGACGCTCAAGCCAGTCAACAGTCTCAGGATGCGGGAAATGCAACCCAGCCAGAGCCGAGCTCCAGAGCTGGAGCCCAAGTGCACAGCCCATCGGCCGAGCCATCGTTGGATGAACTCCTTCCTGGCGAGCTACCATCGAGCTTGATTTTCTGGTACCCATCAATGAACAGTTGGGGATATTGCAAGGAATGCGGTCATTGGTTCATGTGGCACCAAAAATGCACAGTAAACTACACGTACGTGCAGAAGTGCGTGTTCAATGATGAACAAATGAAGCTGATCAAGAGCGAACAAAACAGTACAAAGCGAATCGATCTCATCAAGAAATCGTTTGCCAAGTCCAAAGACGATCTTTCGTCTGAAGCTGCTCACATCCGTCAATTGCTAGCCAAGATCGCGGTGACAATCGAGAAAGGCGGTATCATTTCGTATAACGATGCGTTTCTCAAATACATGGACGAGCTGATTACCTCGCAAGAGGGCTCTTTGATTCCCAGCAGTGTTGCTGGGGAAACAACACCCGAGGACAATCGAACATATCTTCTGCGGCAGAAGACCGAGTACGAAGAACAACGAAAGCTACTCTTGGAGATGAAGCAGGCTGTGGCCACAACAATCGAAAGTATTGAAGAGCTGATCAATCTCATTGACGAGCTGTCGCAGCTTCGATATATTGGCGACTATATCTCGGAACACACTATCAAGCTCGACATCAAGCCACCAACCTTCGAGACGACTCTGCATTACAGATAAACGACACGGCTTACTTCAAGGCGGAATCTTTTGTCAGATCGGCGTGTGAAGCCTGGAGCACCGATACTAAGCCAGCAATCACCCGCTCGACTTGGATCATCCGATAGTGTCGATATATTGGCCATTAATGATGTGACCAGACGGTGTCCAGGGGGCATGGGCAATGAAGCTGTCATCCAGGCAAACAAAGCCATTAAATGATCGAGCTGAAATCGATCAGTATACCACCGTCATCTGGTTCGATGTCGGGCACGGGATCAGGATTAGGGGCGGGTATCAGGTTCGGAGTCAGAGGTATTGTCAGAGTCGGAAAAACGAATGGACATTGTAAATCGGTAGATCAGAGGGAGGAAGTGTGAAAGTGAGAGGGAGAGACATGTGAAGTCCTGCGACAGACAGAAGGCAACCCTGTCAGGGTGGTCGAATGAAGAGGACACAATTGGGCCATTGGAATTGGACAGAGATCGAGTGGGGAATATGACGATCCCTGGACACGAGTGGATTGGGCGAAAGGAACTATCAGACTATACTGTCAATGCACTTGACACCGCGGTGATGGCCCACACAATGAATCGATCAGTGTTAATGGTACAGCACTGTTTGTATATTGGACGTATTGGATGTCTTGAATGTATTGAATGTCAAGTACAACACCACTCGGCGATTGCGGCCTTATTGGAGCCACCTTGCAAGCTTGGACGCTCGGGTTGCATGTTTAGAGGTGCGACCCTACCCTTGGGATGTATCAATCGGGAGGAGCTCGGGGATCAGGGCCACTTGCCGAGGGACTTGAGACAATTGATGGCCTCTTGGTCACCCTGATTTGCTGCCTTTCGATACCAGTAGACGGCTGTGTTGATCTTGGGGACACCATCGCCATTCTTGTAGCACGAGCCGAGATAATATTGGCCGTATCGATTGCCCAACTCAGCCGACTGACGAAGCCACTCGACTGCTTGGGCTTTATCCTCGGTAACCCCCTCTCCCCGGTGCAACAAATAACCAATCCCATACAATCCGTACGAGTTACCCTGGCTCGCTGCTTTACTATACCACTGGAAAGCTTCAAGTCTGTTCATCGACTTCCCCTTGCCTATGTAGAAGCAGCCTCCAAGCCAGACCTGGCTATCGCTGTGGCCTTCGTTGGCGAGTTGTTCAAAGGTTTCCGCTGCCTTCTTCCAGTTTTGAGTGGTACCGAATCCCCTGACATGGCAGAGAGAGGCAAGATGTCGACAGAGCCATTCACGGTCCGATCCAAGGTGGCAGAGATTGAAGAACATGCGCGCAGCGGGGGTGTTTGGTAAAGACCATTTGCCAACCACAAAGCACTGATCCTCATCAAGCTTGAACTCATCCGACTGGTTCTCTCGGATGAGCTTGATGCCTCTCGACTCGTCTCGCACGGTGCCCCGGCCGAGATAATGCATCCAGCCAAGCATTTGCTGGCTTACGGCGTGTTTCTTCTTTGCCAAATATCGGAAATCGTCAAATGTCCTGCGTTGGTTGTGGCGGGTACCCAATCCGTTGAAACGACATACCGTTGCCAGATGCTTACAAGGCCAAAGATAAGCGGATCTGGCATCGCATAATTTGAAGAATTCCTTCGCGGCTTCCGAAGTTGATTTGACTGGTATGCTTGGATCAATTGATCCAACCCCCAAGTTGAAGTCATCTGTTTTCGACTCGATAATGAGTTTATAGCCTTTGGGGATATCTGGATCGACTCCGAATCCATGGTAGTAGCACCAGCCCATCATCAATGTACTGATGGGCTTCATGACAGGATCCGACGAGATGTCGGAGACGGCTTGCCAGTCGTTCATCGCGGCTTCATATTTTTCTTCCGAAAGCAGCTCCCTTCAGGGTCGAGGTCGATACAGACGAGCTTTGGGTATTTGTAACTTTCGTCAGCTCGGGGGCGCTTCTTGGGCAAGGTCTCAGGGGTGGGTTGTGTGGTTGAGTCTGCGTGACTGGCGCCAGAGTGGCGAAACTCTCGGAGGTTTGTTTCGATTTTGACAAACTTCGGACGTTGCTCGGGTTGCTGATGCCAACAGCGCTCGATAAGCGCCCATATGTTCTCAGGTATACCATCGAACCGAGTGGGACGGTCGTTAGTGACAGCTCGCTGGAGAACTTCAAATGCGCTGATCGGTTCGTTGTCGCTCGAGGGCCATAAGGGACCGCAATCCTTGAGAACCAAGCACAGCAGCATGGCGTAGGCGTAAACATTGGAGGGCTCGACATTGTGATTCGGGCCATTCTGCGTGATGATTTCGGAGGCAATGAATGCTGGGGTGCCACTCATGGGAGCTCCAAATATCGCTGTGCCAATCAGCTCGACATTCTGCAGGTATACTCATGCTGCATCCGCTACAGGCATGTGTTTGGCAGAAAGTCAATCTCAACGGATTCAATCTCTCAGAGTCGTATTCTCAGACAGCAATTGCCCGTACCCACTGCGGCCGAATGGCGAGCACAGAGAGTATATTGTTGACCATTACATTCCACCGAGAAGATACCTCCATCGATCGATTGAGTTGGCCCGGTTCCAAGGAGTAGCCACTCCCCACAGCCCGCTGGTTTATTACCATTACACTTTCATTCTCTTGGTGTCGAATCCGCTGGAACTGCCGGAAGCGGTCGTCGAGTCGGGGAGGTGGCAGAACGTGGCGGTGTGGCTGTGCGTTCTGGGCCGTCCATGACTTCATTGCCAAGCGGACTGGATGGCTGGCTTGCAAAGCTTGGCTTGCTGGTTTCCTGAAGTCGCCGGATGGGGGAACTGAAGCGGCGGCCCTCTGATTCTGCCTCTCGTGTGGTGGCATCGACCGAGTGAATGACGCCTTCAACAGATGTTCGCGAGCAGGGATCGGACACCTGCGCTTCACTTAGGCTGGCGTTCTGGCCGCTTGAATTGGCGCTGTTGCGGATATGCTCCGCTTGACTTGCAGTGCTTGCAGTGCTTGGACGAGCGGCTGCGCTGCTCCGATGGCTCCCAGGCATCGCTGTGTCCACCGTAATTCCAGTGGCAGCCAAAGACCGAGCCGATTGTTGTTGTGGAGGAGGCGGGGGTGGTCTCGAGGGAGACTTGACAGCTCGGCTCTCGAGAGTTTCCTTCGAGGCATTGGAGCCTGGCACTTCTGGGTGAGTTGCGGCAGAATCGGTAGCTCCATGAACGGCCATAGCAGAGACAGTGAACGCGGAATCATGCACTGCAGTACTTGGAACAGCAGCCGGTGCCTCTGGAGTCGTGGTTGCTGTAGCTCGCCGATTCTCTGCCTCAGCTACTTCCTCCAGCTTCGACAAATGAGGGACCGAGCGTCGCGCTTGAAATCCAGTCAGAACCTGGGGAACAATGTTTGGAAAGCTACCGATGCGGCTTCGGGATATTGCCGGGCTCATTCGCGGATACTTGGTTTCCTCGACGGTATCGTTCCAGCGCACGTACATGGCTTGGACAGCGCCGCTGTATCCTGGAACAAAAGTCACCAGCAGCCGAGACTGCGAGAGCTCATTCCACTTCCAGTCTCTGTTCTCGTCAGTGTCGTCTGGAATGGAAAGTATAAAGATGTCGTGCACATGGTGCTCGAGAAAGCCGTGCAGACCCGGGCCCCAATGGAACTCGAGATTGCCCTCGGGATTGAGGAAGACGGAGACTCCGTGGCAAAACTCGGTGTTTTGGTAGAAGCCAATGTAGTCGACCAGCGGACGGATCAGCCGCAACGAGCTGCCTGATGCCCCGGGTGTCAGAATCGGCTGCGGTTCAAGGTAGTGCTCCAGCGTTGCCGCCTTGGCGAGCTTGGCCCTTTGCACATCCTTGAGCCGCTCTATCCACGGAGTAGACATGTCCCCGTCGATGATCCAGTCGACGACTTGGTTGCAGAGTGCCAGTGCCATCATCGACGGGCTCGTCGAAAGGACAATCACACCGCATCCTGCGATCGTCCATGTGCATATATTCGTCCGCGGGGTTGGTATTCGTCAGTGCCAGTAAAGTAACGATACTCGGCCTGTCCAATCGACCAGCACTGCCTATGCAAAGGAACAGCGCTCTGCCCGTGAATCTGGATCTTACCTTCATTCGGAAAGATGGCCATGCATGCTCTCCCGCTTCGGATGCCCACCCGATCCAGTCCTCGGTAGACACAGGTCTCCCAGCCCAGTCCCACGGCGGCTCCCTTCCATTCTGGAAAGTCGATAGCTTCGTCGCGAGGAATCACCCGCATCGGGCTCCAGAACTGCTGCAGGATCGAGCTGCTTATCAGCCACGCATCGTCATTCAGCTTTCCGCCATTGATCAGGAACAAGAGCCACTGGCCCATGTCCATGGCGGTGCTCGAGAGCGAATCAAAGTGTGGCGACCGGAGAAACCCAGCAGGCGTGCTGGCACCGGCGGCCGATCCGGCTGCATCGGTCTCGGGCTCCGGGGCATGCAGAGGCTTCTCTATCGCTAGCGCCGGGATCGATCCTCGCTTTGCATCGGGCCTGGATATCTTGATGCTTGGGGTGGTGTGGTGGAGCCCCAGAAGGGACAGTACCTGCTCGTGCACCAAGCACTCGATCCCCTTGCCATGGTACTGATGTCCGGCAAGCTTCTGAAGCAGCAGCATGCCAATATCCGAACGGCGTGGGAATGTATGGGGCAGATGCCCGACCACAGGCACACGATCCAGCGAAGCAACGACCTCATCTACACTCCTTCGGAGCATTGCAATGCGGAGCGGGTGGTGCTGGGGCAGCCCGCAGCTGTTGGATGCAAGCTGGCCGAGGGTGAGCCCTGTCATGGTGCTGGATCGAACTGGGAGCCGGGAATGCGGAGACCAGGCCTGCACCGGCAGATCAAACTGGATGGCAAAGGCACAAGTCAGCACAGATCAGCGCAAGCGCTTCGGCAGCATCGATCGTGCAATCTCATGCATATTGGGCGGATCTTACCTCTTCGCCACTGCTCTCGAGCAGGCGGGCCAGCGCAACGGTCACGAACGAGTCCGTCAGACACCCAATGTCAAAGGTTGAAATGTATTCGTCGACCGGGAGCGGAGCACAGCTGCCTGAGGGGTCGTCTTGGGAGCCGTAGCCTTTGCACAGCGTCAGGGCCGGAGACTTGCCATCCGTTCGCTCGACAACAGCAACGGCACATCCTTTAACACCAAAAGCCGACAGGGCATCTGGCACCAGGGCGGCCAGGTGCTCGGCGAGAGCGGGTCGGGAGCGGGTCGGATGTGGATCCATGCAGTACTTGGAGATTGTCTTTGAGGGCCGCCAGAGCCTGCTTGATCGTCAAGCTGTCGAAGCAGGGCGATGAAGACGAGAAAGACTGCACTCGGGTCGAGGGCCAGACCCAAGACGGCCATCCCACTTGCTTCCCGCAACCGTCCCGCCTCGCCCGCTGCCGCCGGGGATCGTTCTCCTCCGCTCGCGCCCTTGGAGCTCCAGGGTCCACGGAGGCTGTTGTTCCAGGCCGCCGAGGCCCGAACGACACAGCGCAACTGCTTGGCGAGGTGCACTTGGATCCGCAAAGAGCCTCCCGTCGGCAGCAGGCTATCACTATCAATCATTGAGCTCCTGCACGCTTCGGAGTGCTTGGCCATCACGGTCGTAGCACTGTTCATCGCCGTGAATCTGGCGGTCGTCTGCTGGGTCGTCTCGGGCAGAAGCACAGGCCCACGATGCTGCACACGTATCCAGGGAAGGTGAGTGCGTCGTCTGCAGTCGACCGGGGGCAGAGAGAGAATGCGGTATCGGCTCTATTGGCAGTACTAAACTCTCGTTTCTCACCATGCACCAGCACGCCGCCCACCCAGACCACAGCCGATGGTGGCAGCAGAGGCTCATTCGTACGGTCATCATCAGAACCAAAAGCTGAGGCTGAAGCTCCTCGTCAGCGACCGGACGTAATGCCACCATCCATGCTAAGGACAGAGGCCGAGCAGTAGATTGCCCGACGCGAACACATCGACAATCATCGAATCGCAAGCGGACGGGAGCCGAGTGGGAAACCGAACGGAAATTGAATGGAAATCAGATGGGATATGAAGTGAGGGGCCTCCTGCCTGGGAAAGCCGACTTAGACGCATGTACGCTTACCGGAATAAAAAGCAGATCGCCAGGACCAACGATGCATTCGACGTATTCGGCATTGGCAAACAGGGGATGGGCACCAAGATCTGGGCTCTCGATATCCACCTGAGACACAAGTGCAGTGCCATTGCGACAAGACCGTGGATGGCAGGCCACGCATGAGGAGGCACATTCTGACGATCAGCAATCGGCCGAATCGCACACACCACCGCAGCCAACGATGCTTACTTGGCTCGTGTTCGACATTTTGCTGGCTTCGCCGAATGCGTAGAGCGAGGGCGACTCGTTGGGCGAATACAGTCGGAGGTATTTGATGCCCACAACCTGCACGAATATGTTGTTTTTCGGATCGGTGTGCAGAGGCGAGCGAGTATCGCGAGGACCAAACCATGCGTTGATGGTAACGTGGCTGTCGATGCCGCTGTCGCTGTCGCTGTCCTCAGCCAGATCCGAGTCTGCCTCGCTGTCGGCGGCGGCTTCGACAAAGCAGTAGTCCGGAATGGCAATGTCGTTGGCAAGTGCGGGGAACTGCTCGAGCAGATTGTGCTGTGCCATATACCCGATCTCTCTGGCTGCAGGACTCGCTGATCCCGACGGCGATCCCAATGCCGATTCGTCGTCCGAGCCGAGGACGTACTGATCGACAAACTCACCAAAGCGCATGAGCTCCGGCCGCCACGATGGATCGGTGTAGCTGCGGCCGATCTCAACCGGGACTGTGCGATTGTTGCCGACGGCCCGACGCAGATAGCCGAGGTTGGACCAGGGCCTCGAGGAAAGCGCCGGCCAGAACGAAGCAGCTCCGCGGACAACGAAGGGCGTCGGCAAGGGATTCGACAGGTGGCCGGAGAACCAGTGCAGACTTGGAGGAGTCGAAAATTCGGCTGCAGAAAAGCGGATATGGGGTGCATCGAAGGATGTGTCGGTATCCGGGGTCGGTGCTGCAGCTCCACCAGGGAGGACAGTGCGGGTTGGATCGGGGAGACGACCAGTGTCTTGACAATCGCTGGAGAGAATCGTAATCCATTCCGCGAGAAAGCCCTTGAGTATCGGGGCGCCGGAGATGATATGAGCAACGTCTAGCACCCTGAGGGCCTCGAGCTGACAGTCAACAGCGTTGCCTGGGTCTGGGTCTGGGTCTGGGATAGAGGTGGAGCCGCGGCAAAGGCTTTGCTTCAGAACTAGCATGGCCTTGACGGACGAAGCCAGCACGTACAGTTCCCTCAGGCGGCGATGTTCTGGTGAAGACGATGGATGATGGACGAGACTGTTGTGGGCTTTCGAAAGCATCTCGGTTGTGTCGAAGATGGCGCCGGACACATCCTCCTCGGCAGGCTTGTCGAGCTTCAGGACAGAGATGCCCCTGTGGAGGGTGTCGATGTGTGGCGAGTCTATGCGAACGATGCCAAACGATGCAAACGGTTGGAAACAGCTCCGATCTCATGTCGGCGGGCAGAGCGACAAGACAGTCCCTGGGTGGGAGGTGAATGCTGCTGATGGGCGGATGCTATCGATGGTGCCCACCATGAAAGCCGGAGATGATCTCCTCGAGGTGTTCGGCAGCCGAATCGAGTTTGGCAGCCCAGTCCGCGGGCATGCCTGCAGGCCGATGGATGTGAGTGCGGCGAGAGGGTGTGCGGGCGGGCGAGATGAGGCAAAAGCATGGCGATCTGGGCCAGATGCGCCTGGGAGCGGACACATGAGCATGATGGCATGTTCAAGCGGAGCGGGGAGCCCCACTCGCCTCCGAGAACATTGTATTCAGATAGTTTGCAAATCCCTCGGCCACCTTCTCCATATCCAGCTGGGTGTGCATCTTGTTGAGGCCCTGAAACTGTCGTCGCAGCCGCCGCAGCTCCGAGAGAGTGACTCCCTTGCTGGAGATGTGGACCTTGACCTTGGTCTTGGGCACCACCACATCCCCGCCGAACCAGCCGCCTTTCTGCGCCTCCAGCAGGGCATTGACGATCTCCTGGGTGGTCTTGTCCATCTCGTACAGGTAGTTGGTCTCGGTCGATGGTTTGACGACCGTCGACAGATTCGGCTGGGGCGGTCGTCGCAGCACAACAGCGTCGATGATGTCGGGGCCGAAGCGCTCGGTGAAGCTATCCGAGGCCAGCACTGTGAACAGCGGGGCGTCCCATCGGTTGCGGGCATCGGGCTCTTCGAACCGACTGCACAGATCTTCGAAGAGCGCTGGATCGTAGGAATCGGCTTCGCGGGCGTTGTTCCAGCTGTCGGCCTGCTCCTTGGAGACGGCACAATGGACCTGTTCGGAATCCAATTGATTCGGCAGCACTGTCGGTCAGCATCGAAACCGCAGGATGGGCCTATGTAGCCGATGGAGGGCTGCAACTCGATCGGCCCACCGACCCCACTTTCATTTGCCCGGCGAATGCCTCGAGAATCCGTCCGAGGCCATGCTGCACTTACGGCGCAATGCGGGGTGCCCAGTGCCCGCGCGACACAATAGAGCTGGTATCGGAAGCCCTTGATGTAGTTCATGCCATCGCAGATCACAATGTCCTCCTTGGTCAAGTGGCGCTCGATCGCCGACATGAGAGCGCCGCGTGTCTTTTTCTCCTCTGTGGCGGCTGATGGAGCGACTGAGCTGTTAGCAGACGACATCAGGGCATCGCCGGGACCGCATTCATTGAGATAGTGCGTTGATTTGCCCGTGCAGCAGAGCCTCGGCCGCACACCCTTGCCGCTCTCCATGATGGATCGTCCAGGATGTGCCTGCACTGACAGCGACGGGCTGCAATACCCACACTGGTAGGCCTCGTTCCGCACGAGCCCAAAGCTATTGTCGTTGAACAGCAGCACCTTGGGCCGCATCTTGGGGATCTCGGTGTTGCGCTTGGGATGCGCCGGTGTCTGGAACTGCTCGGGCAGCACACCGTCATTGGCGGCAAGATCGGCCAGGAAGCGCTCGAGATAGCTTTGCAGCTCGAGCGCCCTTGTTGTCTTTCCGCTCGACGGATAGCCGCAGAAGATGACCAGAGGCATGGCGTGAGTCGTTGCTGCCGATGCAGGGTGTTGGGAGACTTGGACGATCGACTTGGATGATCGACTTGGACGATCGACTTGGATGATCGACTTGGATGATCGACTTGGATGATCGACTTGGATGATCGACTCGGACAATCGACTAGGAGGAATTGCGAGTGATATGAACAACGGGCGAGAAGCAAGCGAGGAGCGAGCGAGCCCGACTCGCGTCTCGCTGGACTGGCCGTGGCGCATGTCGCGTGACATCCACATGACCGCCAGGTCGTCCATCCGCACCTCCCCGTCTGCGCTCCACAGACGTGTCTCCTTGCACCGAGATCGACCAGCAGCCACCCCGTCCCAACACACGCCATGATCGAAAACCTGTCCGATCACCAGAAGCAAGTCCTCGGCGAGTTCCAGGTGCGCGGCGCATGCGCTCGGTCGACCACGCGGCTCTCCCACTGATCATCTGGTCCTTGCTCTGCGTCCAATGGTGCCAATGTCGGCATGCCGCCGCTCTCCACCAGTCGCTCACCGGGATTCAAGATCCAAATGAGGCGGCCACTCTCCTGGAAGGCAACAACTGGAGGATCGAGGTGGGAGACCATGCCATTCACATTGTCCAATGGCACCCTCAGAGCACGATGTCGGCGGCGGGATGTGCCCTGTCAATGATGGCTCTGATCCAGCCGCTAACGCTGGTACAAATGCAGGGTCTTCTCGACTTTTCGGAACCAAATGACTCGCCTTCGGAAGCGAATGCTCAAACATCTTCACGATCGTCCCCCCAGCGCGACCGAGGCGTGAGTGTCCTGCTTCTTGCGGCCGCGCTCCATAGCCAGCCCCTGCAGCATCGCTTGGAGGAGATTCGATTCGGTTGCTGATCATTATCACGACTCCGGCTGCGGTTGCGTGCAGCAATGGTCGCTGTTCGGAGTGGTGACGGCTCCCATCAAGTATGGCTTCCAGCTGCTCTACTCGGTCACTGTGTTTATCGGTATGTCTCGGGCTGGCTGCTCCTTCCTGTGGGATGGAAGGAGCTTTCATAGGATCCATCCGTGGCCGACATCGAGAACCCTGCTCGGCCGAGGGGTCGTGGGCCAAGCAGAGGATCCTGCAGTCGCTGATTTTGAACGAAATCCCCTTCGTGTCTCTTTTTTTCCTCCTTACCATCAGTCTCCCTGTTCTCGTTCCTGCTCTCGTTCCTCTATCCCGGAACTCCTGGGAGGCTAGGTTCGTCTCGGCGAGCCGCACCCAACAACAACGACCCACAGGCAGCCTCGGCCCGCTTCCTGCTCAACTTTGAGCAAAAGTACGGCTCGGTGCATCCGCCGTTTTTCCAGGGAACGTACACCCAGGCACTCGAAACGGCCAAGCGGGAGCTGCGGTACCTGTTGGTCCTCTTGCATTCCGAGGAACACGACGACACCGAGGCTTTCAACCGGTAAGGCCGCCGTCAATGGCCTAGATATCTGCTTCATCTGCATCCTCTGCCAACAAGGGCGGCTCCATGCGACCCGCTCTGGCGATGCACCGCTTCCCGCTGACTGTCCTGTGTCCCGCTGATCCACATCCCGTCGTCCGGTTGTGCATGACCGGACACATCTATACACCTCGCTCGCACCGCCGCAGACAAGTACTCTCCTCTGATGTCATGACCGAGTTTCTCACCAGCCGGCGCTTTATTTTCTGGGCCGGAGATATTCGCGAATCCGAGGCATTCCAAGGTGCGTCTGCTTGCAAGAAGCGGTCTGGAGGTGCGCTTGCCATCAGCGTGCTAACCGTGCCGTTCCTGGACAGTGAGCAACGTTCTATCGGCCACGACATATCCATTTCTGGCCCTGATTGCGCTGCAAGGAACCCAAATGGTTGTTGTGGATCGAGTGGAGGGTAAGGGCCCGCGGACGCTCAATCGTCAGCGCAAAACAAGCCATCGGCAACAGCAAGTCGTGCAGTGTCCAAGGCGACGACCCCGCTGCCTGCGGGATTGTCGCCTGAACTTCAGGGCCTTTGTGGCCTCCCATGGATCAACAGGAGTTGCTCACGCATCTGCTAACCACTCGAACCTTGCCTCCCCCTTAGGACTGACGACGTCGGACGAGATCATCCGTATTCTGGAGCGACACCTGGGTCGGCTGGACGCCCAGCTGGCTGCCGCGCGGATGGAAAGGTACGTTGCAGATCAAATGCTCTCCCTCAATCGTCGTGCAGCAGTAGCAGCAGCCTTTGCGAGACACCGTGTTCCTTTCTGATTTGCCATGTTCGTCGGCGGCCGCTCGGGAACATCCGCTCCACTTATCCATCCAGGGAGCGACGCGAGCAGTCCCGGTCGATTCGTGCGCATCAGGACTCTGCCTATGAGGCATCTCTGCGCGCTGACCGCGAAAAGGTAAAGCACCGCACTGATTAGGCAGAGACCCCGATACACTGCCCGCGCTGGACTCTGGACAACGGTGGCCGCGTATGGCGTATGATGCCGACTGACGTACGACAGCCCAAAAGCCGACCCCCTAACTTGCCTCTCGCAAACAGGAGCAAAGAGCCAGAGAAGAGCGCGAGCGACAGCGCAGAGAACTGGAGGAACAGGAGCGCGAGGCAAGGCGGAAGCAGGAAATGATCGAGGTGAGTAGTGGGCTTCGTATGCGGGATCGCGCGCGACATCGTGTTCGCCATCGTATGCAGTATCGTATCCAGTATCACATGCGGTGTCGTATGCGGTGTCGTATGCGGTGTCGTATGCGGTGTCGTATGCGGTATCGTTCATCGCTGAAGCTCGAGCGTTTCGCTTTGATCCCCGTCATCTGCAACACATCCGGCTGGACTCGTTAGGAAAAGCGGCGCAGGATCCAGACGCTCCGGGAAAACTTTCCTTCCGAGCCAGAGGGCAGCGGCAGAGATGTCGCCAAGATCAGCATGCGCTTGCCCAATGGCGAGCGTCTTATCAGGCGCTTCCTTCCCACAGACAAGGTCCAGGTATGTCGGCGTGAGCGACCATAGACCCGCTGCGTTGCACTCATTATGTCTCCACAGCCATTCGACCCACTGACCACCGCTCCTGGTGTCATGCCCATTTGTCTGGTGCATATGCTGTCGTTCTCTGCCTCCGATCCAGCTGCTCTACGACTTTGTATCGATCCAAAACCTGGAGCCCATTCCCGAAGACAGCACCTTCATTATCGCCAGCACATTCCCGCGACGGGTACTGGAGGACATGGATATGACCCTGGCCGAGGCCCAGCTGACCCCCAACGGCAGCGTCGCTGTCGAGGAAAAGTAGAAGCCCAAGCAGCTGCCACATGCGCCGTTCTTGGGCGAGCCGCACGATCTGAGGGATTGGATTCATGGTGGTTGGTTTGAAGGAGGAGATCTCGCCCGAAACTACCCTCCTCCCCCTTACCGGACCAGGCAGCGAAATGAACACACTACACTTTACTCGGGCGGAAATGGGACACTTGCCCACAACCCATATGCCAGCATAGTCTGTGATGGCATGCATCCAACTATGCCATAAGAAATACACCAGATCGCTTTGGCCGCCTCCGAGTGAAGACCGCCGGTCGCTCTCCGGTCTCCACAATCGACTTGCACACTGGTCTCGGAGTGCCAGCGGTGAATGGTGCTCTTGGGCACAGGCAACGTCTCTCAGGCTATGAATGATGGCATTGCACCGCACCACAGAATGGTCATGGCCAGCGCGTGACGATATTGGGTAACAAAATACTTGATCAATGGTCATAATCAAGGTCCCGTTTTTAAAGGATCGCCTGTAATGGACCGCATTGTATTGGTTTAAATGATACAGAACGATCTATATGGGCAGGCCAGGCTGGTGGCAGAGCCTCGAAAGCCAGCGGTGCATGCATTTCCGACGAGCTTTGTCTGTTTGTGGGCTCAGATCGACACCCATCTGTAAGGCAATCTCAGTGACAGAGCCAAACACACTTCACCCCCAATATTCATATCCTTGGCCCGATTATTGTTTTTTACTTGGTCTTCTTGGCCTTGGCGTTGGCCTTGGGGATCTTTTGTCGCGAGTCGCGGCCGATGGAGCCCGACCAGAAGACAACGAACAGAGTCGCAGCCAAGCCGACGACGACGGACGACACAACGGCGGCATAGGAGCGCTTGACGGAGGCAAAGGCGGCACTGGCCAGGAAGCTGTCCTTGCCGCTATCCTCCTGAGCCAGGTACAGTAGGATGTTGGCGGTCTCGCTGATGCCAAAGAAGGCCGAGCCAAAGGGAATCAAGTTCAGGGTCTGAGCGACGCCGGGGAGCTTGGCGTACTTGCAGAACTTTGCGATGATGACCGACGAGGCAACAGCCAGGGAGAGGGCATAGCTAACGTGCACAAAAGGCACGACCGAGACGCAGACAAAATAGAATGAGAAAGAAAAGGAGTGAGTGAGTGAGCGAGTGGAGGATCCGTGAGCAAACATGGCCGACACAGATCTCGACCGAGTCGAGACCCTGACGCGAGTGCTTTCAAGCGATCGATCGGCAGTGCTTCACGAGCAGCGCTGACGAGAGCGCGATGCAATCTCCTCTTGGCGACACCCATCGGGCTCCGACCAACGAGCACGATCGCTCTGCCGATGCTCTGCCGATGCAGCCAGGCCGACGACTCACACGAGGTTGATTCCCAGGAGGACCTTGTAGAGAGTGACATCGTTCTGGGAGTACGAGCCAAGGGCGGCCTTGAGATCGGCAACGGTGTAGGAAGCAAAGTACTGCTGGAACGAGACGGGAATGGCGTAGGGCTCGGGGTGCTGCTCCGACACAATCAGCTTGGAGATCCGCACGACCGCCGAGAGCGACAGACCAAAGATGGCCGAGGCGATGGTGAAGGACTTGAGGTTGGCGATGGAGGAAAAGCCGGAGGCCAGGGACGACATGGCGACGGATGGGATGATGGGTGGGAGTACGAAGGGCGGGGACAGAGGGGCAGATCGAGGGGCGATCGGGTTTGTGCGGGACCGAAATCTTGCGAGGACGATGGCGGCGAGGGAAGGAGGAGGGGAGAGCCAGGCCAGCGAGTTTTTGGTGGAGGCCCCCAAAAGCACAAAAATGGCTGGTCGCTGAAAAGGGAATGGACGTGGCACAACAGGACGGAAACGGATGCGGCCGAAACACGGACAGCAGCGAGGGTGGGATCGCTCAGGGGGAGCCTGGGAAAGATGTCGTCAACCCGATCGCTGAGTGCAGGGCGGTTGCGGGTGCGATTGCGGGTGCGAATGCGACTGCGGAGACCAGGGGGGCGATCGGCGATCGTCACTCGGAGGCAGCTTTGATTGCAAGCTATATTTTCGGATTTGGGTCAGCCCGAGAGGCACCGAGTCGTTCAGAGTGCCACTCGGAGGCGGCAGCGTCATCTACATCCCAGCGACTGCAGCACCGTCGCTGGTCGTCCTGCGGACACGGAATCACATCCCGATGCCGTAGAGCGGGTTGCGGGCCTCCGGGGGAGGTTGGTAGCGAGGGTAAGAGCCTGCCCAAGCGACGGGCGGGTCAGTGTCAACGATGCAGTCCATTCTGGAGTAGTGCCAACGAACATGCTTCGCTCCGGATCAACTGCAGCGACAACGGATAGCCCATACCGAGGATTCGGATGCTCAGGGCAAACTCCTCAATGTTCTTCAGCGCCTTGATCACCTTCTCGTCGGCGGTGGAGCCGTCAAAGTCGATGTACTGCAGCCAGAGTGCGCCGCGAGACCAACAGGGTTCAGTTGCTGCATCCCCGAGTGCCCTGTGACAGCAATTCAACAGCATCGACAGCGCAACAGCATCACCGCCAGAGCAGCAGAGACAATCTCGGCACACTCACCAGCACGTACTCCCAGGGCTTGGCAAGCTTGATGGAACGGGTCGAAGGGCGAGACTCGACCTTGCAGATGCTGTTGGCCGAGTCTCTCCGTCAGCCCACAGGCTCAATCTCACACCGATGGACACTGTCCATGTCCCCATCGCAGGCGATCCCGCACTTACTTGATATCGCGCAGTGCAAAACAGGACAGCGTCTTGAAGATCGCACCGCACTGATTCTTCAGCACAATCGAAATGCTTGTTCGTGGATCCATGTGACGCTCTGGTATGACGCTTGCACGGGCAATAACTACATAGCGCATGATGGTGTTGTCGTCGTCCTCGATGCCTTCGGTGATCACTTCGAGTCCATAGATAGCGGCTGCCCTGGCGCTGGCAATTGCAGCGCTGTCGAGGGGGAGGGATGCAGTTTAGGCAAGGGGCCACCAGCAGCGACAGCATCTATGATAGCCTCTGGCGATGAAGGGGGGACAGATCGCCATCGTTCTGCCATTGCAGCCACTTCAACAAATCAATACCTGTGGAGACTGCCAGAGCTGGCAACCCAGGCAGCGCTGCCGGCCGTGTCCATCTCCTGGCTGACTGCGACCCGCTGCTGCAGCTTGCTTATGAAGCGGCGACACTGGTCGATGGCATATGGATGCGACTTGATCTCGGTGATGGTCTCAAGAGAGGCACCAGGCACACCAACAAGACTGGACGGAATGAATGCAAGGGAGACCCACAAGTCGGGCGACCATCCCAGTCAGTGTGGATCTATCAAGCTGATCGGCCATCCCGGCGACACAGCCGGTCGGTAAGCTGCTCCACAGCTGTGTCGCTCCAGCAGCGACATCGATATGCAGCTTATCCTTCCTCAGCCGGCATCCTGACTGGCTCCAACGCACACCGCTCGTCCGATAGCCCGACGCCCTCATGCCTTACCAGTGCTTCTCGTGATAGCAATATTCTCCAACAATGTACACGGAATACTGGTGCAGCAGATCATAGTTGTAGTGGAACGTCCCTGTGCTGGAGTTTTCTATGGGAACGACGCCGTAGGTCACAGCCTCGCTCTGGACTGCGTCAAACACCTGGAGACAGCGGGGGGGGGAAATCAAAGCAAATGCAAGAGCGGTTAGCGAGCCTGCACCGCTGTCAGGGTGAATGGATCCGCAGCATCGGCCCTGTCGGCGACAGCAAGTCGATATACGATGGCTATGGTGTGCAGAAACAGGGCATCTGCAGGTGGTGCTGACGCACATCGGCAAAGGAAGGGTAGCCACAGGTCTCAAAGTTGGACGAGCGCAGCGTCGGGTCGGTGGAGAAGAGCTCTTCGACGGCACCCTCGGAATAGGCGCCTTTCTGGCCCTGAAATGCAATGCGGATAGGTTGGGCGGCCATGCTGGATCGACTGAGATGTCCGGGAGGAGACGGAGGAGGAGGAAACAGGACCGGCTGCGTTCCTGATCGGCACCAGAGGGGGCTGGTGGCGGCAGCACGTGGAGAATGCAGGGGTCCTGGAGTGAATCATGATGGCGCTGTCAAGGCGCTGGGAGGTGATGCGTGAGATGCGATGCGCGAGATGGATCGCCAGTTTGATGCCGAACATGACCGGACTGGACAGACTCGGGGACAAGAGTGGGCAAGAGTGGGCAGCAGGTGCGACTCATGACCAGACATTGGGAGCATCACTCGGAGCGTATCCCACAACTGTGTCGGGCCATGCAAAATATGGATATCACTATCAATTTTTTCCGGCACCTCGCGGCTGCTCATCTCGAATATGAATACACGCTGTAGACCAAGATGCAGCAAAAGTTGGAATCCGGCCATGGTCGGTTGACGGCATTTGGTATTACCTTGAGCCGATTGACGGTGGTGGTGGGCAATTGGTGTGGAGGAATGACCAATTGTATCATTGTTGGAAGCTCCACTCCGATTGCGGACAAGAACCACCACCGTCTGAATCTCTCTGGTTGGAAACCTAGTCAAGCGTGGCTGTGTGTCAGCGAGATGGCATGATCGTTTGGCTATCAGGCAAGACTCACCTTGACAAGATGTCTTCCCACGACTGATTGAGCGAGCGATGCGTTTCTGGATCTGAATCAAGGACGCCACTGCACAGTATCACTGCCAGCCCAAAATGCGCTGGTTTTGAGGAGATTCCTTCTTCCCCAAGGGCAGAACCAGCCATCGTCGCTATTTTCTCGCCAGATGACTCCCAAGAGAAAGACACCCCCCGACCCCGACCCGGGATCACCCAATGACTCTCATGTGGCCAAGAAACCAGCCATCAAAGCATGCCCCTCCTGTGGATTGACCAACCACGTCAGACCCTTCACCAAGAAGTGCACAGCCAGAGTCGACAGCAGCCCTGCCTCTGGCTCTGCCTCGGTCGCTGAAATGGTCAGCCAAGCACCCAAGGTCCCTGTATGTGCCACGTGCGGGGAAGAGGGTCATGCCAGAAGCAACAGCTCGTTGTGTACCAAGAAGAACCCACTCTGGAGCTCTACCTTGCCTGGCTGTGGCCCAAACGAGTATGCCAAGGCCGAGTACTCCACCGTCAAGTGCACCCTCGACGCCATCATCAAGAACGATGCCTTGCACGACAAGATCGAGGAGACTGTCCGGGCCATGACACACGTGCAGTACGAAGCATCTCGTCTCCTGGAGCTGCATCTCAGGCGGTGCTTGGACGAGGGCATCACTCTCCCCACCGTGTCGTCGAGTGAACCCGCGTTTGTTCGAAAGTGCTTCAATATGGTGCAGACAGGAACAGTGAGTGTCAGGACAAACACCCCAGAAGATGACAGGCACATCCTCGACACATATGGCATGTATCGAAGTACATGGGGAAAGTCGTGTATCCTGCCTCCAGTGTCCCTCCCAAAGGGTACTGGGTCACAGGTCCTTGGTTTGGCTGTCAAGACCTATGCTGTCAACTGCGAGACCCACGTTCTCGATCGGTATTGGTCCCTTCTACGCCGATACTGCAATTTGGTCCTGGTTGCTCCCAAGGGTGTGAAACGGCGCACACACGTCGATGAGTGCATGAAGCTGATGGAGAACCCCCTCTCCAAGACACTCCTCGTTGATCTGAGAAAATCCTTCGCCCACCATGCCGACCAGTTGTATGAGTTTCGGTACGAAAGCCACCAGGACCTGTATCGAGTTGTATCGAAACTGGCCAGTGAAGTCTCTCGGCTGACCCACCTGAAGGAGGCCCTCTTCATGGTGGTCTTTCAGAAGATGATCATTCCCAGGCTCGCGAGGGTGACCGATGTTCTAAAAGGAGAGCGTGGGCGACTGAACGAGGAAATGTGTCGCGCCATCGAACGTAGGCAGTCGGATCAATACAACGCACTCCAGACCCAGCACGAGGAGGTGTGCAAGCAGATCGCTGTGAACATGAAACGGATCAAGCGCCTCACCGACCGGCTTGCCCAGACCAAGAAGCGCCTCAACATCCCTCGAGCACAGTGCACATTGGTCCCGCTCTGCGATGCCCGAGCCAAGTATGTCAAGCTCGACACCACAGCACTGTGGGAGATCCTTGGATACCAGACTGGCACTGGACTCAAGTGGGGCGACCTGAAGACCAAGGTCAACGACACCACAAAGCAAGAGACCTTCTGGCAGACCAACTTCAAGCTGGATCCGAGACTCTTTGGTGCCAGGGAGAAGGGGAAGCAGCTCTTTGGCTGCGAGATCACCACCGATGGAGTCGGGTGCTCGATCACCACGCTCAGATACAAGATCCTGGAGAAGAAGGATCCTGATGCCAAACCAAAATCCACGGACAAGGACGACAAGACACCCAAGCTCACCCCCGAGAAGAAGATCCAGACCAGAGTCGGTCCCATTGACGACTCTCGGACCACATGGATCGGGATCGACCCTGGTGTGGGATCGATCTTCACCGCTGTCATTCGGGCACCCGGTCAACCATCCATCCAGGAGCAAGACGGTGTCAAGGTGACCAAGGCACAGCGTGCCAACGAGAAGATCGTGTCGTTCTCCAACAAGGAGTACCAGCATCGAACTGGCACCACCCAAGCGACCAAGTGGATCCAGAGCACCCACAGATCCTTGGTCTGCAGGAATGGATGAGCACCACACCAAGTCCCAAGATCCCTGGGTTGGCTCCCTTCCTGCAATACATTCGCCATGTGTTCGATGGAGACATGCTGGA
The DNA here is from genome assembly GCF_025602895.1 of Polychytrium aggregatum. Taxonomy (NCBI): domain Eukaryota; kingdom Fungi; phylum Chytridiomycota; class Chytridiomycetes; order Polychytriales; genus Polychytrium; species Polychytrium aggregatum. The sequence goes on from NW_026516243.1 coordinate 216,907, forward strand.
CAAGCAGCTGTACTTCAGCCTGACCCGGCGACGGCGATTCAAGCGACTCGATCTCCACAGCAAGCGACAGCGCACCGTCCACGAGATGTGCAAGCAAGTCATTGACCAGGCACCAAAGGAGACCGAAGTGGTGATTGCCTTTGGGAATGTTTCGTGGAAACAGGGGAAGGGATACGCATCCAGTCCCAGGAGACTCAGGTTTGCCAAGTACTTTGAGCAGTTCCACCACCACCAGAGACGACCACCAGACCGACCCGTCTCCAAGATCCATGTGTGCTCGGTGAACGAGTTCAACACATCCCAGGTGTGCTCACATTGTCGGGAAGCCAAGCGACTCGAGAAGGTCGAGCATCTTGATATCGAGAAACCACACTTTGTCCGGAGCTGTGCAAGCTGCCATACGCTGTGGGATCGAGACATCAATGCCTCAAGGAACATGATCTCGGTATGCCAGTCGATCGTCGCCACAGGGGATCGACCGAGTGTATTCAAGACTGTGCTTCCCAAACCAACCAAAAACAAAGAGATTGCCAACGAAGACAGGAGTGCAATGCCATGGCCTACCCGCTGGGCCTACAAGTCAGTCAGTGGGCTTCAGACATCTGAAGCCAGAAAGTGACTGTCCGTTTCTTTCTGGATAGACTGTAAGTATCTCGCACTGTTGTGCATTTTGACAGTGGATGCCGGGTCGCCCATATTCTGGGCAGTCCACTTCGGGGTTGCCATCCCTCTTGGGATGGTCGATGAGAGGTGTTTGACTCCCTTGCAAAGTGTGTGTGTGTGTGTGTGTGTGTGTGTGTGTGTGTGTGTGTGTGTGTGTGTGTGTGTGTGTGACGGCGAGAGGCTTCTCGCCTTCCCTCGGGGGTCTCTCGCCAGAGACTGCTCTTCTCGCCGACCGAGGTGGCTCCGAGAGCGCGTTTTTTCGTTCTCGCTCATTTTTTTAACATGAAATTTTTTCATAGTGTCAGGTAGAAAAATGCACCGATAGACACAGTGATAGCACTGACTAACGCCCAGTGTGGCGACTGTGAAGCAGCCGATGGCATGTCCAGAGCTGCCCATAGCATCATGCGAGCGCATCAGACGGCTCGTCTCTTGGACAGTGGTATCGCGTCGTCCTTGAGAAGACGATTCTGTTGAGGAGATGAGCAGGTGAGACTGTGGAGCGTCACGATCATCGCACGCTCGGGCTCTTGTGGCTCGGGTCTGTGCATGAGTGCCGATGCTGAACACACCTTTTCGCTTGCCGGAATGGATCTTGGCGGCAGAAGCGAGGCGCTGGATCGGATCGGTGTGTCGGAGAACCTTTGGCGCACATACACATGCGTTAGCTCACTCGTCAGGCGCATCGAATGAGGCGCCTTCGGGAAGAATCCAAGCTGGATTCTCAGAGCCTAAAAAAGGTCCACGCTGGGTTGGGTTGCGTTGGGTTGGGCGGGGGTTTGGGCAAATCAGCCTCTTGCTTACTTTTTCTGAGTCTCCCGTTTGAGCTTGCCGATGGCGCTCTCCTTCACTTCTGCAGAGGCAACGACATTTCAACAGAGTGGTATCGAGAAACGAAATCAGTCAAACAAACGTCGATACGCTTGCACAGGCCCGCGGGCTGGTGATGTGCAGACCGGGAGCTAAAGCGACTTCAGGTGCAACAGTCCAGTCTGATAGGTCGGCTGGACCAAAGAACTTACTATATGGGGACCCTCCCCATGACCGCCGCTGGATCAGTGGCGGATTCTTGATGACCTGCACCTTCTTTGAGTCGCGCACTTGCTCCAGCTCGCGGTTACGCTTTTGAAGCCGCTGCCCAAAGGCCGCCATCTTGGCTTCGTACTCTGCGGTCTTGGCCTGCGTGCATCCGGTTGCAGCGCAGCAATGTGTGGGTGCAGTCCAGAGTGGTGTGGAGAAAGGTGAGTACCCAGAAGCCAATGAAAGCACAGTGCACATGAACGCCAGCTGCGTGAGTAGATGCAACGGTGGGCTGGTGTTCGAGTGATGAAAGCTGTGCCACGGACGGTCGGATGCAATGAGATTCACAGACGGATCAAGGCCGATAGATCCGGGCGGCCGCTCGCTTTGGAAACGCACCTTGTAGAGCTCCCTCCAGCTCGTGCCTTCCAAGACCCGGCCGACGCCGAACTTTTTGAGGACGTGCGGTCTCCACAGCTCTGTTTGTTTTGAAGAAGACCATCGTTAGTGAGCAGAACCAGGGACCCGGATTTGAGCGAAAGTGGCGCTGCTTAGATGCAGTAGTGTTGGCTGTAGCTTGCTTGCAACGGGCGGGACGCACCATCGGTTTCCGCGACGATATGCTAGTGTGATTTCGAACCAGCCAAGAGTAGCATTGGATGATCAGGGTCAGTGGCGACCCATGTCTCTGCTGTGTTCCTGCACTCAGGGTAGCGACCGCATGAAAAAATCACAGAAAGAGCGTCATTGCCATTGCATCCTGATGAAGACTTACCGGATTGATCTGCTCCAGATATTGGAGCTGGACACACCCAGACACAATGAATGAGATATGCACGAGGCGCTGGTCAGCATAGGAACGGAGAAGCATCGGCTGATGCAGATCGCAAAGCAGTCGCTGTGGCGGTCTCCGGCATAGTGTGGCGACACAGGCAAGTGGGGTCGGCAGGAAGGTGCTGCCGAAGCAAACCGCCTCGACAGCATGCGCAGATGCCGCCGAGTCTGTGAATGCTTGCCTGTTCACACGTCGCCTTTGAGAGTATCGGGATAACGAGGCGGTTGGGCAGGGCCTCCAGGTCGGAGAGGGCTGCGAAGGAGTTGGTTCGGCGTCGGTGTGATTGCGGTTGTGGTGGCGATTGTTGTTGCAGCGGTGTTGGTGGTAGTCGGGTAATGAGACAGGTGGGATGTGACAGCCAAGACAATCGATGGGCCAAGCGAGCAGAGGCAGTGGTTAAGGGTGGGCGAAGAGCGTGGACGCTCAGGAGACATCCGCTCGAGCCTGGACTGCTCCTTCCATATGTCCCAAACGAAACCCGCATCGACGGCGCCGTTGCTGTAGCAAACGCAATCCGGACGACAGCCCGCTCGCCAGCCGCAGCAGAGGCCAGAGAATCGCAGCCCGACCATCGATGTGCCCTTGGAGTCTCCTCTGGCACAGCTGGACCAAGCTCGGAGGGGGCATGCGGATGCGACTTGGCTGGGTGGATGGGCAGGGACGGGCTTGGTGGTGCTGGGGAGAGACGACGAGAGGCGAGTTGGTGGATGTTCGACTGATTCTTGGGCATGCCGAGAAGCGTCTCGCCTGCGAGATCGGGCCGAGGGACAGCGAGGACGAACGACAACCCCCTGGAACAGCCAACTGCCATCATTCGTGCTATGTGGTCTTGTGAGTACATGCTCTGAGGGCTCATCTTTTATTACTCATTCCCGACCACAGCCACATCGACCAGGCTCTACTGCTGTTTGAGGAGCTGCTGCTTCTGCAGCTCCGTCGGGATCTTTGGGACCTTCTTGATGATGCGGGGCTTGCGTTGGGATTCCTGGGCACCCGAAGCCGACCCCGAGGCCGACCCCGAGGTGGCATCGCTCTTTTCGCTTCCGGCGGGTGTCCTTCGCGATCGAGTGCGGCTCTGGGCAGCGGGGGGTTCGGCCGGCGCAGAGACAGGCTCCGGGGAGTCTGGGGTTGGCGACGAGCGAGACGGTGCGGGCCGGCTGCCTTCTCCAAACGGCAGCTTGCCCAGCTCCTCCAGCCGCTGGACAGTCGCTTCGTTGAGCTTACCGTCACGCTTGAGCAAAAGCAGCGTCTCAGTATCCAGATCCTCGATCTTGACAGCACGCTTCTGCATGGCCGATCCGTAACGAGCCGTCAGATCAACCTGGGCGACCTCGTCGTCCTGGAGGCCTGCCGAGGCAGCATTGTGGATTCGCCTTCTCTTGGCTGCAGCGGAGGCATGGCCACCAGACATACGGAACCAGGGTCAGAGACAGTCCGCGATCGACAGTAGCAGTAGCATTAGCAGTAGCAGCAGCAGCAGAGGAAGGGTGTGTCGATACGGAATGAGTGCGGATCGACAAGCCTACGTTCTCTGTTGCGGATCCGCCAGTACGCAAATGCGACCAGGACCACAAAGACAAAGGAGCCGAGAACCGAGAGGGCTTCCAGACTGATGCCGATGCTGCCGGTGGATGGGGCCTGTCGGGTGCCAGCACGGCCTGCCGTCGAGCTCGCTCTCGCAGAAGGCTTGGGCTTGGAAGTCGAGGGCATATCGGTCGCGGGCCAGACGAGGACTGAAGCAACAGCCCCCATCTGATTCAGGCGAGCAGGCCAAATCGGGCAAGCGAACGAGCGAACAAGCGAGCAATCCATGCGGCAGACGGCTTCTCCAGCGTCCTCGCCCCAGGCCATCGACTGTCCGCCGCAGAGGCCCGCTGAAGGAGCAGCGGTGCAAAAAAAAAAGGGTGCTATGCTAGCATGTATTGTGGAAAGGTCGGTGCGGGCAGCCATAGATGCCAAGGCCAGCAGTCACATTCGACGCAATCCCGCCGAAACAGCGCCGTCAGTGAATCGCACAGGTGGATGGGCTGGCGTGGGAAAGTCGCAGATCCAGGCGACTCCTGCCGCCAACAAAAACCGCACTAGGCGCTCTGCTTCTTTTGAGCGATTTCGGCATCAAACACGATCGGGTCCCGAGGAGAGGGGCCGCCAAAGGACTTGTCCTTGGGCGATTCGGTGACAGGGAGAGGAAGTCCCTGCTGGGCCTTTTGCAGATTCTTGGCATGGGAATAGATGATGCCGGCCGTGAACGCTGTAGCGGGGCAGCATTGGTCGACAATCGATCGACACGTCGAGAGATGCCGGCCAAGGGAGGGTTGCGTCGAAGAGGGTCAGACATACGCCGCGCAAAGCGCTGGTCGGCAAGTGCTCTGGTTCTGGTTCTGGTATAGATGGCGAACACATCCCACGACAGCATCGGCTCCCACCAACGAGGACACATTGCCAGATCGCACCGGATGATCAGCAGCAGGTCTCCTGGAGCCCCGCGGCAGCACGCTCGTTGCCCAGCACTTACCAATGAGGACACCAAGGACGCCAGGGACGGTAACTGCATCGTCAAAGAAGATCATGCCGGCAATCGCAATCGGAAGCTTGTTGAGGGCACCCACCATACTGGAGGGAAGCAAACGAATCTCTACATTAATACCCTGCCGATAGATCCCGTTGCGACGATCAGCACCACGCCGCAGCCCGCATGGCTCACCTGTAGGTTGTGGAGGACGTCACTCGGACACACCAGCTGCTGCCGTAACTGATGGCAAACCCGCTGATGCCAGAGATGGCGAGGGCGATGGCGAGGCCCTGGAACTCGGACTGCCGCGAGGCATCCAGATCATCGCCCCAGTATCGATCGACGGTCTTGCGGTACTCGTTGCCCTCGGTCAGGAACGACATCACAACGAGGATCGGGATGGAGAGCAGGTTGTTGTAGAAGACCGTGTCGTTGTCCTTGAAGCCAACCTCCTTGATCTTGCCTCGCATCATGAGGGCGTAGAAGGCCGTCGTGAGGCAGTTGGAGACCATCCATCCGTACGCAACAAAGTTGCTCGCCTCGACCTTGGCCTGTGCCTTGCCGCTGGCAATATCAGACGCCCCTGCAGACAGCCAGAATCGAGGGGTCGTTGGTCGTTGGTCGTTGGTCGTGCGAATCCGGGCGATCCACAAGAGCGCACATCGGTCGCCCGGAACGGCGAATGGCGCATCGGATGCTGCTTCTCCCGATACGATCGAAGGGAGCAACATGAGCCTGCAGCGGCCCAACGAGTGGCTCGCCGGGCTGCTCTCGGCCGTTCTGCTGCATCATTGCCGACGGGGCCCGAGATGCGCACTTACCAGCAATGACCGAGGACATGACCATCATGATGAACGACAGGAGCATCAGCTTGGTAATGCGCGAGCCGTTGAACCACATCAGCTCGCCATAGGCGATCAGGATGATGGTGAGGTTCTTGAAGATGGTGAAGAGCGGGATGGACATGTACTGGAGAGCCTTTGAGCCGGTGTAGATCATGGCGACGAGAGCCAGCGAGACCACAAACCACTTCTTGGCCTCCTCGACCTTGAAAGCCCGGTGGGACGACCACTTGAGGGCGACAAACAGCTCCAGAATAATCACGCAGACGATCGATTGGATTGCCAGCACCAGGAAGTTCATGTTGAACCTGTAGGACGACAGGACGACCTTGTTGGTGACGGTCATGAGGATCGACGAGCCGCAGTAGGCCAGGATGGCCGCGGGGGCGCCGGTCAGAAAGCTGGTGGTGACCGTCATGGCTGGGCGTGCGGGAATCGGCGACAGCGACGGTGATGGCGACGGTGATGGCGATGGTGACGACGACGGAGGATAAAGAAGGCAAGAGGAAAATGCCGCCTGGACGGAGCGAGGAGCGGGCGAGAGCCGAGGGGCAGCCGAGAGCGTTCTCGCCAGCCGCACCGAGGCGAGCGGCAATTGGCGGGGAGGCGCGCAACCCGCTCTTTGTGCGAGCACACTCCGCCTTTGGCTGGGGCAAGCCATCGCAATCCATTGCAGCCAGGGATTCAGCACAGCCGAGAATACAGCACAGCCAGGAATGCGCTTCAGCCAGGAATCCACGCAGGCAGCGATGCATCACACCGCAGCCGAGCTCTACTCGCTCGCAGACGAGCGTTCGTTCGCCGCGGATGATGCAATTGGCCGGCCAGGCGAACGACTGCTCCACTTCCCACCGAATCGGCGCGACGGCTTGCAGATCAAGGCACCTTGCTCGCCTGGGGGTGGAGTCGGTGTCCAGGCCGCCGGGGACCACCGTTGGCGGGAGCCTGTCTTGTCCCGCATCCAGGGATCCCGCCGCTGGGTTCTTGTGTGCATCTCCAACTACTGTGCATCGTCCGTGCAATGAATTTGTTACTCCGGGTGTATTCGATTCATGCACACAGACGTTCCGTCGTATGGGGCTGCTCTGACGGACATAGTAATCAGCATGATCTCTATCGGAAGCACAGGAACAGACCCGTCGTCTGTGTTGAGTGATGCACAAGCTCCCGCATGGCTGCTAGTGGTGGATGCATATGAAGCTGGAGCTGTAATTGATGCAGATGCTGGGTCGCAGCGTCTTAACCCCGGCCACGTATGCAATGGCCAGCGGGTGCGGCTGGAACGATTTCGGAATGTGCAGGAACCTGAGCTCTGGGTAGAGCACGAGGGTGGCGGGGTCAAGTTCTTCAAAGCACGATTGCGTCGGCGGAAGCGCCAGCATCTGAAGCACCGGCATGTCCCGCGACATCTTGGCAAGCGTTGCCAACTGCTTGCAATTGGACATATTGAGGAACTTGAGTGACGGCAACGACGCCGTCATGCCCTCGGCCGTCTCCAACGATTCCGGGAAATCAAGGCTCTGCAGCGCCGCGAGTCCCGGAGTCATGCCAGTGAGGGTCTTGAGCTCACGGCAGCCGTACATGTTGAGAAGCACAAGTGCATCCATTGACTCGGGCATCCCCTCGAGACTTTGCAGTCCGGGCGGAAAGGACAGCCGCTGCAGCATCGGGAGGCTGCGTGGCAACCCAGCGAGCGATCGGAGATGCTGGCACTTGGACATATCCAGGGTCACCAGCGCGTTCATGGACTCGAATGACCGACCAAAGCATTCCAATGACGGCGGGAGCGTCAATGTTTCGAGACCTGAATCGAGTGCCAGACCCTCGACCGTCTTGAGACTCTCACACTCCAGCAGGTGGAGATGCCGCAGCGCTGGCATGGCACCCGTTATGCCCACCAGTGTGTCCAGAGAGGGCGGAGGCCAGAATTCAGCCAGGCCGGGCATCCGGGGCACAGAGCTCCAGATCCAAGGGTGTCGTTGGGTGAGATCCGGCTCGACAACCTTCATCTCGACAACGTCAGGCAGCTCCTCGGGCCACCCCGAGACCGATGAAAACGTGCAACCATAGAGACAGAGGTTGCGTCCCCGGAGAACCTGGAGGTGATATCGCTCGTGCGGCAGTAGGCGGGTCAACTCGTCGTCCTGGAGGAGTGGACTGTGTGGGAAACGAAAGACAAAGACGGGAAAGTCGGTCTGGCGGAGGGCATCGCCGATGGTATGAGCGCTGTCGATGAGTCTGAAGCGATCATGGTCCCGGAGACGATCAGCCGACGCGTTCTTGATGAAGAGCGAGCCGAGCAGATCGCTGGGATACTCGACAATCTTTCCGGCTGCAGCACAGTAGGCTCGTATATGTTCGTGGAGGGTTTTGCTGAAGCAAATTTCTTGCCAGAGAGCAATTTCTTTCTGGTGAGCTGCCCCGGTTTGTGCGTAAAGCGGATCGCGGCGGTGGGTGTAGCAGTACAGCCCCTGGAGCACAGCAAGTCGATCGATGGTCGGGCCAACGTCCTTGAATGTCGCTGCCGGAAGACGCAGCAGGCGCGAAAGGAGCCGATTCCAAACAAGATGGTGATTGAAGAATGCCCGGGATGGTCTCGACATCTGGCCGAGCCGGCTGAGCGTGAGCACATCGATGCTGTCGATGAAGGCGTCGGCGGTGGAGAGAATGATGATCATATCGTGTCCAGGCACAGACACCGGAACATCAGAGACAATCATCGTGGGTGTTCTGCAACGGATGATCAGGACAAGACAGCAAGCGTTGTCGGCATCCAGGGCGATCGAGGGTGCTGATATGCACGGATCAGAGCCATGACCCCCCTCGTTTCCCGCCATCAATGCCTATTCGACCGTTAGCCCACCAATTCGAAGAGCCCGCACTTCAGGACGCAGGCAGCGGAAGCTCCCGCCACTACTTTGTACGCACTTGTGCGGGCACGAGCGACGGGCAAGGGTGATCATGTTGTGCATGCATCGTCGTCGCCCGCGGTGCCGTGGGAAAGCTCTTGGGACGACGGATTGCATTCATACTGCCGCACGACGCTGGTACGCATGCCGGGACTAGAATCCGTGAATACTGGGACGCCAATATGCTAGTTTGACTCATATACAGCTTGTTCAGAACGAAACGGGACGGCGCCCCAGGGTGTCCCTCAAAGTGATTTGTATCCTCTGGCGAGCACGCCGTGCGATTGCTTCCTGTCCTGGTTGGTAGTCGCTCTGATTCGTTGGTTTGGGAAGCGTCGTCTTGAATACACCCAGTCGATCTCCCGCGGTGATCGATTGGTGCTGATATCGGCATGCGGGACTGTAGTCCATGCCTTGAACCATCTGGACAGCTTCATGGTTTCTCGATGTCAAGCTGGTCGGGTGGCTCGATTAATTTGGCGTCGAGGCACTGCGAACATGCTGCTTGGTCATGGTGGATGTATTCAGAGACCAGAAAACCCGGAATCCCTGATTCAAAAACAGAGTGTCCCATTTTGTTTCGGGAAAGAGCTACATCCGGCGTTGCAGCAGAAGGAGTCGCGGCATATCGACGTGTCTCAGTTTCGGAAATCTACCGAGATCGAACCCCTCAAGGCTATTAAGAAACCGGGGAAGCCGAAACCTCGACAAATGGGCCATGTTCTCCGGTAAACCATCCAAGTGGGCCAGCCTGGTACACTTAGACAGATCGAGACTTTCAAGCTTGTTGAGCGAACGGGGCAGGCCATGCAGGCTCTCGATCGAAGCCGGCACGAGCAGCGTCTCTAGCTTCGGCAGAGCCCCGGGCAGCCCCACCAGGCTGGTCACCAAGGTGGACTGGTCCATGATGAGAGTCACGAGAGATTCCATAGATTGGGGCATATCTTCGAGGTTTCGGATCGTGGGTGGAAGCGCCAAGGACTCAAGCCCAGGCAACTCTGTCGGGAGTCCGGCCAGATTGCTGAGATTCCAGCACTGGGAAAGGTCCAGTGCCCGGAGAGATTTCATGAACTGAGGAAGCCCTTGCAGGGTTTCAAGAGATGGCGGCAGCGTCAGCTCCTTGAGCTTGGGCATGCGAGCGGGCAAGCCTTCGAGGCTCACCAGCTTCGTGCAGTTGCAGAGCTTGAGAGCGGTGAGGGACATTAACGGTTGAGGCATCGTTTGGAGAGATTCGATAGAGCAGGGCAGCGAGAGCTCCGCCACCAGGAGGTCGGGAGGCAGCTCGTTCCAGTCCCAGCTGAGCTTTGCTGTTGAAGACTCCTCAATCGAGAGGCTAATGATGCGGGACGGCGTGGCCCAGTCCATAACGATCGAAGGTGTGCAGTTGTAGAGCATCAATCGGAGCTTGGTTGACCTCTCCAGGTGGAATCGCTCATGGGGCAGCAGCTCGGTCAACTGGCTGTCGAGCAGGAAAGGATGATGCCTGGATCGCAGCATCACAAACCGATTGCACTCGAACAGGCACGGATCATGCAGAATATATGCACTGTCGAGGAAACGAAACTCTTCGGCGCTCGTGAGGAGTTTCGGAGGCTGGCGGTGCCGACTGATGAGCGCCACCAGATCCCAAGGATATTCAAGCATCTTGTTCCGCAGGCCGCAGTAGTCCCGAATGCGAGAGCGAAGCATGTTGGATTTGTAGACCTCCCACCAAAGCTTGAGCTCCTTCTGGTGAGCGGCGGGCGATCGAGGGGAGTGCGGCGTCTGCCGGTTGATGTAGCAAAACAGGCCCTGCAGAGCAATCTTGCGATCGACCGAGGGATCGAGGCCGGCAAACAGGCTCTGGGTGATGCCAAGGAGTGGATTGAGGACGCATGCCCAGACCGAATGACAATCGAGGATGCGTCGGTGGTATTTGGAGGCTCGGATCAGCCTTGAAAGCGTCTTGGGGCTGAGGTTTGCGACAAAGGTGTCGTTGGTGATCAGGATGGTCAAGATGTCGTGCTTTTCCAGAGCAGAGAACAAACTTGGCGGGGCACAGCTGGCGGTGTGGTTGTTGGCTGGGCCAAGGGTTCTGCGGATCTTTGAGGGAGGCGACGTCATGGATGCCGGCGATGGGGTGCGAAAGTGGTTTGCAAAGGCTGCACAGCCAAAGCCGAGGCAAAGGCCAAAAGAAACGGTCAGCGGGCATGTTTGCAGCTGGTTCTACCACCAAGCCCCGGCGACAGCGCATACCTGGGTCAGGATGGGGGTGGTTTCGGCCAGGGCGGTGGTGATGGCGATCGATGTTGGGTTGAGGGGCAAGCCGGGAGCTATTTGTGAGCCGATGGCGCCAATCCGGGTCTGGAAACCTCCAGCGAACCGCAGGGTGGGATGGCCAGGGCGGGATGGCCAGGGGGTGACAGCCAGGAGGATATGACCACTTGGGCATATAAAGGTGGCCCGCGGCTTGGACGGGCGATCTGAAGGTATGTGGACAATCGATAGACGAAAATAGAATATATTGGATGTAATGGATACCAAATAGAACATCACTCGGCTTTGCTGCTTCATCGATAACCGCTGTTTACTACCCATGGGTCTGGGATGGTTGTTGGTTGGGTTGCTTGGCTACTTGAATGTTCAGTGCTGCAACTTGGTTGTTCGGAGGTGGCACTCGTGCAGAACTGGGGATCAGGGCCACTTGCCGAGCATTTTGAGTTGGTTGATGGCATCTTGCCATCCCTGGTCGGCGGACCTGCGATACCAAAAGGCGGCGGTTTCAATGTCTTCGGGGACACCATGCCCATTCTTGTAGCAGTCACCGAGATGATATTGTCCATATCGATTTCCCTGTTCGGCAGACTCGCGATACCACTCGGCTGCCTTGGCGTAGTCCTGGGTGACTCCGTTTCCATAGAAGTAGCAGCAACCAACCATATACTGCCCATACGAATGACCTTGGTCAGCCGACTTGCTGTACCACTCGAATCCCTTCTCGCAGCTCTTTGATACACCCTGGTCATAGTAGAAACTTCCGATCCAGTACTGGCTGTCGCTGTGGCCTTCGTTGGCGAGCTGCTCAAAGATACTCGCTGCCTTCTCCTGGTCCTTCAAAGTGCCGAATCCACAAGTCAGACACAGAGCCATGAGATGTCTGCAAAGCCATTCACGGTCTGATCCCAGCAGGCATAGATTGAAGAACTTGCGGGATGCGGGTGAGTTGGATGAGGCTACGTAACCAATCAGGACACCCTCCTCGAGCTCGAACCCATCAGGCTTGTTCTCTCGGATGATCTCGACACCTTTCTGCTCGTCTCGCTCGGTGCCCCGGCCAAAGTAGTGCATCCAGCCAAGCATGTGGGTGGCGATGGGCTTGATGACTGGGTTGGTAGAGTGGGTGCTGACTTGCTGCCAGTGGTTGAAGGCGTCGACATCGCTCTGTTCGACACCATGAACGATGAACGAGAACCAGCCACGGAGGAACACCATGTGGAGTCGACCATCGTCACTGCCTTGGTTTGCAGCCTTGGAATACCACCCAATGGCTGTCGTGTAATCTTGATCGACACCTTCGCCATTCTCATAGCATCGGCCGAGAGCGATTTGGGCCTGAAGGATTCCACGTTCAGCAAGACTGCGATAGAGCTCGGCGGCCTTGGTGTGATCCTGGTTGGTTCCAACTCCGCTGCGATAACACTCGGCCAGTTGGAACTGGGCCATAAAATGATCGGCTTCGGCGGCTTTCTCCATCCGGTAGAAGATTTCTTGCTGGATAGCCACCCGTTCGGAGGGGCCCACAGACCGCCATCCATACAGAGAGAAGCTCGCTTTCCATGCCAGGAGATACGATGCTGCGGCGTTGCCCTTATCGGCTTGGTCTTCGAGTCAGGATCGGTTGGCTGTCTTTTGATCGTCGCAGTGCAGCGAGAGGGCAATCTGGTCGCTCGGTGTGAGGCTTATCAGCATCTGTCCATTGAACTGGCACAGCCCCTCCTCCAGACACCAGATATAGAAGCGATCTAGCTTGGAGCTCAGGAGGGGCTCGGCACGCCTGCACACTCGAAGGAGGGTCTTGACGGTGTTGTGGTCGAGTGCGAGTTGGAAGCTCTCGTTGCAACAGATGATGGTGAAGATATCTGGGTTGTGTTCGAGGGAGAGTTTGGCGATATCGGGCATCGACGAGGCTGTTCTGGCTTCAGCTTGGCTATGGTGAGTGGCAGGTGATGCTGTGGTTGATGCTGGCTCGTTGATGCTGGCCATGTTGACGGAGACAGGGAGGGAAGATGAGGGAAGCGAACGAAACTGGCGAGGTCGTTCGCATTCCCGATGGCCTTCTCTCCACCCCCAACCCAACACCGCCAATCACCGGCGGCCAGCGGTCGTCTGCCGTCTTCGGTGGCCATCAACATCCATCCACCATGCTTTCGACCCTGCCAGCAAGCTCGTCATTCATTCAGGCAGCTCTTTGGTTCGCCCCGTTCTCGACAGCGACATTCCTGATCGGCCATTGACAATGACAGCGCCGATCGCACCTTAACCCTCCTGGACCAGGATTGTGATCGCAGAGAGCACCAAAGATCGAGGTAGAGACCCGGTCGTCCGGGCCATCCCCTCGTCACCGGATCGCTCGAACAAGACACCAGCCAAAGCCCACCTGGCGAGCTGTATTTCCCCGCCGCGCATGGTGCCTCCTTGCCTTTGCTCATCTCTATCGGCAATCTCGCTCGATTCCGATTTGCTTCCCTCGTATCTGCTGGTTCCTTCCTCAAAGCACCCAATGTCATCGTCGTTTACATGTACGTTCGATGCATGGATGTATTCTCCCCGGCTTGGGTCTCTGCATTTCTCGTTTGCTAAAGCTCTAGCACGGCGCAACAGCCTCGTTTCTTCGTTTGTCTGCTTCATTCCATTCAACCGTTTCCCGACTCGTCTATCCACAGCAAGCAAGTCGCCGGCCAGTCCGCTTCCAAAGCCCATGGACTCGTTTGCCATCATCACCAACCATCACAAAGAGGCCCAGAGCTTCCGAAAGCAGTTTCCGCCCTCCAGCAACCAATTCCCAACCTCCGAGCAGGTCGAGCAGATCAAGCAGGCCGGGCTCATCGACGCATACCAGCTCATCACCGATCCCGCCTTCTTGGACGTCAGCTTCTATAGCTTCGACCAGGTGGTCTTCTCGGCCAGTGACCAGGATCGCACTTGTATTAGCCGGTGTCCCCTGATGCCCCTGCCGGGCCATGTCTACTGCTACTTTGAGGCCGAGGTGGTCATGCCGGACGACCTGCCCCTCGACGCAGCGATTTCGATCGGGCTGGTGGCCAATCCATATCCCCTGTTCCGGTTGGCCGGCGCCGACCCGTCGTCAACCAGCTACGTTCGGTGAGTCTCGAGGGTGTCCGTCTTGAGCCGCCCCGTCAAGCAATTGGATGGTTGCTCGCCGACTGGACAAGCACATCCATGCTCACACCACCACCCCCTCCATGTCTTCGTCATGCAGAAACGGAGAGATTCTCTCGAACGGAACGTTCATGCGAAGAGGACTCCCAACTTTCACCACCCGGACGACCGTCGGCTGCGGATACGACCCAGAGCTTGGACTGGGTATGGTTCCGGAGAAGCACTGGGACAGCGACGCACCAACAACCGACTCCTCGCCTGTGCTGCATCTCTAACTCCTTCCATTTTTCCTCATTTATCCGGCAGTGTTCTTCACCAACAACGGCCGACTCGTGTCGTACTTCCTCTGTCCGGACCAGCGGGCTTATCATGCAGCCGTCAGTGCCAACCAGCCGTGTGTTTTGCAAGTCAACTTTGGCATGAACCCGTTCTGCTACAATCTCAAGGATGAGCTCATGGCCAGGATGGTTGACAAGCCGCCCAGTTATGACGCTGCCATGTCCCAGCCCCAGTGAACCTGAATGCAAATGTATCTGAACCTCTGCGACTCCATCCCTTCAAAGAGCGACCCTCGGGCCCTCCGCAGTGCCTGCATTCCAGAGCCCGTTGTCGTCAAAGTCTCCTCCCGAATGCACCTCCGTGCAACTGCCAACTCTGCTTCCTCTTGCCCTCCGTCCCGCTCGATCCGTCCCGCTCGATCCGTGTCGGTTGTCTTGTCTTTATTCTCTTATGCCTTGCATCTCTCGCAAACTTCATGTTCTCGCTCTCTATGGTCTTGCGACTTTCTTGGCTGAACAACCGACCACCGCGACATCAAAAGAAAAGAGGGGAAAAAAGGAGGGGGAGTGAAAGTGAGGGAGAGAGATCGGGGGGGTGGAGGCAGCGGGCAAAATATCCAGAGTACACATGCTCTGGACCCGACTGATAAGACTTTCGGGGAAATCGGAATCTCGGAATGTTGAGAGTTGAGGATCGGGGAGGGAATGCTCAGTCCTTGATCTTCAAATCCCTCATCTGGAGCTCCTCCTCGATTGTGTTTGCACCGCCGGCCCCGCCGAGGGCCTGGCCGTCCGACTCGAACCTCGGAACTTCCTGGGCACGGTCGGGGGCGACTTCGGGGCCGTTGCCAGAGGGCCTGTCGCAGATGGTCATGGAATCATCACAGCAGCGGGGAGACGTGAGATAGGAGCCAAGATGGCGTTACTGGTGAGTGGCATGCATCTCAGCCCCATCGGCTACCAGCAACGATATGCGACCCAGCAGAGACAGACTCGAAGGCGCCCGTCCCTGGTGGATATTTGGCCTTGGTGCGGGTGGTGGGCAGATCGGTCGACTTACGCTCCAAGACGTTTTGGGGATCCGACACCGGCACTCATGGGTCCGCTCTGCTGCATCTTCTTGATGTGCCGAACTTCCTCGACGATCAGCTCTGTCATGCCGTGTTGAGAGGGAAGAGTTGAGGAGAGCATCGCATACTCACACCCAGGGGATGGGTGCGAATGGGAACTGCTGCGAGGAAGAGCGCATTGCAGACTTACTCTTGATTTCAGGAATGCTGCGGGCCGACTCGAACGAGAAATCGAATATTGAGGGACAGTCGGGCTGGCCAGTGGGGTGTAGCGGCAGTTAGAGATTGCAAACCGTGTGTGGCTCGAAGTGGATGCGACGCAGCACGGCCGAGCTGTCCATGTATCAAAGTAGCATCCAAGTGGTACCTCATCTTCCGGGCTGTGGTAGGCAGCCAGATACGGGTGCTTAAGCGCCTCTTCTGCCGTGATTCTCTTGGCCGGATCAAACTCGAGCATTCTGCCGAGCAAGTCCAGAGCTGGCGGCATCATGACCAGGTGGTTCCGTGGAGAGGAGGATGTCCAGCACGCCAAGTTGTGCAAAACGGAATGGTTAGAACAGTACAGCGTGCATGGATGAGAGATGCAGGGACGCATACTGAGGAACCAATCACCCAGGCACATGTCCTGTGGCAGTGCTGCTTCTACATACCCAGAGGCTCTGCCTTTGGAAAGGCCTTCTGGAGAGGAACCTTTGGGCGCTTCGGCCAACTGGAGAGGTATTTGAGAACCTGGAGCAAATGTACCGTCGTGCTCAGGGGACTGTCCGACTCGGCGATATATGACCAGAACTAGTTCAGAAAGGCTTACAGATTGCTTGCACACACTTACCCTCGCGCTGCACAGACTCATCAAGGTTGGATCTTCTGGAGTGCCGAGGAGCTCAAAGATCTTCTGCAGCTGATCAATGTCTGGCGTCGCGAATCGCGGCTTGTCAGTTCAGTCCAGCTCAGTTCAGTTCAGTTCCGTCCCGTTCAGTTCCGTTCAGTGCACGATTCACGCCGAGTGAACGGGGTGCGGTATCTTCTCGCCATCAACGACACCTTTGCAGTACTCACAATCGGAGCCTTTGAAGAGAACCTTGCCGATGAACAGCTCGCCAAAGATACAGCCGACACTCCAAATATCGACTGGGGAAATCGTGGAAACGAGCGGTCAGATCCACAGAGCCGTCAGACCACAGAACGAGCAGATCCACACGAAAGCGTAGTAAGCCCTTGAACCAAATGACTCATTGGCGTCGGCGGTCGTGCGGCGGATGCAGATCACTTACTGGCTTTGGTGTAGTGCTTTGGCGAGAGGACCACCTCGGGAGCGCGGTAGTATCTTGTGGCAACGTACTCTGTGTTCATAAGCACATTGGCCGCATCGGTTGCGCCACGAGCGAGGCCAAAGTCGCAAATCTACATCGAGAGAGCGGCTCTGGCAGTTAGGATCGCGGCGGTGGAGCGAGCATCCGACAAAGTGTGTGCGCCTGAGGATGTGGTATGCAGGATGTGGTATGCAGGATGTGGTATGCAGGATGCGGTATGCGGAATGTCGTCGCAACGAGTGGTCGCAGCAGCGAGCAGAGCAGCACGCTCCATGCGGGATCTACCTTGAGCTCGCAGTCGCTGTTGACGAGCAAGTTTCCGGGCTTCAGATCGCGGTGCAGAACGTTGGCGGAATGCATCCACTTGAGCCCCCGCACGATTTGGTAGATAAAGTACTGATAGTGCTGGTCGGTCAGGCTCTGGCCACTCTTGATGATTTGATTGAGATCGGCCTCCATGAGCTCCTCGATCAGATAGATCTCGTTGAACCTTTCGGGGTCGTCCGAGTTGATGTCGACATCGATAAAGCTGGTGATCTGGGAGAGCAACGGCGCGACGAGGCGATGGAACGGCGAGGCGATAGAGCAATGACGCGATGAGGCCATGGAGAAATGAAATTGTGGGAAAGGAAACAGAGGACGAGTCAAAACAAGCACAGTTGCAGCAGTGCGAGTATTGCATGGATGCCGGCCTGTCAGGTCTGCTTCCAGCTACGTGCGTCCAAATGCAGAGCTGGCTCACACACATTATCGTTGCCGTGGAGGTGCCGCAAGAGCTTGAGCTCCCGCAAGGCGCGCTTGGCCAGGATTTCTTCCTCAAAGTTCTTGGGGCCGACCTTTTTAATGGCAACCTCTGTGTTTGACTCGTTATCGACAGCAGCCCTGGAGCATAGCCCCGCCCGCAAACTCAGTTAGGCCAAGGTCGTGACGGCACAAGCATCAACAGGCAGGAGGCACAGGAGGCACAAGGACGAGTCGTCGGGGTTGGTGTGCCCACAGTATTGAGAACAAAACATGTGAAGCCATTTCCCTTCCAAGGCGACTCGACCACATTGGCAGATTGGGGGAGGTTTACAGCTCTTCTCTTTCCACACGCTCACGAGAAGGGTGGTGCTGACACTGCTTTGCTACCGACACCCGCGACTGTGTGCCTTGCAGTGCCAGCACCGCCTTCCAAGCACATCCAACGTACCAAACAACACCATATGCACCCTTGCCGATTTCTCGTTTGAAAGAGTATTTTTTGGAAAAGTTGGAGCTGAGCATCGGGATGCTCGCAGCGCGAGTGTTGAGGGTTGTCATTGCCGCGAGATCTGGGTACAGCCAGCGAGCGTAGCAGGGAGTTTTGGCGCATGGGCATACGGTGAGAAGAGAAAATAGCTTCGCCCCTCGCTTCAGTCACGCATCTGCGCTGCAAGGCCGCCGGTGCTGCCCCTGCATCTCGCTTGGTCGCGGCCATTTGCTTCTCGGAGCATCGCCTCGGAGCGTCGCCTCGGCGCGCCGCCTGCGCGGTCGGGCAAGCTGCTCCACTTACCAGGCTGCTTGTAGGCACGGAGAAGGTTGGATCTGCAGGCGCAGGTGTGCCGGCGGTATTGACGAGACCGCAGTGGTAGCGTGGGAAAGGCGAGGGCTGTCGGCCAAGCGCAAGGGCACGGTGACGGCAGGCAAGGAAGGGTGATTGGAGACGATCACGTGGACACGGCCGCGAAAACGCAGAGGCGAGGCCGAGAGACGGGCGGGAGCGGCCCTCGGCAGAGCGAGAGCATGCTGCGAGAAGGCGACGAGTGTCGCGTGTGTGTGTGTGCTGATCATCCAAGAGAAAGCGCAAACGGCTGCGAGGGAAACGGCTTCTCTCCCAACTGCACAGGACCACGCTGGATACGACGGCGATCGACAGAGGAGAGGTGCGACCGAGCTGATTGGGAGAACAAAGCAGCATTCAAAGACACCATCGCAACCGACAGACGAGCGCACGTCCGCAAGCGAGCGAGCAGTCCACCAAGCACCTTCGGACCACACCTGCCAGACAATGTGCCGATCCTTCCGAGGCCCGATGCCGGGCCGATCCCGAGCATCTGCGCGCCTGAATCGAGGCTGCGGCTTCACCGCACCGCCAACGACATCGTTTTCAGCACGGCCACCATCCACCGCGACACCGTCGGCGTCCGCAGCCTCGGCGTCGTCGTTTGCGAGAGAGTTCGGATCATCGCCGGCTTCACACGGCACTCCACGATGCGTACCGACGGGATGCCGCACTTCCAATGTAATGCTGTGCGGGCTGGCTGGCTGGGTGCTGGATGGTGTGGGGCTGCATCGGGACTGCGAATGGCGGGTCTCTGGGCCGTGCAGAAACGGAACTGGAGCGAGGGAGACGGACCAGACCAAGGCACCATCCGGGCGAGCCAAGGTCTCGAGACGGCGATGCACTCCATTGCCTTGCACTAATCACGAGCACCCCATTGCCTCTCTGGCCCACAGACCCTCTCCTCGACTCTCGGTGTCGCCGATCTGGTGCCAAAAGCCAGAGGAATCTTTGCCCAGCTGACCCTGAGCGGCTACGGCGAAACAGGACCAGATCACTAGCGCCTGTATGAGGTGGCAGAGACCTCGGGGAGCCTGCACAAGCCAATAAACACCGTCGATCGACAGAAACCAGCCGGACAGCATGTGTCGTGTGTATTGGAGCGGCAACGGCCCGGGGAGCCGGAGCGAGGGAGGGGAGGGTGCGGCGACATGGCCAGCGACCGAGAGATCTGCCCAAGGGACTCTGGGCGAGCCGCGGGCGGCAGCATCCCAGAGGCCCTCCGGCAACGAGTTCCAAAAATTGCCCATCGCAAAGTAGTCGATGGGACGCGAGGTGTGCCCAATGATTCAGGGTTTGGCAGTGCTTACTCTCAGTCGACCTTCACGGACTAAGCCTGTCACCTCGGGAAAGAGACGGGTGGACAGCCATCGGCAGAGACGGAAGGACGGGCTTTTATAGGCGGGGCTGTGTGGCGCGTGGCTTGGCAGGTGCGTTGTCGGAATGAACAACCTGTCCATGATCGATCCGCATGACTGGCGGTGTGGTTGGCCTTGGGCAGATCTCATGGAATGCCTCGCAGAGTATATCGCAGAGTACACCGTGGAGTATATCATGGAGTATATCATGAGTATATCATGGAGTATATCGTGGTGTATATCGTGGAATACCTCATGAAGCAAGGGTGTAGATGTCCATCGAGTCCACAGGGCTATCCAGACATGCGATCCGCGTGGCATTCAAGCGCATCAATCAAACGCCAGGTCGCCCCACGGCATTCCATGAGCGCCGCCATCGATGGCAATCGCATTGGATCGTTAACAGCCGTTGCGTCGGCCCATCGCCGCTGTCGTTACCGGTGCTCAGCGCCGGCAGGCTCGTCGTGGGCTGTGTGTCTATCCATCCCATCGATCGGCCCACCGCTCGCTTCGCCCTTGGCACGCTGCCCCCGCTGCCCGCGTTGCATTTCTTGGCTCCCTCGATGGACCCTGGCCGACCTCCCGCTCTCCATCTTGCGCCTCTCCCCGGCTCGTCCCATCCGTCGAGCTGCCCTGCTTCTGCCATGGACGAGCAAGACATCCTCTCAAACTCCGTGTGGGAGGACTACCGGCCCTCTCCGCCTGCATCGTCCAACATCCATGTCTCGCTGCACTCGGTCGACTCGGGCTCCCAGATCTTTGGGGAACCCCCGCTGCCATCGTCGAGCCAGGGCCTGAACGAGTCTGCATCCGCCGCCGACGGTGCCGTCTTTGCCTCGACCGAGGATCTCGCCGAGCCCAGCACCATCGCAAGACGAGCCGAGTCCTTCTCGGCCTTCCAGACAGACCAGCCCGAGGCATCGGTGTTTTCGTCCTCTGCCTCGCTCGTCGAGCCTCAGTCGATCCAGCATCGGACCGAATCGCTGTCTGCGTTCGTCGTCGATGACCAGCCTGCTCACCCCGGCAATGGGATGCAGGCCGTGGCTTCTGTCTTTGACTCGAATGAAGAGCTCGTCGACCACCAGTCGGCCTCCGTGCTCAAGTCCGAGTCTCTCTCAGCCTTTGCGGGCCAGCCGTCCGAGGCCATCTACGAGTCCACCGAGGATCTCAAGGACCTGCCGCCGGACCACCAGAGCTCCGAGTCGCTCTCGGCATTTGCAACTGGGGCCGATGCCCGCACTTCTGCTTTCTCATCCACTCATGATTTGGTCGAGCCAACAACCATCGCCACTCTCACCGAGACCTTTTCGGCGTTTGATCTGGCTCGCAGCAGCGACAACGTCTTTGACTCGACCACGAGCCTTCCCGAGCCCGCTGGTGCTTCCCGCACCGACTCGTTCTCAGCCTTCGATGTCTCCAAAGACCAGCCCGTTTTTGCATCGACGCAGAGTCTCAGGGAACGCGACCCTTCTCCCGCACCAATCTTTGACGATCCGCTGCAGGCCTTCTCGACGACAGCTGCAGCAAAGTACCATCCCCAAGCCGATCCCTGGATCCGCGACGATGCCCTTCTCGATGATCCGCTCTCGGCCCACACGCTTGGGTCGAATGCGGACAGGCACTCGCCCACCAACCCCTCCTCTCACATCACTGCTGGCCTCGACAAGCTCCTGGATCCTCTCCGATCAAGTGTCGTCGACTCGCCTCTGCATCTGCACAGCGGGGCTTCGGGTGAACCGGCCCGCGCCATTCCTGCTACCGGGCAGCTGCACGGCGCCAGGCTCTCCGAAGGTCGAGAACAGCACGGTGTCCCATCGTCGTTTGTCTCCGATGCTGCCTCGATCACTCCAATTGCTCCATCGGACCGGGATGGCCGACGTTCCGAAGACGACGTTAGCGTCCACGAGACCGATCCCTTGGGCATCAACACACGCGCGGCCAAGTTTGTCTATGACGATAGCTTTTACGCCCATGCTTCGTCGACAGCCAGAGCGCCGGGCCCAAAGGTATATGGCATGGATTAGACCCTTGTCGCAGCGATTGACTGCTGGGGGAATATCAACAAGGGAGGGGGATTCATGGAGCCGGATGTTGGTGCCACGTACTTGATGATAGCATCAAATATCGCTCGCTTGAATGTGAGCTCAGAGCAGCCCGCGATGATATGTGCAGCCATATTTCTCGGCGCAGTGGGGTGTGGGTTCAAAACAGGGGGGCAGCAGAGCTTACCTCACCGCTGTGACGACTGAACACCCCAGGACCCTCCGCGATCGGCCTATGGCGATACAGCGATACCGCAAGAAGCTTCTCCCAAGCGGCCTGATGGAAACGGCTACAGCTACGAGGTATCAGTCGGAGAGCCCCAAAAGGTGGGCGATGCCATCAACCCTCACATGATATACAAGGTTCGCACCAAGGTAAACGACAATGCGTGAGCACTTTGGCGTGATGCACTCGGCCCGTGCTGGCGACAGTTCTGTACGGTCAAGCAGCGTGTCGTCCACCGGAATAGACGATAGCCGTGGAGCACATCGTGTACGTTCCGAGCAGCGTCATTTGGCGAGCAGCTCACTGATGCCAACTGGATCCCAGACCAACGACCCAGCCTTCCGAAACGCCGAGTTCAGCGTCTCGCGACGTTACCGCGACTTTCTGTGGCTCTACAACCAACTCGTGAATCGGTACCCCGGAGCCATCGTCCCGCCTGTGCCCGAGAAGCACGCACTCGGTGAGTCCTCAAGGGCACTTGCAATCCGAGAGCTTCGTCGCTCACGAGCCCGAGTGGATCAAACCGATAGCTTACCAACCGCCCGCCACCCTCCACGCCTTTTATGATTGCGCACGCCCAGGCCGTTTCCAGGACGAATTGGTCGAGATGCGCCGGTCTTCGTTTGAGCGCTCGCTCCGCAAAATGGTCAACCATTCGATTCTCCAAAACGATCAGGACTTGCGTATATTCTTGGAGTCGGAGACGTTTGTGCACGACGTAAGTTGCAAATGCATGGCGAAAAGGTGTGAGCGGACGAATAAGTGCGGGCGAATCAGTCAGTCAATGTGGAGGACGGCGTGGGAGAGGGGAGGGGAAAACAAGCCGCCAACTTCCACATCATTTGTTGGTCCCACTGAACCTCAAGGTCACCCAAAAGAAGAGGGAAGAGTCCAAGGGATTTATGGGATTTTTGGGCGATGCCATGACCAATGCAAGCCAAACCTTTGTGAAGTACGTCGAAGTTGATCAGGTACGATCTCAGTCCATTTGCCGCCTGCTATCCGAGGCGCTCAAAGACGACCCGGCTTGGGGCGCGGCACACTCCCCTACAGCCTGCTCCTGCTCCTGCTCCTGCTCCTGCTCCTGCTCCTGCTCCTGCTCCTGCTCCTGCTCCTGCTCCTGCTCCTGCTCCTGCTCCTGCTCCTGCTCCTGCTCCTGCTCCTGCTCCTGCTCCTGCTCCTGCTCCTGCTCCTGCTCCTGCTCCTGCTCCTGCTCCTGCTCCTGCTCCTGCTCCTGCTCCTGCTCCTGCTCTTAATCGCGCACAATCGCCGCTGGCATTTTCCTCGATGCTACCTTTGATTGTAACCCAACCCGATGGACTGCAAACACTACCATTGTCGTGGCTATCGGCTACCATCGCAGTGGTTTGAGGATAAGAAACGACAGCTGGACATTCTCGAAACTCAGCTACGCTCAATGTCCAGAGCACTCGAGGCTTTGGTGAAGCAAAGGAAAGGTATCGCAGGCGTCACGCATGCTCGAGCGGACTGTTGCGACCTGGACGACTCGCTCTCGTTGTGTCGCAGTGGAGGATGGGTCTGTTCGAAGCACGCAGAACCGATCACGCTTGACTACGGCATAGTCGGTAACTTGGCTCTGAGCCCCAGAATCTCACTCAAACTCCGTATATGCCATACCACCACCCGACACAGAGATTGGCGCAGCCATGTCTGAGTACGGCGAGAGCTTTGCCTCTGTCAGCAAGATCGACAGCAGTCGGCCCATCTCGCATAACATCCTGTTGATCGGCAACATATACAAGCAAGTCAAGGAAATCTATGATCGACAGGTGTGGAAGGATAGAGAGGGCCATTCATCCGCGCACAGCAGGTGGAATTCTCGTGTGGCGGATCCGGCCCGAGAGACACTGGATCGACTGCGCTGAGTAGATGGATGGCCATGCGTAACTACGTTCCCTTGAGTAGCAATCAGGGATTTCGGGTGGAGTATCGCTCTGACTGATCACTCTGATTGCCCGCTTCGCCGATGGCGGCACTTCAACAGGCAAAGCATGATATCAACCATCTTGTCATTGTCGTCGAGGAGTACATTTTGACCATGGGATCGGTCAAGGTAGGATCGAGACTGTGGGTGACTGGCGACAGTCCAAGGACCCACCTGCCGACGGGACTCATCTGCAACAAACCGGCAGATGCGCTTCTCAAGACGTGTCCACCCTGTCGCCATGCTTTTGCTCCGTCCCGTTCCTCACAGCTTGTCGCTACTCTTTGCTTCCAGACGGCGTTTGCTGCTCGCAGCCGGGCCTATTCGCACTGGCAGACATTCGAACAGCAATACTACCGCAAACAGGATGCTCTCGAGAAGCAGCGTGGGGCCAGCAAGCTCCGGTCAGACAAGATCCAGCAGGCGCAGAGCGAGCTGCTCGAGGTCGAGAAGCAGACGCGCCAGGCCAAGACTGAGTTCGAGACCATCTCGGCTCGGCTTCGGGCTGAACTGGAGTACCTGGACCAGGAAAAGATTGCCGACTTTGCCCAGGCGCTGCGGCTTTATCTCAGGTCGCTCCTGGAGAGCCACCAGGAGGTGAGTCGAGTCGAGTCGGTGCCGGTCGAGTTGGTTCGCTGCGCTGCTGAGCCGCTGAGCCGCTAACCTCGACAATGGACATGCTGCTTCTGTAGATCCAGCGACTTTGGGAGTCGTATTTCGCCTCGGCTGTCCCGATATAGCCTCCTGGGTTGGTCGACATGGACAGAACACAAGCCGCATGTGTCTCCATTTCCTGCCTCAGGCAATGCAAACCACAGCGACAGCAGCAATGATAGAAACAGCGACGATGGTGCCAGAGCGTACCAAACACGACTCGGACTTTGGTCACAGTACCCGCAACAAACGGACCAATAGCCCCCCCCTTCCGTTCCACTATTGGTGGCAACTCTCTTCCCTGAATACATCCATGTTCATCCAGGGTATCCATCAACAGCCACGGAGGAATCTATCACCTCCGATATCCTTCTTGATTGGAGTCATGGCAAGGGATTTGCCTTCATCCACAGAGCACTAGCTTTCATGCAACGGAGTCACAGCAACTGTGGGGCACGCAACATGATCATCGTCTTGAAATCGGTAACGAAGAGTCCGGAGCAACTCAAGGTCACCACGACGAATCCTTCCACGTTGGGAATGGCCACTGTTGATTCTCTGGTGGACAATCTGCGGGATTTCAGTCGTCTTGAGTGACTCCACATCCAGAGCGTGCCAGTCCAGGCGACTATCAAGTTCAGGCGTTCTACACTCCAATTCGATCACTCTGTTGCATCAGTAGTCCTGTCTCTGTCCACAAGTACTCGCAACCAGCACTGACACCAGACGAAAGAGTCGCATGGAGAATCCAAGATGGCTGTGATATTGACCAGGACAGACAGTCAATTGCCGACAGGGCGACTGGGGCGACATCGGGGTATGTGGACGGGGTGAGAGTGGGACACATCGGCAAGCTCTGGATGTCGTGCACAGACTCCGAGGCGATAGTTCAGGAATGTGTGTCAGGGAGATGTGAAGCACCGTGCAAGTGAAGGACCATGGCTGTGCATGGGATGCACCATGAATGGCACTGCCAAACATGCAGTGACCTCCACCACCGAGCTAGTTGTGGGTGTCGGGACGGAAGATGTTGGGCCGCGGGTGCTCCTCGGGTCTCAGCGGCGACGGAGGGTTCGGAGGAGGTGGCAGATACCCGATGTGGGTCAGGTACAGCAGCCCTCGCCCGGCGATCCGCCCAGCCTGGGGACCGAGGGCCGGATAGATCGACCGGGTGTTGGTGTTGTCGACCAGGAAGGACATGCTCAGGATCAGATGCATGAGCGTCGACATGGACGAGTCGTTGGTGAGCTGAGGCGTGAGGAGCAGAGACTTGAATCGCTCGCGGGTCTCGAACATGACGGACCAGCCAGAGGCATTGACAATCTCAAAGAGTCGAGTTTCGGTGATGACGCTGCGAGGTGGGCCGAGGGACAGGATGTGTGGGATGGTGGTGTGAGTGAGTGACTGCCGAGGAATGGCACTCATCCTGCTGCCCTCCCAGTCCGCTTGCCACTCGGCTCGCTCGCTCATCTCACCTGCGCTCTGGGTCGCTGATGTGGAACACAAACTTGGGCAGGGCCGCCTCGGAGGCTGCGATCGCAGCGACCACCTTGGCGACATGGTCGACTGGATTCATGGTGATGGTCACGGGGGTGGCATTGGAGGGAGCGATCCCGATGCGGATGCATCCCTTGATATACTGCCAGATGTAGTCGTCCGAGTGGCACACTGAGAGAGTGAGAGTGAGAGTGAGAGTGAGAGTGAGAGTGAGAGTGAGAGTGAGAGTGAGAGTGAGAGTGAGCTGAGATGAGCTGCTGCACCACCACCACACCACCACACCACCACACCACCACACCACCACACCACCACACCACCACACCACCACACCACCACACCACCACACCACCACACCACATTGCCATATCACATCCAGTGACTCACCTCCATAGACACTGTCGCTTGCAATCAGCGATGGTCGGATGATCGTCGCAGGCACTCCCCTCGATCGTGCCTTGTTGATCAGCTGCTCAGAGACCCACTTGGTCTGTGCATACCCGCCAGAGACGTTCCAGTTGGAATACACCCTCTCCTCGAGCGGCGTCCTTGCACCCCGTGCCATGGGAATCGCCCCGACCGCCGAGATGAAGTGCAGCGGCTTCAAGTGGTGGGTCGTGGCCAGCCGCAGGGCCGTCGCCGTGCCCAGGACATTCGGCCCCTTGAGCGCCTCATAGTCGTCGAGCCAGTGCACCTCGGCGCCGCAGTGCACAACCATGTCGGTCTCCTTGCCGATCTTCTTCCATCGCTTGTTGGTCAGTCCCCACTGGTCGAGCGACAGATCGCCGCAGACACCAACGAGTCGCGGCTTGACATTGTTCACGAGGTAGTGCGTCTGCTGCGGGTTGAGGATCAGCTTTCTGGCTGTCTCAAAGATGCGGTCGATGGCAGCCTGGTCGCTCGCGGCTCGGACCAGACAGTAGATCCTGGCAGCAGGGTACTTGGCAGCCAGCTCGTACAGCAGGAACGATCCGAGGAAGCCAGTGGCCCCCGTCAGGACGATGCCGCGAGGCGACTCGGGAAAGACAAGTGGAGGGAGACCCTCGGCCGTCACACTCGCATCGTCGAGCCGGGCGGCCTCCTGGTCGAGGTCGACTGTCGGTGGCATCAGCGGGTGGTTGCCTTGGAGATCAATCACCAGCTGGGCGACATCGAGGGGCGTCAGGCCGTTCGAGAGCAGCATCATCGGCGAGATCTCGACATCGTACTCTTCCTTGATGGCCAGGGCCAGGCGGCCGACACTCAGCGAGTCAAACCCAGCCCCGCTGATGCTGTAGTTGCGGCCGTCGAGAGAGGGAATCCCGAGGAGCTGGCTGCCGAGGCTGGAGATTGCAGCCGCGATGCGAAACAGCGGGGCCTCGCTGGGGGCGAGACGGGGATACACAACGGATTCTTGGTGCAGATCGTTGTTCTCGGCGATCCACTTGATCTTCTTGAGGTCGCGCTTGCCAATCTCGGTCATGGGGATCTCGTCGAGCTGGAAGCAGTTGTGGATCGGCACCTTGGAGACGTTTGCAAGGCCAAGCAGATCCTGGGTCATCCGGATAACGACGCTGGGCTCGGTGCGGGTCGTGGGGCGGGCCTGGAGAACATACAGCATCACGATCTTCTTCTCGGAGGTCTGGACAAATGTACAGTCGGCGATGGTGTGGCTCAGGTGCTGGACGACCAGGGCCTCGAGATGGTTCAGGTCGACATAGACGCCGTTGACTTTGATCTTCTGGTCGAATCTGGAGGGTGAGGTGTGAAGTGAGGGAATGAATGATGTGAGTACTCGGGATACAGGAGCGGGACGTGTCGTCAGGGTACCAGATGTGCACTCGTCATCAATGAGAGTTGCAGCACCCGGCCATTGACCTCACCTTCCAACCACAGTGAACTCGTTCTCGCTGACCATCTCGACCCAGTCCATGGTGCAGACTCGGGGCGAGCCGTCGCTGAGGAAGCCAAAGGAGGCCAGTCTGTCGTTGGGATTGGCATTGACAAAGTCGGGGTGGTTGCGGATGGGATGGTCGGGATCGACGGCGTAGACGAGGACGCCGCTCTTGGAGACATTTTGATCAACGATATTGCCCTCCTCGTCAAAGAGGAGGCAGCGCACCCCAGGCTTGGCCTGCTTGTAGACCAGTTTATGTGCTTCGAGGATCTGGTTGACTGGTTGGAAAAACATCGCAGCGGCACCAATCAAGAGAGCCTGGAGGTTGAACTGAGAATGAATATCCTTGGCAATGTGTATCTGAAATGTCTGAATAGTCTCCTGTCACCCACCTCGCTCGAACCATATGCTGACATCAACTCTGCATTTGGAAGAATTTTTCTCGCGCGCTGAACAATGCTTGGAGACACGAGCTCCGAGCCCAAGCCGATCTTTCTCGTTTCTGTCCATTTGACATCGGGATTCTGATTCTGAGCAACACTGATAATCATCTTCATGAGCGAGGGCGTCTGCGCATGGGTAAAGTAATGCGAATCATCCATCAGCATTGGTGGGACGAATTGCTTGCCGTTCTCAATGGCAGCTTACCAGATATAGATACGATACGCCATCGTCAAGCATTCTGATGATGCTCTTGATTTTGTCGACAGTGTTGGGTGTGGGCTGGGGGGTCCACAAAGATCCGTTGAGGTTCAAGGCGCAGAGCATCAAAGTGAAAGTTGCGACAAACGAAGGTGTCTGATCGCCATGCAAGTTAGTTCTCAATTCATGGATGGCTCGACGCTCTGTTGCACAGGATCATATAGCTTACCTGACACACTCCAATCTTTAAAAACATGTGCCCCAGAATGCTTCTGCCAGTTGTTGCACCAATATGAGGGAACTTGTATCTGAAGAACCATAAAGGAGTCTCAGAGAGTTAGAGACTTCGTTCAGTTGGAATCATCAAAGCGGTTGAAATGCCACGGGTCACTTACGTCTTGGGAATGCCTGTTTTCGTGGTTTGAGGAGCACCAACGAGGCACAGAGGTCAAACACACTTCCTGCTGATGTTTCGTTGTCCGTGTTCCGCTATCTCAGTCGCCACCTGATGTTCGCCCAGGTTCATATTCTTCCTCTGTAGTTGGAACTTGGCTCGCTCGTCACCATTCTCAAACACCCACATACCAGTCGTTCCAGAGGTCCCCAAATAGGCGACAAAGTCGTCGAGGGGTTCACAGACTTCGAGAGACGGGTGTGGGATGTTGTCCAGCACCGGGAACGTGGTGGCATCGGCCAAAGTCACTCCTATGGTGCGGCTAGGCTTGGTGTGGTGGTAGAGGATGTACTTGACCGCATGTCTGTCAAGTGTGGTTGTGGTTGTGGTGCAGGTGTCAGGGGCTCTGTAGAACAACTCAGGAGAGAGCTGGCTCGACTCTCACTCCAGCAAACGGCCCGCCTTTGCTCATGACAGCGATTGAAAGCATACCTCTCGCACAGGGCTTTGCGAGCAGCAGAGGGAAGGTTCAGCGCGAGATTGAGTGTCTTCCTGGATGCGAAAGACGATATGGGTGAGGCTCGTTCCCGTTGACAATGCCTCCTGTTCTGCCGGAGGGGCGCTCCACGATCGACGAAACAGAGCAGCCATAACCAGAACAGATCGCCGCACACCACAGCATCCCACCGCAACACATCAGAGATGCCTACTTGCCGAGCATCCACACCGCAAACGAGTAGATCACCCAGCTGGCCTCGGCCTCGCAGAAGGTGCCGATGACCTCGTGGCCGTCGTTGTTCCAGCCAGGGAGGGCCTTGAGAGCCTGGGCGACCGAGTACGCCTGCTTCCACACACGGAGATAGCTGAAGCGCTCCGAGATGCCGCTCTCGTAGGTGTTGATCAGGAGGGCATCGGGTTCGTCGCGGGCGGTGTTGATGAGACACTCGACGGGATGGAGCCAGGGACCAAAGGGATCGGGCTGAGACGGGGTCGCTGGCTGTGAGGAGACAGGGGTCTGGGCCTCTGGCGAGACAGGGGGCTCGGCATCGTCAGAGGGCTCAGAGGCCTCTTTGCCAGCCACGGGCATATTGGAGAGACGGGATGCGAACGACAACGAGCCCGCCGATACCAGCAGCTCGGAGACGGTGCCAAGATGGCGATATCGACGACGGGGTTGGCTGCAGACGAGGCCGATGAGGACGAGGGAAAGGGGCAGAAAGGGGGCAGAGCAGATGCCGTCGGCTGTCTGGGCAAGAAGGTGCCGGCAACCCGCCGGCACAAATTCTCCTTGCAGAGTGTGCTCGCTCCCGGTCCACACAACTCGACCGAGGCCATCCATTCAACCGCCGTTGGCCGCAATCGCAAGGCGGTCCCAGCGACCCCCCCCCAGAGCATGACAGTCGTGCGAGCCCATGGCGAACGGATCAAGAAAGGGGGCGTTCGAGCGCGTCCTGGCTCTGCTTTCACTGCAAAAGGCCGGTTTGCTCGCATTCTGGCTCAACGGGATTCACATGATGTTTGAAAGAGAACCCATCGATGTTCCACGGAACAGCCGGGTGGTTGTGCCGGGTCCAAGTTGTTGGTTCATGGTGCATGATCGGCCTGGCCGGAAATCAGGGCGCCCGCGTTCCGTATGGGCCGTCGCTCATGGTTAGAACATTGTTTCGGAGCTGCTGCTCCGACGCACTGAACAAGCATTCGCCCTGTGCACCACGCACCGACTCGCAGCACACCAATGCACTCCCACAACTTGCTCCCAGACCGGCTCCACATGGCCACTCCCATTCTCGCTTGGTCAAGGCGATATGAGCCATCCGATTCGGTATCTCCCGGTAGACGAGCTCTTTCTCAATGTAGATAAACATATATTTGTCGAGACATTGCAGTTAATCCATGCCGTGAGGGAGTGAGTGATTTTGGCCGGGTACTGGAGAGTAGCAATTCCGGACGCACGAGCCCACACAGTGTCTTGAGTCAGTCGCTCCGTCAAAGCCGCGATGGATCCAGGGACCCACATTGTGTAATCTGGAGGTGGGTGAGGCCAGCCGGTCATCTGAGCCAATACCCTGTTGATCAGGAGGGCTAGCGATGGAGGAGGCTGTTGTTTGCTGTTGTCTTCGGTGACGAGGCAGTCACAGACGGCGGCGATGCCCTGTTGCTGCTGAGTTCATATGTGCCGGCGACAACAGTGGGGCTGCAGCCTCCTCAGACACTCGTGCTTGGCATCGAAACGCATGTGGGATCGGCGGGGAGCATGGTGCAGGATGAACCAAGGGCATAGATGAGCGAGGCGTTCGGGCTAATGGAGGAAGTTGCCACCATCAGCAGAAGCTTGCTGTATCCCACGGATCGAGAGGGTCGCCAAGCGAGTGTCGAAAGAGTGGCAGAGAAAGCCAAGACGGCGCCAAGAGTGGTAAATCCAAGACGATAGCTTGTGTCGCTCGCTGTCCGATCGCACGTTTCGGGGGAGCGATTGCACGTTCCCACAGAGGCTGCTGTCCGAGACCCGCGTGCCAAGAGCGGAGGGAGCTGGCGAGGCGAAGGAGCAAGATCGGGGCCGGAGCGAGACAGACCAGGGCGCAAAGCAGCTTGCGAGAGCGAGGAAGGTGGGCTTTGGAGAGCTGGGCTTTGTCGGTTGCGTTCAGCGGGTGCCGAAAAGTTGTTCTGGGAGGGTCGACTGCGGTTGCATCCACAGCAAAACGAAAGCCGGAGAGAACATATGCGATAGATACAAAGTAGATGCGAACGGAGGGCGGAGTCTGGTAGCAGCCCGGATGAGAGGCGGAAGAGGGTGGGTGCTCAGTGAGAGAGGCCCTGGCAGAAAGCTGGGGTCGCCGAGACAGGGCCCACACGAGCCGGAGGAGCCGCAGGCGGCACGGGCGAGGGAGCTACCGCCGTGTCCAGACGCCGGCCAGCAGCAGTACATAGAGGCCATGGAGCCAACGGACCAGAAAGCCGACCATCAGGCCGACGGGAAAGAGCACAAAGAAGGACACGAGCCCCAGCAGGATCAGCGGAGAAATGAGGATTTGAACGAGGTGGTCGGACCAGGCGACCATGGGGTCGTCCAGGCCCAGCCGAGCCGAGGGCAAGGCCGTGTGGGAAGGCAAAAGGCCGTGGGCGGAAGCACGATGGCCAAGCCGAGCGAGCACGGGCGACGGCAAGACCTCGGAATAGGAGAGCGAGCGCTTCGTCGAGGCTGTCGACAGAGACATGGAGGACGAAGAGGAGGGCTCATAGAGGCTGGGAAGGGACGACGGCAGCATCGTGGGAGGTGCTGGTGCTGGAGAGGCCAGCCGGATGGGCGAGGGCAGCGACGAACTCGAGACGGTACTTGACGGTGAGAACGAGCTCCGTCGCAGATGCTCTGGGTCGATGGCGATGATATGGCTGGCCGAGGCGGGGAGTTGGCCCGAGGCGATCGACGACAGAATGGGTGGATGGGACAGCGCCGAATAGTCGGGCGGTGGTGTGTTGGGGATGTGCAGCTTGGCGAGGACGGGCCTGGCGGATCGCGAGACCATGGCGGAGGGTTATAGAGCAGAGCAGATGGAATGGAATCGATGGATGGATCGAGGGGCGGGCCAGAGAGGCGGCCGGCGAGGGCGGGTGCAGGGAGAATGAGGACGGTTAAGACGAGCGATGGAGGTCAAGTCCAAGTCGGCGACGAAGACGGATGGAGATGGGGACGAACGGCGGCGAAAACTGGAAAGGCCGCGGTGGCGTTGTGGGACGGCAAAACTTGTGGCGAGGCGGAGGTGGTTGGTGGGACGGGCGATTGATGTTCTGGAGGAGTTGAGAGCAGAGTCGCGAAGTATACGAGTCTGCGGTGC
The DNA here is from genome assembly GCF_025602895.1 of Polychytrium aggregatum. NCBI lineage: Eukaryota > Fungi > Chytridiomycota > Chytridiomycetes > Polychytriales > Polychytrium > Polychytrium aggregatum. The sequence continues at coordinate 249,771 of NW_026516243.1, forward strand.
AGCAATGGAGTATGCGAGTTGACAGCAAGACCATAAAGTATATGAGTCGGCGGTGGAGTTATCATCCGATTTGACAGGTGTTCGCAAGTTGAGCATTCATGGGCTGAGCATTCATGGGTTGAGTATCCGCGAGTTGAGTATTCGTGGGTTGAGCATTCGTGAATCGATGCCAACGATGTCGCCGTGACCACCGGCGAGCCACCCGATCGTTTGACAAATCAATCAACCGCCGTTCGATTGCATCTCGCTGCCGCACACCCCCCATATCGCTCGATCGCATCTCGCTGCGACGCACTGCATCCGAATGACCCCTCTGGTCCGCCGCAGTCATCCGATGCTGCCCCCAACTCTCCACCCCTCACGGGTCTGCATCCTCGGTGCTGCTGCTGGCGCTTTTTCCCGCCCTCGGACAGCGCCGAGCACCCATGTGCCGGCATGATGAACAGCGCCCTGCTTGGACCTATGACGTCCAACCTATAAAGCCACCGGCCTTGTCCATGAACAACTCAGGGCGAACGCTGCGTCGAATCAGCCCTCGATATTCCTGCTCCTCTGTCTTCTGCTTTGTCCGTGGCTGCTCCAGCCATATTCTGCTCTTTTCCAGCTCTGTACGATACATTCGCCCTATGCTCTCGGACGCTTTCCCAGCAGCCACCAAGTCTATGCCCTCGGTCGTGCCCGAGACGCTGCCGCATCTTGGCGACCCTGTGCGGCCACCCCACAGCGAGGTTTGTGTGTTTTCAGCTCGGCCAAAGGCCCGACCAAACGGCTTCCGCCATGCTCCGTCCAGCACACAACCCGCACCGGCCCGCAGCCACTCTGCTTCCGACACCGGGCCTGCCTCTACCTTGACGACAAGCTCGCAAGCCCACCCACCTCGCATCGTCGTCCTCGTCGAGCCGTGCTGTCGTCGACTCGCACCTGCCGCCGAGGCCGAGCCCAAGCATCCGCTGCACACGCAACCATGGCTCAGCTGGCCGCATCTGACTCGAGACGAATGGGCAGGAGCAGGGATGCTCCTCGCCGTGGCCGGGGTGTCGACGGGGCTGTTCGTGATCCTGTTCTGGCTGGGCCCGCTGCTGATTGTGTTTGGTGGAGTCGTCAGCATCGGCTTCTGGCTGGCACAGGGCATCCGTGCTGTTCTGCGCATTCTGCAGGAACAGACGGACTACGACACCGCCCCGCCCGAGCCATGAGTGCGAAGGGGATGCTGAAGATCCCGATGCCAGTCCCATCTGCCTGATACCCTCTTCGAATTGCAAGATCGATGCAAGTCTGATGCCGCAACCGCCGCCAGAAGGCCCCCGGTCGACCGCAGGATCGGTCCGGCCGGCCGCGTGGCTGCATGCAACTTGATCACCCGGCCTGTCTGTCTGGGTCGCCGTCTGGCAGCAAGCGCTGAGCTGACCCCCCATCCGCGCTGCGAACCTGCAGATGACCAAAGGCCACCCAGAGCCGCGCAATGCTCTCGCCCCCCCCCCAAAAGCATGTCATGCGACGCTGCCGGCCCGACAGAGTCTCCCATGTCCCTGCAGTCTCTGTCCGTGCTGCGCACAGGGCGTGAATATACATGATTCCAATCCGCAATGCCAGGACTGCCACAGCAGAAGCACGGATCAGCTCGGGTGGGGAAGACTGTGGCCCAAGGTGAGCAACAAAGCATTCTGTCGAAGCGGGTGCATCAGAGAGCCCTTGAGGGTCTTTTTTTTTTTCCTTGGCCGGTGGTGCGCGCGGCCATCGGTTGAAATGCCCCCCCTTGCAGCATATCTCGCTGATACAGCGATTCGCTGTAACGCCGCATTCCGTCTGTGCACCACCGCCAGCGCCGTGATACCGGCCACACGCAGGCCATATCGAACCTGCCGACCCCAGCGCCGCCTGCTCTGGCCCTGGGTTTGCTCCCCTCTGCTTCCTCGGCGCCTCGCTCGGTGTGCATGCGTCACACCCGCGTGCACGTGAGTGTGGCGCTGATTCAGGCTCCGCACTGTGTCCGGCGCCAGCGTCGCACAGGCGCTGGGGCCGCACAATCGTGTATGCCGGGCGGAATGCGTGCGACTTGTGTGCGACGTCAGTGCGACTGTTTGTGTCTGCCGAGGTGTCTGCGGACCCTGTCGCTGCTGTTTCTGTGGGGCTCTGGCCCTTGATCGGGCCCTCGCTCCGTTCTCGCCCGCTCTCGCGCCGTCTCGCTGCGTTCTCGCTGCGTTCTCTCATTTGCCATTCGCATCTTTCCGTTGTCATCTTTGCCATCGCCGGTATCTCTTCTTGCCCCTCCATCGTCGCTGTCGCCGCCGTGGCCATCGCCGACCCCTTCGTCCGGCTGCATATTGCTGCAGTCCCGTCCTTGCATTCCGTTACAGCCCGATTTACTCGTTCCAGGATCGAGCGGCTTCTCTCGGCTGGCCTTTCCTCCGAACCCCATCTTTTTTACCCATCTGTCCGTACAGTCCCGTCCTGTCGCCGATCCCCGCATCTGTCGCCATGACTACCGAATCCGCCGTGCTTGTGCAGCTCTTTCCTTACAGCGCCGACGCCGTCGTCAACCCAAGTCGTCCCTGCGTCAAATTCCCGCCATTCGAGCGTCTCCTCGTTCCTGGCACCCACCTCCGCATCGGCCGCAAGGTCGATCCCTCAAAATCCAAGCTCAAAAAGTCTTCCCTGCCCACCGTCCCGGACCTTATCGAGCCCGCAGCGCCCCAGTCGAATCTCAGTGCCTCCCTCGGCACCAGCTCCGAGCCACACCCGCATCTCGCCGCCAACATCAATGTCGACCTCTCGACCTCGCCAGCCGCCGGCGGCTTGGTTGGTGCCGCCTCAACTTCGCCCGGATGGACTGGAGCAAACATGCCCTCGGCCGCAACCAAGGAACAGTCCGATGAGTCAGAAAACATGGTGGCATTCCGGAGCAAAGTCGTCAGCCGAGATCATGCCGAGCTCTGGCTCGACTACGACGGGAAGGTACGCTTCCAGCCAGTTTTTTGCCGGCCTCCCCAATGTGCATCAGACCATGTTGGGTTCAGTCTTGCCTCGTCCCTCTCGCCCTTCCCTGAACGACGAGGCGAGATGCATATGTCCCTGTCTCCGTGGCTATTGCCCTTCGTCACCGGATCATTTCGCTGCGAGCGGCGCCGATCAGTTTTGGTCGATGCCGCGATTTGTGGCCCTGTCCGCGCTCCCCTGCTTCTTGGCTCCAAACCATGCTGTTCCCGGTCGTGATTCGCTGTGGCTGCCTGTTGATGCGATTCGCCCGGCATGCTTCTTACCCTGCTCTGTGTCGCTCACACGTCTCCTCAGGTCTACTTGCGCGACCGTGGAAGCTCATCGGGCACATTTTTGAATCGCCTCCGTTTGTCGGCAAGCAGCAAAGAAAGCAATCCATATCCGCTCAAGAGCAACGATGTTATCCAGCTGGGCGTCGACTACCAGGGCCGCCAGGAGGGTATGTGCCCCGTGGCTTACCATCAGCCGTGTCCCAAGGATACAGCTGCTACATGTGTCCCCCCAGACGTACATGGCACTGCTGGGCTTCGGCCGTGCTCGATACTGCCACGTCGGCCTGTCGTTCCAGGGGACCTCGGTATAAAGCTGCAGCTGTTCGACGAGAGCTTTCTCTAACACCCTGGCGGCTTGGACCACTCTCTCCCACTCAGATATCTACCGTGCTATCGGTATCAAAGTCTTCATCTCCGCCAAGATCAACAAGCCTATGGGCGATCCTTACAGGTGCGTAGGGCCTCGCCCTGGTTGGCCTTGCCCTGGTTGGCCTCGCCCTGGTTGGCCTTGCCCTGATTAGATTATCACTCTCTTTTGCTGGCAGACTCCGTGTTGCCCTAGCCGCCCTCGTTGGTGCCATGGGCAACTCGCACTCCGTCTCGGATGCCTGCACAGAGTGCTGTATATGCATCTCCAACCTCAACCCTGGCCAAGCCCTGTTCCTGGCCCCGTGCTCTCACTGCTTCCACTACAAGTGTGTCATCCCCCTCGTCGACAACGGATACATGTTCCAGTGCCCGCTTTGTCGTCAGGTTGCTAACCTCGACGCCGCCGTCGGCGCCGACGACGACGTGCCGCAAATCACCGACTCGTCTGTCCAGGAAGTCCTCGGCCTGTCCCAGCCTGGCTCCCATCCCGCTGCGTTGTCCGCAGCCGGACCAATTCCGTCGCCGCCTTCAGAGCGTGCACCGTCCTCGTATGCCGCTCAGCAGGCGATGGATCTGTCGACTCACTCCCCGTCGCCAGACTCTGAAGAAGTCGAGGGCGCCGAGGTCACCAATGCCACCCGCTCGCTCGCCATCGAGATTCCCAACGCCGCCCGATCCGCCCTCCGCAGTGAAATGTCGCCCAGCACGCCGCTGTCGTCCGAAATCCTGAACGGCAACATGGGCTCGCACCGAAACACCTTTGTTCCGCCCGCAACACTGCTCTCGCAGTCCCTCTCTGACCGGCGCTCCGAGGATAGTCAGCGCAGCGGCATCTTTGGCGGCCTCGCCACTTCTCTGCGCCGCAACCGCAGCGGCCGGAACGAGAGTCTTGGACGCCCCGTGCCTTCGCCGTCGGCGCCGACTCGGCTGGAGCGGAAGCTGACCCGGGTGATTGCCGAGACGCTTGCATCGTCTCCTCCGGACATTCTCGCAAAGTTTGTGCAAGAAAACGGCGACCTCCTCGAGGAGATTTTCGAAGAGTTCCCGGACTTGTTTTCGCAGCAACGTCGCATCCTGTTGCGGGATATGGTCGAGGAAGCCGAGCTGTCACACCCGCATGCCCTGAATGCCATGGCGGCGACCCAGTCTCCTCCAGTGGCAACGTCGAGCCAGTCTCCAAGTGGCAGCGCGAGCCTCTCCCGATCGTTGTCGCCCCAGGCCGCCCACATACGGACTCCTTCGAACTTGGGGCTCGTTCAGCGGGCAAAGTCGATGCTCAAGGGCAAATCCAATGGGGGTGATTCATCGCTATAGCCAGCTTTAGATGCGTGGGATACTCGTTTTCTTTCTTTCTTTCTTTCTTTCTTTCTTTTATTATTCCGTTATACTATTTTTTCGTTGGCCGGATGATGTCGTCTTGGTATATCTTTCTGGGCAACATCGTATGTATCATGTGGCAATCCCTCAATCTTGCCGGAGCCGCACGCCGCTCTCCCCAGCCCGAACAATGTCTTGACACCTCCCTCCCCTAATCCGTCATACTTTGGACAAGCTGTAATTGCGCACGGCCCCTTTGCAGATCACTAGAATACCTTCCACACCGTCCACTGCCCAGCACACTGTCCCGCTGGACAGCAGTGTACCCATTTTGAAACGGGGAACCCTGTTTGGAGTCTGGACCGTCGTTGATCTCCGGGTCTGAATACACACACACACCGCCCGGGTGTATTCAAGATGGGAAACAACAGCACGGCTTGCTCACCGAGGTCGACGAAAGTTCAGCAGACTTCGGGCCTCTGATGCCAGAGAAAGCAGACGCTGTCCCGTTTGTTTCTGGAATGACTCTATGTTTTCTCTCTGCCCATCGCCATCCCTTGTTTGTCAATATACGGAGTCCACCCTCTCCCTCAAGGGCCACCGTCCGGCCTCTCCTCGCTGTGACTTTGCTTGATGTGTTGTATTATATGTGTTTGCGCTGAATCCATACAGGTCCGAACAGTGCATCTGCCAGCACACTCGGCGTTCCAGTGATGCACCAAGCCCGTCGCCCGCACGATCGGTTGACCGTACGGCACACAGGACGATCCCCGACATCCCGGCCCTTCTTCTCCGTCGTGTCTAATCCCGTTCTCTCTCGCTGCGGCTTGATCGATGTCGGCTCGATCGGTATCGGCTCCTTGACTTGCCCGAGGAAGAGGATTCGCGCCGGTCGCTACTATCGCCGCCGCCCCGGGCCGACGAGGATCGCTTGATGTATTTGTCGCCGGTATCAAATGTTCGGTGGCCGTGGGTCTCGTTGCCACCAACACTGTCGTTGTGCGGGCTGCGACTTCGACTTCTGCTTCGGCTTGATCCTTGACTCTGGCTGCGGCCGACGATACGGATACCTCCGCCACCGCTGACGGCTGTTTGGCTGGCGGTCTGCACAGGCGGAGGCGAAGGCTCCATCATCCACCGGTCTTCATCGGGACTGGCATCGAGCCTGAGGTCGAGCGAGTCCGCTCCAAAGTCGTCCATGGGTGTGCCTAGAGCCACGCCATGCGACGTCGATCGCTCGTCAGCGTCGCGCCTGGCTCGCTCCGAGTGGATTGACATAGTTTGGCTTGGAACCTGGCCCTGGCTCTGGCGCTGGCCTTGACTTTGGCTCTGGCTCTGGCTCTGGCTCTGGCTTCGGCTTCGGCTTTGGCTTCGGCTCCGACTTTGATGTCGCTCCTTGCGCGAACTGCTGCTACGATCGTCTCTTCGTGAGCTGCTGCCGTGATCGCTTGGGGCTCGCGCATCAGGCTCTCGCTCTTTGACGGCCATGTCGGATCGTTTTCGGTCTCGATCTCGGTCCCGGTCCCGGTCGCGTTCCTTGGGTCGATCATGCTCACGCTCTCTTTCGCGATCCCTGTCTCGATCCCGGTCCCGGTCCCGGTCTCGGTCTCGGTCTCGACCATGTTCGCGTTCACGTTCCCGATCGCGATCGCGATCACGGCCACGGTCCCGCTCCCGGTCTCGTTCGCGGTCATGATCTTTGCGGCTTCGATCTTGCTCCCGGTCGCGATCTCGATCTCGATCCCGTTCACGGCCACGATCACGATCACGGTCGCGATCACGGTCTCGTTCACGATCTCGATCTCGCTCTCGTTCACGGTCCCTGTCTCGATCGGCTTTGTCGGATCCGCGATCATGTCGTGGGGAATCCAGAGTTGGTCGCTTTGGCTTGTCGCCGGCGTCGGCCTCGTCGGCGATGGACGCCTCCCGACCTTCTTCCCATTTGCGCTTTTCGCCCCGATCGTCGTCCGAGCCTAGGTTCTTGGAATCGGTTGCTCCGAGGGCGGGCCCTTCGCGCTCACTGCCTCCGGGCTCGTTTCCTTCGTCGCGACTGCGGTCAGACCATCGGCTTGGGTTCATAGGACCGCCGAAGCTAGGGCCGCCGTGTGGGCCTGCATTTCCGGGTCCGCCAAATGCCCTGTGTCATGCAAGGGGCGAAGGCAGCGCGGAGTCGTAAGGAGGGGGGGGAGAGTAAGTCAGTCAGTCGCCTGTCAAATTTCATATACCCGCATGACTGACTTGCTGCTGATCGCTGTCATTGATGTGCCCACCGTTTGGCTTACATCACAAGCGCTGCGAACCCTCTCGCTCGATAAAGTGTGCTTCAACATCACCCACCCATCATGAACCCAGCTGCATCGCTCACGCCACAGCAACATGCCATCAGTCAGCCTGACTTGTCAACCGCCACCCACTCCTTGCACATCCAACAGTCACCCGCGATCCTTACCTGCCACGAGGAGGCTGATTGATAAAGCTACCGCGTCCAAATCCGCCAGTCATCGGATCAAAGTCGGCTTCGATGCCTTCAAATCCGGGTCCGTGGGGCCCACCTCGTTGCTCGAAGAAGCCTTGAGCTCCACGGGGGCCAAACTCGCCTCGCCCGAATCCACCCATGGGTCCAACTCCGGCAGCACCGCCGCTGCCACCACCACCGCCGCCGCCGCCAACACCAACACCTCCACGGCCAAAGCCTCCGCCCATATGCGGGAATCCTCCGGAACCGCGAAACCGAGGATCCATTGGGCCGCCCATCATCATGGGCGATGGTTGAAAGTCGGCTTCAAAGAACCGCCCCGGCATCGAGCCATGACCAAAGTTGCCGTGGCTGGGAAGGAACGGAGCACCCAGTCCGGGAGGTCGAAAGTTGGGCGGCATGCCGCCGCGGCCCATAACCGGGCGAATTGCAGGCCCGCCGCGTCCTCGGTCCATGACGTCCGGTGCTCCCAGCATCCCAGGCATCGATGGCAGGCCATGTGGCGGCTGAATGGGCGCTAGACCGACCATGGATTGAAGTGGCTGCATCGGCTGCATCGGTTGCATTGGTTGCATGGACTGCATCGGCTGCATCGGTTGCATTGGCTGCATTGGCTGCAAGTTGGCGTGTGTGATTTTTGGCGGGGCGCTAACCTTGGGGATGCTATACTCCTTTCCTTCCTTCGTTCCAACGGTTCGGAATGGGCTACCTGACTGGTTGGGAGGACCAAAAGTGACGAGGGGTTTCCGACCGTGTATTTCACTGCGGAACGGTAAGTATCATTGAGGGCATCAGACGTTTGTGGAGCGGACAGATATGTACAACGAGATCAATGGTCCGGACATTGAAGCTCGCGATGGCAGGAGCAGCCACAGAGGCAATACAGGTACAGAAGAGCTCCGCGCACACACCGCCGCGCCCACAACCACAGCGACTGCGAGCGCCGATAACAACACAGACTACTACATCGATGGTATCCGCAACAGCAAACAACGGCACTGATATACATGGGGTCTACACGACACTAAAATACACATCACAGTTCAGCCCACTGTCGCACTAAGCTACAGCCATGCTGTGATCGCCGCTGCAGCCGATCCGACTATCGCGGCATTCATGGATCTCGGCACCGGAGAGGAGGTGTTCACGGGTCACGTACATCTTATCGAAAAACTCCTTCGCGACGGCAGCAGACTCAGGGTTGGTGAATTCCAGGTATGCGATACCCTTGGACTTGCCGTTGACACGGAGTTCTTGGAACGTAATCTCCAGAGGCAGGACCTGGTCTCCGACTCCGGCATCGACACAGACTTGACGCAGATCCTCGTCCGTGGTGTACTGCACGCGTTGGCACGCGGTGCGAGACAGAAACGACCGAGAGTAGAGTGAACCGCGAGTCATCGGATTCACAGTTTGGGTGCGGGAGCCACAGTTGGAGATGTGATCGGGGGAGATTCGGGTGGTTGTCCGCAAAAAGAGGAGCGGAAGGAGGCGAGTCGATGGAGGAGGGGTGGTATCAAGTTCCGGATTCCGTTTGCAGATAGATTCATGGCGGGTCGAGATATTCCAAGTTTCAGTGTATCCGGTTGAACGTATAGGGAATGGCGGAGTGCAGACGATAAGAGGCACAGGGAGATCAGCCAGCGCCGCGCATCACGCACCAGGGTCCTTCCACCACACCCAGGGACAACGGCGTGTCCAGACAACCGCAGTCTGACTGGACAGACGATTGCAAGAGAGACTTACCCAGGTGAGATCCTGCACAAACAGTGACCTGCTGCCGTTGCCCAAATGTGCGGGCTGCGATCGCGGCGGATGCGCTGCGGCACCGGTGTGCTTCTCCGGTACTGTTAGTGCCTCGGGGCTCGTGCTTGCGCTCGACGGATGTGGTTGCTTGGGATCATCCTCCAGGCGCCCTTCGCCGGATGCTCCTGCGTCTTCTGTGGCGGGCTTTGGTCTTGCATCGTCATCCACACCGGTGGCCTTGGGGCTGGATGCGGCAGGGTCTAGCGAGTCGGCGTTGCCGGTCAGGCTTTCGTTGTAGATTTTCGTGGACTTTGAAAAGTCCCCATAGATGTCCTAGAGCAGGATAGGGCCCAGGATTGCGCGGATAGATGGAGAATAGGGCTGGTTGGAAGAGGGGGAGGCGAAATCTCTCCCGCGGCAGCATTCATGTCGGTGCGCTGGGACGACAAGCAGTCCTGTAGCAAGAGCCCAATGCACACCAGTGCGGTGTCAAACCAACCTCGCCGTCGGCTCCGAACGAGCCGTAGGTCCCTCCGAGATCCTCGCCGTACAGATCAAAGTCGTCGTCGGCCATGATCGCCTTGGGGCGCTGGGCTCGGTGCTGGCGGTGGGGTGTGCCGGAGCGAGCAGAGCGGGTGCGTTGTCAAGGAAAGTTGCGGGATCTCGACAGAGTCGGGCGCTGGCGGCAGCAACAACCCCGCCAGCAAATGAGCGTTCATATGCCCTGTTTGGGATGCTGTGTGGCCAGGAACACGGCGACCATGAGCAGCCCACCACCACAGGAATTCCCACCGAGCAAGCACCCCGACCCAACACCAACGCACAGAGTCAGCGGAGGTGTTGATTGATCGACACCAATATATTCAGGCGACAGGAGACGCCAGGCACTGGATATTTAGCCCTCCTTTGTTCCAGCTCTTCGACTCGCACACCGCTTGGCTTCGCAGCCGCCGCCGCCGCTCGCCAACAGTTCAGTCCATCTCAATTGTCGCGTTGCTGCAGTGCTCGCCCAGGTGCGGCGCTTGAATGGGTATTGGCTTGACTAGATCGTCGTCGCGGGGTTGCCTGGGCTCGGGCGCAGACTCGTATGGCTGTGCTGGAGGTAGCGACGGGAGAAGCTGGTCGGAGGACGGGTGCTCGAGAGCATCCTTGGAGAGCACAACGCCGAGTGTCGCCAGACTACTGATACGAGCCCCGATCTCGACCTCACAGTCGTTGCGGACAATGATCACGGCGCATCTGCAGTTGTGGGCGAGATAGTCTACAGTACGGCGGCGAAGGAGCGAGGCGATGTCGGGGGACGAATGCGAATGCAGGTGAGTGTAAGGGCATGTGTAAATGCAAGCGGATGCGGTTCTGATCAGATGGAGTGCGAGGTCAGGCCAAGCACCGAGGCCGGGTATTTGGCGCTGTTGGTGTATATCAGTTCGGCCAAGGCAAGCGACATCGTATGTACCTGATACCGAGCCCATGAGTGCCCTGCCAAGTCCCATTGAAGATCAGCCCCAAGACAATGCTCGGACCACCAGGCCACACAGCCCCGCAACAACTCAATGGCCCTGCTCTCCGATCTATGTGTGCTGCACCCAAGCGAGCTTACCGCTTGAGGGCACTCATCCCACGCGAGCCTACGATCAGAGCATCTGCGCTCAGTTCGTGGACCTTGCGAGTGATCTCTTGGCGCGGATCGCCGCGCATGGCGATTCCCTTGACTGCGATCTGTCCAGAATGATCAAAGGACACAAGGACCGCGAGTTGGCCTCTGTTCATCGCATTCGCATTGCATCGTGGCCGAGTCCAGCTCACCTGTCGTTGCTTGAGCGGCCTAGATGCTCTTCGCAGCAACCTGTGAGACTCCTCTCGATTCTGGTTCACCGGGTTCCCAGCGCGCGTCAGCGAGAGCATGAGCAAGATCGCTGCCGACATGTTTGTGCAGACCAGGTGGCCCTCACCTTTTCCTCGGTGCGAAGAATGTAGTCTGGCCCGCATCATAGATCCATTTAGGTGACGCCATGGCAAGATTAGGAGCAGATCAAGCCAGCAGTGCGGGTTGCTGATCATCGTCAGCAGCAGACAGACACACTCGCCAGGCGAGTTTGCTTTGATTGTTGGGCAGGACCGGGCCGCCCGAATTGCGATCCCTGCATGACGGGCCCGGCAGCTACATGGCACATTATACTCGAACTACTGTACAGCCTCAACGTCCTCACCCTGGAAGTCCATATATGCGCTTCCAAATGGCCCCGGGAGCGTCACGATCGGGCGAACATTCACAAGCACCACCAGATCGCTCTCGGGCCGCAGGAAATTGTCCAGGCTCCACGAGAATGCCTTTTCGCTGTGATCTGCTCCGGCCGAGCGTTTGGATCGGCGGTCGATACGGAGATGGCGCAAATGGCTGGGTGAGTACTTCTCCTTGGCCGGCCCAGCTTCACGGACACGCTGTAGCCATCGCAAAGGATCAGTGCTGTCGGGTGATCAGCTGCGGCTGCTACCTGACTTGTCCAGGGCAATGACGACCACTCGAGTGATGTTTTGCGGCGGCGGTGGAGCATAGAGCCCCTGTGATCCAAACGGCGATGACAGAGAAAGCTCCGAGTCGAGGATACCCGGCGCCGGTCCGTGCTGGGGCTGGGACATTCCCGATCGTAGATATAGCGCTTGTTGCCGATTGCAAAGGACAGCGAGCAGGACAGATGAGCAACGCAGACCGAGCGCAGGTTGTTTCGTCTCGGCGCCCGTCGGTGGGCGATAGATCGGGACGGGGAATTTTCACCCCCAGGGTCTCCCGCGCTGCTCCGTTGCAAGCGCTGATCCGAGCGAGGCCGCTGCAATCTGCCGCCGGATTGCTTGCGGAGATCATCCAATCGACTGCTGAGGGCTTTCTTGCTGCATTCGAGTGATCCAGACCGCTGAAATGATACTATATTGGTGGCCGAGACCGAAGCCTTGCGGCGAGAGATAGATATACAGACACCCTCCCGTCTCCTCCAGCGGCAAGTTTCTCATCGATTGAAGTAGATCTTGACCCTTGGGTTGTGGACCTTGAGTCGCTGGACGCTCGGGGACTCTCGTGCATGGGGCGGCAGATACAGCCGCCGGAGTGCAGCAAGCTCCAGGAGGGGCTCTACGTCTTGCACTGCTGTGCCGGAGAGATAGAGCCTCTCCAGTCGCCGAAGCGATGCAAGCGGAGCGAGATCGCCAATGCCAGTATGATCCAGATCCAAAGTGTGCAGCCCAACCAGATGTCGCAGCGGCTCAAAGTCGACGATCCGACGACACCCGACCAGACTCAGCCGAGAGAGGTTGTCGGCAAAGAGCGGCAGCCACGATATATCGTCCAGGGCCTCTCGTGCCAATCGCTCGGAGGGGCTGCCATCCTTGTATGAGTGGCCAAAGCCGTTGATGATGCTGTAGTTGTGGTTTGGGAAATAGAGCTGCTGGTACCGAGCTCGTTCCTGGGTATCCTGGCTGTTGGCTTCAGGCCGAATCTCTTCCATGGCTGTATGGCCAAATTGGACACGATGGTATCGCCTGCGGGAGGTTGTGATGGAAGTCCAAGTCCAAGGCCTCGACTGATCAAGACCAAGCCGGCAGAACGAGGCTGGCCCATGAACCAGTCGCCCCTGCCCGTGTTCTGGCTGCCCTGCTGATGGAGATGGCTATCGCTTGGCGGATGCTGATGCTGCTCAAGCTTTGCCATCCGCCAGTAACGGCACTCTGTCGCAGCTCCGTCCTCCGCCTGGCGCCATTCGGGGTCGCAAGGGATTGTCCTGGATGGTTGTTGGGCGGAGACAATGACTTGCAGGCGCCGGGAGAAAGCACTGTCCAATGCCAATCAGGGCACATTAAAATTGACCGATCAGGGCAGGGCATTGCTATGGGCAGGACATTGCTCTGGGCAGCAAGTGGCCCTGAATCGGACCCACCGTCGCCGTCGTCGTTACAGCGAAGCCGATTTGATCAGCCATCTCCAAGCATCATCGGATTTAACCTTCTCGTCCCGATCTCCGGCCGGCTCGCCATAGACGCAACGCATACATGATCCAGATTCCTCGCTTCAATTTCAAGAGAGTCCTGGTGGTGATCACGCTTGTCGTGTGGCTCCAAATGCTGTACTCGGTCTCTCTCAAGTACCAGATGGTCGTCTCGCTGGTTGAGAAGATGCCGCGCTCTATCGACAGCCACTATGACGAGCCCTTCATCGTGCTCCGGTCCAACGGCGACTTTGAATCCTTTCGCATCGAACGCCAGACTCCCCGGAAAGTCGTCTTGCCCGACAAGGCCCGCCAGGACGCCGGCAAGACGGTGCTGATCCTGTGCATCCTGCATGGCGATCACTCGTTCGGGAGCGGCCGCAACTTTTCCTCCTTTCTCCAGATGATCGCCGCGTTCGAGTACCCAATGTATCAGCTCAGCCTGGGCTTTCTCATGTCGGATTATGAGGATCTCCAGTCCTCAATCCCGATTCTCGACCAGTTCGTTCGCGACAACAACCTTGCCGCCGGCGCCATCTATTTGCAGCCCCAGGAGGAGACGTCATCGCGCGAGATGCGACAGAGAGACGATATCCAGAGGGAGCGCCGGAGCCTGCTGGCCCAGCTGCGAAACAGATTGCTACTCTCGACCCTCCGCCACGAGGACGCCGTGCTGTGGATCGACTCGGACATTGTCGAGATCCAGTCCGATGCCCTCAAGCAGTTTGTGCGGTCGGGTCTCGATATCGTCACGCCCTTCTGCCGATTCGGCACCAAGGGAATGGAATCCTACGATGGTGTGTACTGTCCACTCAGCACGAATGTTGCCGTGGCCATCCAACTGACGCATCCTTGCTTCACACCAACACAGGCAACGCTTGGGTCGGGAGGCGCAAAAGGCCCAGCGAGGAGCAATGGAAACAGATCAAAGAGGGCACGACAAGCGACTTTGTTCCCAATGGCGACGGTGCAGAAATGGTGGTGCATTGGATCGACAAGGACGATAAAGTTGTCGAACTCGACTCTGTGGTGGGTGTTCTTGTGGTTGCATTGTCGACATTGCAGTTCTCGGCACTTTACCGTCGCTGTGTTTCGACTGGATGCGCTTCCACAACCACAACGGCCTCCGATCTCTGATACTCGAGCAAATGACAACACCGCCTCCCACTGGCATCGCTCGCGGGTCTCGACACTTTGAGCTGACATGATTCTCCACACTCCATACTCCATACTCCATACTCCACACTCCACACTCCACACTCCACACTCTGTGATCCGTGCACTCCCCACCTCTCAAGGGCGGGACGGTGCTCTATGTTCGCGCAGACGTGCACCGCAACGGCGTCAACTTTCCCCCGTTCTATCTGATCGGATCAGACTGGGACGCCAAGTATGGCGGCTATGACGGCATCGAGACCGAGGGACTGTGCTATATCGCCCGGACGATCGGATATCGGTGCTGGGCCATGCCACACATCACCGTGTCCCACACCTACTGGCAGGAAACTCCCAAACACCCACGGAAATCTGATTAGCGGTATCTGTTGATGGCAAGTTGACTTGTTTCAAAAACACGCTTTATCAGTGTGCTCCTGCCCTCAGTGTCATTCGTACTCGGCAAATCGACGTTCTGGGAGGTACAGCATATCCAGAAAGAAACGGGACACTTTCCCTTCCTGGCTTCAGATGTCTGAAACCCACTGACTGACTTGTAGGCCCAGCGGGTAGGCCATGGCATTGCACTCCTGTCTTCGTTGGCAATCTCTTTGTTTTTGGTTGGTTTGGGAAGCACAGTCTTGAATACACCCGGTCGATCTCCTGTGGCGATGATCGACTGGCATACCGAGATCATGTTCCTTGAGGCATTGATGTCTCGATCCCACAGCGTATGGCAGCTTGCACAGCTCCGGACAAAGTGTGGGTTCTCGACATCAAGATGCTCGACCTTCTCGAGTCGCTTGGCTTCCCGACAATGTGAGCACACCTGGGATGTGTTGAACTCGTTCACCGAGCACACATGGATCTTGGAGACGGATCGGTCCGGTGGTCGTCTCTGGTGATGGTGGAATTGCTCAAAGTACTTGGCAAACCTGAGTCTCCTGGGACTGGATGTATATCCCTTCCACTGTTTCCAGGAGGCATTCCCAAAGGCAATCACCACTTCGGTCTCCTTGGACATACTTGCTTGGCCATGAATGCGATGAGTGGGTGGGTGTATTCAGGTTCCAGAAAAAAGCACTGTCCTGGTTAGAAACGGGGGTGTTCCATTTCATTTTGGAATCGTTGTAGTTGCATGCGTTCTCAACTGAGGCAATCTCCTATGTGAGGGGCTGTTCACCTAGCAGGTCTCTCGTCAAGACCTGATTTCAATGAGCTCCTCCATCGCCAGTTGCGATCGGTATTCACAGTGCAAAGTCACCCTCAAGGCCATCGACCATCTATCAAGGGTGCTTGGTACATCATGTTTCATCAACAGCCTCAGCCGCAGGGCATTCACGGCCTTTGGAAAGGACGCTGTCCAGTGGCTCGAGTCCCTGGACACCCGCAACGACATCATCACATTCGAGTGCGGCACCGCACCTGCGAGGAGCAATCGAATAGATGGCGGGTATGCATTCTTGAGGATTCTCATCGGGACAGCCAAGCGGCTCGTGGGTATCGAAGGCAAACGAGAGATCATGATGCCAGATATCGCAAAGAGCCATGCAAAGTTCAAGATGTCAAACGACTCGATCGAGTATATTGCAGAATGGCGACCGAGACTGCAACGCCAAGTTGAGATGACGATAGACTCGACTGAGTCTCTTCCACCCACTCATGGATGACTTCCGAGTCTTTGGCGAATTTATGGCTCCGCTCCATGCTTCTCAAGCGGAGCCTTCCGAGGCTGATTCTCTGGCTAGGCAATTGCGAACGACTCCCGGAACTTGATTGTATTGATTTGATAAAGCCCTCGGCCGCCCACTGGTTCGGCCTGAAACACCGTGGCTCTGGCTATACGCAAGAGCTATTCATTGGTCACCTTACAATGACATCCAGGCTTGGACTTGGGTGGAAAACCCTGGGCAGCCAGACCTATGCTCTAATTCAAGTGGCATAGTAGTGTTGTATTAGACCATCCAAGTCGAATTGTGATACACCTCTACATTTGTATTTCCTGGGCATAGGACTGACTTTGTGCTTCAGAGAGTGCCCGGCGGTAATATGAAACTTGGGCTTGTATCTCGAATGTGTTGAGGAAGATTGGCTGTGGAGGCGGAGCGGTGAGTAAGAGCCGAGGATGTGGGGAGGTGGACGAATGCCACTTACCAGGATGATGACGGGGCGGTATTGAGGTATTTTACTAAGCACGATGAATGCACTGGATGAAGGAGTGAGTTGATGGTTCCAGTCGAAGAGGGAGTGTGGAAATTTGGCTGAGTGAATCCCGTGGCGGACCCACTGTGGTGCATAACGTCGGTCGATTACGACCCACTTGGACGAGGTTGGGGAGTCGGACGGAGCCATGATATCGGCAAGATTGTTATCGGCACGAACCCACTCGTCACCGCGACGGACCCAGCGGATTTCCTCATCAACAACATCGCGAGACAGAATTGAGTTGTCATCTGGTGAGATCTCCACAGAGATCACACCCTCTGTATGCCCCTCGAGGGTGTGCTTCACCTGGCCCGTGGCACAATCCCACACCTTGACGGTGAGGTCAAATGAGCCAGAGACAATCCACTTGCCATCGGCTGAGATCGTCACCGACCACACACGCCATGTGTGCCCCACGAGGGTGTGCTTCACTTGGCCATTGGTGGCATCCCACACTTTGACGGTACTGTCATCGGAGGCTGAGATAATCCACTTGCCATCGGGTGAAATCGCCACGGATGTAGCGGTATCGGTGTGTCCCTCGAGGGTATGCTTCACTTGGCCTGTGATGGAGTCCCACACCTTGATGGTCTTGTCATCAGAGCCAGAGGCGATCCATTTTCCGTCGGATGAGATTGCAACGGAGTTTACCGTCCCTTTGTGTCCTTCGAGGGTGTACTTCACTCGCCCAGTGATGGAATCCCATACCTTGATGGTCTTGTCCCATGAACCAGAGGCAATCCACTTGCCATCAGGTGAGATTGAAACGGAATTGACAGTGTCTGCATGTCCCTCAAGGATGTGCTTGACTTGGTCAGTGGTAGCATCCCACACTTTGATGGTCTTGTCGAATGACCCAGAGACAATCGACTTGCCATCAGGCGAGATCGCCGCGGAGTACACAATATTTGTGTGGCCCTCGAGCGTGTGCTTCACTTGCCCAGTAAAGGCATCCCATACCTTGATGGTCTTATCCGAAGAGCCAGAGATAATCCGTTTGCCTTCGGGTGAGAATGCTGCAGATGTAGCGGTATCTGTGTGCCCCTCGAGGGTGTGCTTCAATTCGCCAGTGGAGACATCCCACACTTTGACGGTGCTATCATTAGATCCAGAGACAATCCACTTTCCATCGGGTGAGATCGCCACGGAGTACACATGTCTTTTGTGTCCTTCGAGGGTGTGCATCAGTTGGCCAGTGATAATATCCCACACCTTGATGGTCTTGTCCCATGAACCAGAAGCAATCCACTTGCCATCGGGTGAGATGGACGCGGAGGTAACAGTGCCTGCGTGTCCCTCGAGAGTGTGCTTCAACCCGCCAGTGGAGACATCCCACACCTTGATGGTCTTGTCGATTGAGCCGGAGACAATCGAATTGCCATCGGGTGATATTGCAACGGAGTTCACAGCTTGAGTGTGCCCCTCGATGGTTTGCTTCAGTTGACCCGTCACCACATCCCACACTTTGATGGTCTTGTCACGAGAACCAGAAGCAATCAGCTTGCCATCAGACGAGATGGCCACGGAGTTCACACTATCTAGGTGTTCCTTGAGGGTGTACTTCACCAGGCCAGTGGCGGCATCCCACACCTTGATGGTTTTATCCAAAGAGCCAGAGACAATCGTCTTGCCATCTGGCGAGATCGCCACAGAGTTCACTTGGCTCGAGTGACCAGTAAGTGTCATCTCACACGGATCCCAGGTCGGTGCTGGACCGGCTGTGACCAGGAACGGGATCTTGTCCTCGAGTTGGGTGGCATATGTCTTGTAGATCGCCGTCTCCTTCGGCGTGAATGCATACCCCGAGTTGTACACCTGTGGCGCACTCGCAATGATCGGATCGGCAAACTCGCGGATGAATCGATACGTGTCCTTGACCAGTTCCTTCGTGGTGTCGTCGACGATGGTGCTGGGTGCCTTGTCGATCACTCCTCGGAGCACAGCCAGTTGCTCGATGATCGACTTGACCACATGTGTGAGCGACCCACACTCGAGCCAGAAGAACACATGCGTCTTGACGAACCGAGTGAGCACCGCTGCCACATCGACCATCTCGGTCGACTGCCACACCGGACTCGACTCGGCCACTCCTTCCACACACCACACAAAGTGCGTGATCCAGTGGGCGACGCTGTATCGCAGCGACGGTGTGATCTTGGCTGCGACCCTGTCCTCGAGGTCGGCGATATTGTCGTGGAACTCGTAGATATCGCAGATGTTGATCACTGGCTCATGCGAGAGGATCACTCCGAGACATTCCTTGGCAAACACCGTGTGGAACGAGCTCGACACATGCCACGGCTGGCCAGTCGATGCATCGCCGAGGAGATAGTCCGCCACCGACTTGTGGTTGAACTTGACCTCGGTATTGGTGGACTGGCTGCCTCGGGGACCCAATCCATTGGCGCCAGGATCGAGGACCAGACTGAGGCTCTTGAGACACTCGCGAACGACGCCGATCTCGAGTCCAAACACATCGGCGATGATCTGTGGGGTCAGGATCGACTGGGCCGTGGCGATCGCCGACACCACCGTGACCAACTCGGCCGGATGGCTCGACTGCGAGTGGATCTTGGCGAATGTCTTGTGGTACAGTCCCTTGAGATCCACCGACGAGTCGTTGATTTCCCGGATCATCTCGAGGGTCAGTGTCCGTGGCTCGTGTGCTGCGTCGCTCTCCTCGCACGGCGTCGATCCAGGCTCGGGAGTCTCCAGCTCGTGCTCGACGGTGTTGAGGATCAGGTTGATCCACACGAATGTCTTGGACTGGTCCAGCAGCACCGAGATCGCCTGGGTGCGGTCCGACTCACTGAGGCTGGGATGGTCCCTGAGACGATGGTCGATGAACACCCGGAGGTCGCGGATGTTGTCCTCGCTCGACGGCTCGATCGTCGTGGTCGGCACTCCTCGGAAGGCATCCCTGATGTCGGCCTCGGGGCGGGACGTCAGCAGCAGCTTGATCCGGGACTCGTCCTTCAGCTGTGTGAGTCGCCAGGCCAGGAGCGACAGGATCTCGTCGCGCGGATGGCACTCGTCCAGTCCATCGACCATCACCACGACGGCTCCCTTGGGCCGGTACTGGCCAAGAGCCTCGAGTGGATCCTCAATCACGGCCTTGAACAGGTCCGGGATGCTCATCTTGTCGAGGTCGTCCTTGGAGTGGCCAGCGTCGAGGAGCCGACGGCCGATCGGTGCGTACCAGCGACACAGTCCATATGCGATAGTGGTCAGCAGGATGCGGGGGTTGTTCTTGCGGGTGTCGTTGTACTTGAGGAACAGCGATGTCGCCAGCTGGTCCCGGCCAAGCAGGATGTTGGCGATCTGGGCGGCAGCGACGGACTTGCCGACACCGGCGACGGCATTGACCCACAGGACCAGGTCGGCGTTGTCGTCGTCGTCGACCCAGGCAGTGACATGGTCAAACAGCCACTGGCGGGTTCCCTCGACATACAGATCCTCGAGCGCCTTCCTGTCGGGGTCAAAGTCGATGGGATCGAGCAGGACGCGGAGCTGCGAGTCTTCGTCGGCAGCGAGGACGATGGGTCGGCTCTGGTGGTAGAGGATGCCCTCGGCGATGGCCCTCTCGGTCTTGGCCACAAGCACTCGGATGTACGGAGAGAGCCTGAGTTTGGTGGCGGGGGATGGACGAGTGCGAAAGGGAATGGAGTCAGTTGGATGTGGTCAGATGGATGTGCAGCAAGGTGATGCGATGTATATGGTGTCGTGTGGTGTTGTGAGAGGAGTCTGATGCAGCATGGTGTGCATGGCATTGATGGTGTGCATGACATGGATGGTGTGCATGGCGTGCAGGATGTTGCGATCAAGCATGACAGCAATGCAGAAGAAATGGCTTGCCATCGATGGGCTGACAGCAGCCACCCACCTCATCACCGCCGTCCCATCGGCTGCATTGAACTGCTGGAGAGCCAGGACATCTCGGATGGTCTGGCGGATCGATACGGGCTTGCCGTCGACGAGGGGACTCAGATCGTGGCAGGGCGGCTCGTCGGGAAAGTCGTCGGGGTTGGGGAAGTACTTGGAAGCATAGGTCTGGTTGTTGATGATGCGGGTCGACCACATGTAGACGGGCTGGACGGTCACCGGGCGGCCGGTGGTGGCCGACTCTCGCATCCGACGCAGGGCATGCTGGACCTGAGTGTGAGTGTGAGTGTCAGGGACTATCGAGTGCAAGTGCATCGACATGGATGCTCGGCCAACCGCTCGCTTGCTCACCTCCAGGAACTGGTTGTCTGGCTTGAGGTGTGCCTCGCGGGTGCGGCTCAGTCCCCGCTCCGACAGAACCAGCACAATGACCTGCGAGTTGACCAGGCCGTTGATGAAGCCCGTCTCCCAGTTCATGGCATCGACGAGACACAGCTGGTCGAGGTACGGACACAGGTTCTTGTCGTATTGGCTGGACGACTTGAGGGCGGCGTAGAGCTTGATTGCGGGCATCTCGTCGCTGAAGACTCGATAGCTGGGCAAAGAGGCGATGGTCAGTGGGCACTCTGGATGTCGGTGTTGCCAGTGCAGACATGGACATGGATTGATGATCGACCGGCTGGAGTGCAGACACCCCACACTGCACCACAGACATCGCCGCACCTGATGAACACCTCGTGGTCCCTGTTGCCCAGCTGGCACTTCCATCCCCTCGCCAGCGGAGGCGGTCTGTATCGGACCACAGGGAGAACAGCATTCTCGCTGCCATCGGGTGTCTTGGATGGCGGTGGCTCGCTCTTGTGGACGGCAACAAGCGGCTCGCTCTTGTGGACGGCAACAGGCGGCTCGCTCTTGTGGACGGCAACAGGCGGCTCGGTGTTCTGGCGCTGAGCTCGTTGAATCTTCTTGATGGCGCCGAGCTTGAGCCCGATCTGCTTCATCTCTGGCTCGGTCAGAGAGAGGACCTGGACAGGCAGCCGTTGTTCAGCAACAATGTCTGGATGGCCAGGGGTATCGACGGCCGCAGTGTCGGCGACATTCCATCGCCAGCACGGACATCGCCAACCATCGAGTGCATCATGCCATCGGCGACAGAGTCAAGCAACCCACCAGGTCGGTGCTGTTGATCTCGTTGTCGACCAGGAGGGTCTTGTTCCTGGCGAGATCGTGCTTGTCCAGGAAGGCATCAAAGTCTGGCACAAGGGTCAGCAGCAGACATTGCCGTCACCCGCCATCGGTGATGCATCATCAACAGAGGCTCACCTGTGGCTGCAGACATGGCACGCTGGCTGCTGGATGGGATGTGCGGACGGATCGATGAAAGAATCGATGGAAAGCTGGATGGGCTGGAGGTTGACAGATGGAGACGAGGGAGAGGCACCGAACATTGGGCCAAGTGGAAAGGGCGTGCCAAGTGGGCGACCAAGCACCGCCCCCATTCGGAATCGAGAACGTGACAACCCAGAGCGAGCTTGCGATGGTGGCAGTGGACGGAGAGATGCAGGGTGGCGAGGACAGGGACGGCGATACATGTGTGTATGGAGCCATAGCACCCACGATAACCATGAATCCATGCAGCGTGGGATGGGGCGGTGGGATTGCTGAGGTGTGGGGACAGGGACCAGACATGGTGCTGTCGATGCCAGGAGACAACGACACCAAATCAACGCAGCTCGGCGCATCGCCATGTGTGCCATGTCTTGATCCTGTCTCGTCATGATCGTTGCATCACTCATCATGGTCGTAGCATCACTCGTTCTGTCAACTCCCGCCTGTGTCGATGGCCGTCCTCGGTTTCAATCGTCGTCTCTCGTTGCATCCAACTCGTCTGCAGCGCCACCAACTCGTTTGCCCATGATCACACCGATGCCAGATTGATCCCTCTGGATTGGACATGCACCTCAGTGGCAGGACGCTGACCAAAGATCCCTGTGGTCCGGGCACTTCCATGCAAGATTAGGGGCGGTGATCGCTCTGCCACCGCATCGCCTGTCTGATATAAACCTGGCATCAATTCCTCACCACCACACCTCACAGCCAAACCCGCTCAAACACCGCTCCAGCCTCCATTCGGCCGCCCACATACCACTTTCTGATTCCTTCGTTTTGCGCACATCTCCATCGTCACCATGAAGTTCATCATGCTCATCTGCGTCTCGGCCGCTGCCTTCCTCGCTGTCGCTCGCGCTGCCCGCTTCTTTGATCTTTCCCAGCTTGATTCGCACGGCTCCAGCTGTGCCTGGCCTGGCCACTGCGAGGGTGCCTCGTGCAACAACTACAACGACTGCTCTGGTGAGCTGATTTGCTCCAAGGGCAAGTGTGCCAAGAAGGATGACTACTGCTCCTGGAAGGGCCACTGCGAGGGTGCTTCTTGCAGCAGCGAGCACGACTGCTCCGACGATCTTGTTTGCTCCAAGGGCAAGTGCGCCAAGCCTTCCTGGAAGTCCTCTGCTGCCGTCGAGGGCTCGACCTCTGACGATAGCTGCGAGAGCGGCTTCTGTAAGTATCACCGAAGGTTGGCCGAGCCACATCCCTTTCTGGCTTGCATATTCGGCTGCTTCTCTGACCCAGCTTGCTCACCGATATCTTCATCCGACCTGTCTCAGCCGTCTCCACCTATACCGAGTGTACCTACCTCCGTGCTGAGCTCAAGAAGCTGTTCTGCCAGGATGGTGGCTCCGATCGTGTCTTCGCCTGCATGAACGCCGTCGACCACTCCGCCGACCAGTGTGTCAAGGCCGTCGACGACCACAAGACCTTCTGCTTTCCCCGGCACTATTAGGCACTCCGGCACGAGACTGGGCTGAGCTTTCCCGACTCTGTTTGGTTGCGGCCGGCTTCTTCGCCCTCCCCCATTTTTGTACATTAGTCTCGCTGCACACAGCCGCAGCGGCCTGTCCACAACAAGTGGCAAGTTGCTGCTGGCGGCGTCCCTGGCTCGTTGGACTAGTCCACCATCAGCCAAGAGCCATGAGGGTTCTGAAACGCATGGCACTCCATGCGCTTGAAGACTTTGGGGAGGGTGGTAGGACATGGCGCGGACAGGCATCGCCCTTGGAGGAGACTCTGTTGTTATATCTACACTTTGAATGACTCAGTCAGCAGGAAGTGAGTCGCTGGTAGGTGTG
Organism: Polychytrium aggregatum; assembly: GCF_025602895.1. Classification (NCBI taxonomy): domain Eukaryota; kingdom Fungi; phylum Chytridiomycota; class Chytridiomycetes; order Polychytriales; genus Polychytrium; species Polychytrium aggregatum. The sequence continues at coordinate 273,355 of NW_026516243.1, forward strand.
AGGTTAACTGTCCATTTCTGGCTCTCGAGATTCTCGAAAATCCAGATTGCTGATGCGATTGTACACTCAAACTCCGAAAAACCTCACCATCTGTGGTCAGAACTGGATATCTCCTTTCATATCGAGAAACTTCATGGCGCTTACATCAACGCTGGTTACATTGGCCGAGGACCAGGGCGATCGTTCTTGGTGATAGACTATGTACGATCCAGCGGCGCAAATGCATTGGCCAATCTGCAAGCCTCCTGCCTGAATGTGCACATGGATTCCTGTGATCCCGATACAGAGCGATTCTGCTGCCTTCCACGGCATTACTCTTCAGTCAAAGTGCACACCAATGGTGGGGCGGGCGGCTTGTACAACTCACGTCGGCGTTGGCCTGTCAGCGGCAGCACGATTCGGCAGGGCTCTTCATTGGTTCTGGAGCCGCCCTCGATAAGGTGATGCCTTGTCGCCATCACCCAAGCGTTGCTTGCTCAGCCCGGCCTGTGTGTCTGTTTCGAACGACTCCGCATGCTGTCCGGCGCCAGGCGCGGAACAAACGTGGTCCATGCAGCTTGCGAATCGACTGGGCCTTTGCCGACGGCAGCACCGCCACGTCGCATGTCAAAGTACAGCCCTGTCGACTCGGGGCTTCACGCGTTCCTCCGGCGGCTCGTCTGGCCTTGTTGACTGAAACGGTGTAAGCAGGATGGATAGAGGCATGCCCACGCATAGATGGCAAAGGCCTGCTCCCGCCGCTCCAGGCAGGCGAAGGGCGGCATTCGCCTCATGTCGAATCACCATGCCTCCTCCACCCAGAGCACGACATCATCCGCAGCACGACACGGAGGTCCAGGTCATTTTTGCAAACCAATCCGGTTCGGTTCGGTTCGGGCAGCTCCGAGTTCTGGTTCAAGAGTCGCCGCCGAGTACCAGCCCGGCTGCTCGGCGAGCGCGGCTCACCGTCTTAGAGAGTTGTCGCGAGAATTTTTTTTTCCGGGTGATCAAACAAAACCCTTCGGTCAAGGCGGCTGGTCGATCCAGACGTTCCTGTCCACGTTGTCATTCGGAGAAGAAGGCTGCTGGCTGGCTTGCCTCCCCAGCCTCCGTGGACGCGTGTCTTACACAAATCCAGATTTGGCGAATGCAACACGCGCACAAGCGCCTGGCCCGGGTTTCGGATGGGTACTTGCTCGGCTTGCGCAATCGCACCGCACCTTTGACGGCCGGTTTGCAGTCGTTGTCTGGCGTGTGCTCGCATCTCCACAGACCTCGGTATCTATACCTCGGCGTCTGCGCCTGGCCGGCATCTACTCGACTCTTTCCACCTGCCATCGCTTTCAGAATGATTCCCGCAACCATCACCAAGCGGTCTTTGACCAAAATCCTTGCTGCCATTGCCACCATAGTTGCATTGACTCTTTTTGTGAGAGATCAGCAGAGCTCGTTTATCCGCACCAGAGCTTCGAATATTGCCCGGGCATCTCCCGCCTCCACTGGCGCATCCTCCAATGCATCCTCGCCCACACCGTCGGCTCTTCCGGTCGATCCGTATATCACCACCAGGTCCACTGGCACCCACAATTACATCCATCTGCAGCGCCAGAGCCCCGTGAACAACTCCTCCCTGAACCCTTACCGCGACGGAGACCTCGACAAGAACATTCTCATCCTCTCAAACTTCCACAACAGCCACTCGTTCGGAAAGAACCGTACCTTCACATCCTATCTCCAGACTATCGAGTCCATTGACTATCCGCGACATCTGCTCAGCCTGGGATTCCTCATCTCCGATTACGAGGACTATGAGGCCTTCATTCCCGAGTTTGAGCAGTTTGTCCGCCGACACAACCTCGCTGCTGCCTCGCTCATCCTGTACATCAGGGAGGAACCATTCTCCCGCAAAGACAGACAAAAGTCCGACATTCAAAAGTCTCGACGCAGCTTCCTGGCCCAACTGCGAAACAGACTGCTCATGTCGACTCTCCGCGATGAAGACGGGGTCCTGTGGATCGACTCGGACATTATCGAGATCCAGTCCGATGCCCTCAAGCAGTTTGTGCGGTCGGGTCTCGACATCATCACGCCCTTCTGCCGATTTGGCACCAACGGCACGAACAACTTTGATGGTGAGTGCTTCTGTTCGTGTCAGCTGGGTGAGGCCGCATGCAAGTCTGGGAATGCTCTCAGACCACCAGGGTGCTTCCCGCTACTAAAGTGTCCCTGGTTCTGACTCGACGCTGTTAACGCTGCCCTCTGTCTTCTCCACAATCTGTCGATGCAGCGAATGCGTGGGTGGGAAAGCGCACCCGACCCAACGAGCAGCAGTGGAAAGACATCAAGGACGGCCGGAAGACCGACTTTGTTCCCATGCACAGCGGGTCCAAGTTCGTCAGCGACTGGATCAACAAGGAAGATCGAGTTGTCGAACTCGACTCTGTGGTGGGTGTTCTTGTGGTTGCATTGTCGACATTGCAGTTCTCGGCACTTTACCGTCGCTGTGTTTCGACTGGATGCGCTTCCACAACCACAACGGCCTCCGATCTCTGATACTCGAGCAAATGACAACACCGTCTCCCACTGGCATCGCTCGCGGGTCTCGACACTTTGAGCTGACATGATTCTCCACACTCCACACTCCACACTCTGGGATCCATGCACTCCCCATCTCTCAAGGGCGGGACAGTGCTCTATGTCCGCGCAGACGTGCACCGCAACGGCGTCAACTTTCCCCCGTTCTATCTGATCGGATCAGACTGGGACGCCAAGTATGGCGGCTATGACGGCATCGAGACCGAGGGACTGTGCTATATCGCCCGGACGATCGGATATCGGTGCTGGGCCATGCCACACATTACCGTGTCCCACACTGCCCAACAGGAGAACCCCAAACCCAAGGGCAATGCCGAGTGAATCCGAGTCACGCGAGTAGTGGAGCTTCCCGCAGGGGCCATTGAGGGTTTAATCTTCTTGGCAGAGCCATCTTTCACTGCACTGTGGATGAACTCTTCACGGTCTTGTCCGAACACACAGGGTTGGCTTCTAGAGCGAGTTGTTGGGGATAATCGCTGCGAACGCCGATAGCATTTGTATATTCATAGCTTGAAAGCTGTAACCGATCATGTACGCTTCGCCAGTACACACCAGGTGGTCTTCTTCCGTCCAGATCCTTTCCCACTTGTTGGATGTTCATCTCGGGAACTATCGCGACTTGTTTACAGCGTTCCAAAATGAAATGGGACATTCCGATTTGAGCTTGGACTGTCGCTTCTTCGAGACCTGAATACACCCGCCCACTCATCGCATTCATGGCCAAGCAAGTATGTCCAAGGAGACCGAAGTGGTGATTGCCTTTGGGAATGCATCCTGGAAACAGGGGAAGGGATATGCTTCCAGTCCCAGGAGACTCAGGTTCGCCAAGTACTTTGAGCAGTTCCACCATCACCAGAGACGACCACCGGACCGATCCGTCTCCAAGATCCATGTGTGCTCGGTGAACGAGTTCAACACATCCCAGGTGTGCTCACATTGTCGGGAAGCCAAGCGACTCGAGAAGGTCGAGCATCTTGATGTCGAGAAACCACACTTTGTCCGGAGCTGTGCAAGCTGCCATACGCTGTGGGATCGAGACATCAATGCCTCAAGGAACATGATCTCGGTATGCCAGTCGATCATCGCCACAGGGGATCGACCGAGTGTATTCAAGACTGTGCTTCCCAAACCAACCAAAAACAAAGAGATTGCCAACGAAGACAGGAGTGCAATGCCATGGCCTACCCGCTGGGCCTACAAGTCAGTCAGTGGGTTTCAGACATCTGAAGCCAGGAAGGGAAAGTGTCCCGTTTCTTTCTAGATAGACTGTAGCACCCCTACCGAGCAGACCAAGCGTCGCGGCTCAAGGCTTGTCAACAGGTGTCTCGGTCTCTGTCCTGGATATGGGTGGCAGAGTTGAACTGCTGTTGCCCAGGATATGTCCTCGCCCGGGAAAGCGCATGTCGGACTGTGTTGGAACGCCGGAGGCCACTTGCTCGTATCCAGCACCCCTTTTGGATGAGGAGGAGTGTGTCGATGAGAGCAATGCCCCACAGATTGCCTGGTTAGTTGGTTGGTTCTTGGACCGCTGGCATGCAAACCTGAGCTTGCAACGGCCGGCTTGCGAGCTTGTGTAGTTTATGTCGAAACTGAACACAAGGACGCAACGATTGCACTTACAGAGAGAGCCCTGTGCTGAAAGTCGGCAAGCCCTCGGCAGCATGGCTGAAGAAACGAGAGCTGCGATAAATCGATTCTGGGAGCAGTAGCTCGATGCACGACTGCAGTGACTCGGGCGGCAGCAGGCAGGAGCGGGTCAAGAACCCTTCGTTGTCTGGAAGGTATAGCAAGCAAACACATGAGGGACACAGTCAAAGTGATGCACGCCGATCAGGACGAATCAGGACAGCCAGGCCAGCGATCGAGTCGTTTGCAACGAAGCTGCTCACACAGGTAGCCGACGAGAATGCCCGAGAGGTGGCCCAAGAAGCTTGCGGAGGAGCCCAAAAGAACTTGACCAACCAACAGCAGTACCCAGGGATGGAGGCTGGCCGCATATGTGTACGAGGTAAATGGCATTCTGGTCCGTTGGAAGGACACGAGGGTCAGAACGGAGGAGTATCGAGTACTAAAGAGCACTAAAGGATCACGAGGCGCCGACAGGACAAAACCCACCTGTGTTCGTGCTGGTCTCTCTTGACTTCAATAACGATAAAGGCAAACAGCACGGCCGAGAAGCCTACGGAGCAACTCTGGCTCCAGCTCGTCTGCTCGTTCGAGAGGTAGGCAGTTGTCGATGAGCGTCACTGGACAAAGTCGACCGCGGGTTGACTGCGAGCCAGACTGTGACAGAGTCGGATCGCAGCGGCATCAGGCCGGTGCAGCGACATCAAGACAGCACAGAAACACTCACATGCAACAAAACGTCGACAAACCCGGCCAACAGAACATGGATGATCGAGACCAGGGGTGCAAATAGCAGAGCACACCAGAGGAATAGGACCGATCCCATGCGCTGCTCGAGAAATGCGCCGTAGTGGACCAGGGCCATCGAGTTGAGCAAGATGTGGCCGAGCGATGCATGGATGAAATTGGCAGCGACGATTCTGTGGACTGCAGCGAGGGTAAGATGTGAGGCCGGACCCGACAGAGCCAATGCTTGGACTGCCGATGCAGCGCAGAGTACGAACATGGTACATACGTCCTTTGAGCTGCTGGATCTGATCTGGGATCAGACAGTTGGCTGCAACAGAAAACAGAGACGAAAGAGGGGCAGACTCGCCAAGCAGCCCCAGAGCCGCAGAAGCAAGATAGACCACCCAGCACACCAGTAGTAGCAGTGTCGTGGCATAGGGCAGGATGCGGAGAGCACGGAGGAGAGCCCGGACGCTGTCGCGCATGGAGCGAAGGACGGCGAGGAAGGGCTCTGTGTTCATCGAATGGGTTGAGGTTTGGGATCGACAGTCCGAGGGATGCAGAACAGATCGGTTGATGGCGGCAGAGCCGAGCAGATCAGTTCGGTCGATGGAGTTGGCCGCATGGCGGCTGGGTCGGGGGGGGGGATGTGGAAGGTGGCGATTCGCTTGCCCGGACGTATGGCCGAGTGCGACGCCGTTGCCCGGACAGACAGACAGATAGAGATGTGGTTATCCTGCATCGATGGCGTCAACTCGCTCTGGTCGTTCATGCTGCCATTCGGGTGTGATGGTTCTCATGTTGCAGTGCAATGGCGTCCATGATGCGAACTGCTTGTTGGGGATCTGTGCTGAGTGCCGCCCTCTGCAGCAATACAACTCCATTATATCAACTTCTTCAACATATCAACTCCTTCAATACATCAACTCGAGATACACATCACGTCCATCGCCATATCGCAGCCCTGCATCGCATCGCATTGCCGCTCTCGATCCCGCTTTCCATGGTGTGGTGGCGGTGGGGCTGCTCGTGCCGGTTCCAGCCACTGCCGGACGCCCAGCCCACAAAGTCACCCTCGGGCCACGCCGTCGCTGCAAGTCCCCATCGCACTTTCCCCGTCTTCCCCATCGCTCCTGCTGCTCGGCATCCGTCGCTTTCGCTGTCTCCGTACGAGCCCCCCCCCTCTCCCGGCCCTCTGATCTCCCTAAATCTTAACGGCTGACCCGTCCGCTCCCAGCCTAGGCCACCATGTCTCTGGGCTCAGTCGACAGCGGCTTCTTCCTACGCCAGTGTCCTCATCGCATCCCGAATGTGGCCGGAACCCAGGACCCGGGCGAAATCGAAGATGGCGACTGCTTTTGTGACTGCTGCCACACCATCCAGAACCTGCATTTTCTGCTCAAGCAAAAGGACGACGAGCTCAAAACTGCTGCAGGTACGCTGCTGCTTCCGCCCGCCGGCGCTGCACGGCCTCGGGCTTGCCTGCTTCATGTGCCCTGCCCCGAGTCTGCCTTGTGGCGATCTCGAATCTTTCTAATTTCGATTGCCTGGATCGACTGTGCTGGCCACCTGTGTGGGTCTGCAGAATACGGTCTTGATCTCTTGAGCAAATACCAGACGCTGGAGAGCCAGAGTCAGTTCCTTGCCAATGAGGTAAATGCTGCCGGGGACGCTGTCATACAGCCGGTGCTCCTGCCCGTCTGCGAAGCTGTTACCGCTGTTACTACTGCTGCCACTGTTGATGCTATCGATGCTACTACTGTTTCTGTTGTCCTTGGCCGCATCTTTGGTGCTCTCTGGCCGCATCTTTGGTGCTCTCTGGCCGCATCTGGCCATCACACCGCTGACCATGCCGCCGCCTGCCTCCCCGTCGACAACCCCCATGGCGATCGGCACTTTGCTTCCAGAACAAAGAAGTGAGGCTCAAATACGAAGTCCTCAAATCGTCGCATCTCGACGCTGAAACCCGGATCTCGGAATTTCAGCGCACCAACCTGGAGCTCCTGCGCCAAAACGAGACCACATCCAAGGTAGCCTGGACTTAGTTCCACCGCCCAAGCTTCGCTACAGACCACCAAACCAGCTGTTAGCATCTCACTCCGATCTTGCCCTGACTCTGCTCTCCCAATATCCCACAGAAACTATCAGAGGCAGCGTCCCTTGTGTCCCTCCTGGAAGAGAAAAATAGTATTCTCGCTCAGACCGTTAGCGAGAAGGATGTTGAGGTGTCCAAGCTCAAGAAAAACCTGGGCTATCTGCCGCTGCTGGAAAGCACCAAGCATGATCTGCAGGGCCGGGTAAGCCTGCCTTGCTCGAGGCCCGCGAGCTACGCACGCCGGCCGCTCGAACTTCGTCTGACTGATCCTGCTCGTGTGTGATTTTACTTGCCGCATCGGCTCCCACAGCTCGACTCGCTGTTCTATCAAATCACCGAAGGCCGTGTCCGCGAAGCCAGCTATCGCCGCAAGATCAGCCGTATGGCTGCGCGCTGCAACGAGCTCGAGATCCTGCTCGAACAGTCCAAAGACGAAGGCTCGGCCCTGAAGGAGGCCAACGAGCAGATACAGCGCGTTCGCGTGAACAGAAACCCGTATAGTCCTGGCCCGGTACGCTCTCTGACCATGCATCTGCGTGCGCCTCTGCAGTTGGCGCGGGTTTCTCAATCGGTCGGTATCGGCCGTTTGAGGGTAATGCTCGTTTTACCTGATTGCTGAGCCGCCACGTTTGTTTTGCGCGACTGCTCTGCGGAACTGCTGGATCCATGTTGCCTCTGGTTGCCATGGCGCTTGATGTCACGGCCAAATGACAGTCGCCAACTGTGTCCGAGGCACAAAGCGACCAAGACAACCAGGCCCTGTTTTCCCTCGTCAAGGAGCTCACCCTGATGAACAACAAGCTCAAGACCGAGCTGGCCGAATCTAAGGAGCTCTTGGACATGTCCAGAAACGAGATCACCGCGCTTCGCAGCAGCATGGAAATGTACGTCACCGCGTCCCCTCTTTCTCCTCGATTCGGAGCTGCTGGCTACGACCGCCACCTGCCGCCTGCCAACTGCCGACTCTGCTCGTCCACCATTGACATTACCTTTCTCTTGTTAGTGTCAAGAGTCCTGTTGCCACATCGGGTCCTATCAGTGCTACGCCACGAGGCAGATCGGTGTTTGGCGAACTCGAGTCGTATGTTCTCTCAACGAGTCTCCAGAAGCTGGCGCGCGAGAGTCGCATGCTGCAACGATCCAAGAGCGATGGTGGCACTGGCAAGCGAAGAAAGGTTCGTGCTCCGAGAGCAATGGGCCCGGTCCAGTCGACCGACTCTCAATCATGAAGGGCGGAGTTCCTGCAGATTTGCGTGTCTATCTTCTCTCCCCTATCCATGACCCCTTTCGACAGCGGATTGATGGCTTCGAAGCGTCGCCCTGCCGCGCCGTTTGTCTTGCCGCCTCGGCATTCGCATCAAATCTCGTGCTGACATTCATCACTCTATCACCGGATAGAACCGCGATCGCAAAGTGTCCGATGAACTGTCCATCGACACATTCGACCAAATGTCCATATCCTCGGATGCCATCGACGACACCAGCCACAGCGACGAGTGGGACATCAGCAGCGCCTCTGATCACGACTTTTCCACCACCCGGCGACCCAGTCCCTTGCGTGGGTCTCCGGTGATCGCCGGGACGCAGAGCATGCGCTCCTCTTCGCAGCTCAACCCTAGGACGAGATCCGAGCGCACTAAATCACAGCCATCGGCGATCAGCAACCGCCTACCCTCGTCGGTGTACATCTACCTTCGCACGCTCCAGTCCACGGCACACCACATCCACGGCCGGTTCCGGCATGCCGATACGGTCTCGCTGAACCGCCGGCTCAAGCGACAGTTCGATTTGAACGAGCTCTCGCGCCTCTCCAACAACGTGCTGGAGAACATCATGACTGAGGTAGAGAATCTGTCGAGCCGCTTTCCGGTTCCCACAGCCAAGTCTTCCTCTGAAACTCTGAAGCCTCCCACGGACGGCGGCTCTCCTGCAAAGTCGAAGCTGGCCAACGCCAGCATCGCTTCCGAAGCAGGCACCGAAGGCAAGGACGAAGTCAGCGCTGTCGTAGCGCCACTCGTGGAGCTGATCCAGGCTCTCCTGATGGACATTGGCTACCTCCGCATCAGCCTCAACCATTACGCCCTGGTCTACTTTGAAAAGGTCGTCGAAAAGTCAGCCGAGGTAACTGGGCCTGCGCATTCCGTCAGATTGCTCGCTGGATGCCGATCCCCAGGCGCCACTGGCGTTCCTTGAGGCTGGACTGGCTCTCGGGCATTTTATCCTGCCTTTGCGATGCTCACCCCTTGCCACCCTTATGACAACGCGCGCGACTCCAGACCACGACCGAGAAACAGCCTGAGCAGCCCAGCCAGCACTCGTCGTCATCGGACTTGTTCTCCAAGTGGATCTACCGGAGCTGGGGCAAGGCCAGCCACGACGACGCTGGCGGCAAACTGGCCCGCCAGAACTCGGCCGAGCCCGACGCCAAATCGCCTCTCGCACGAACCAAATCCGCAAAGAAGCTCGAAGGCGTCTCTCCCGTCGCCGCAGCGCTATTTGCCAAGAGCCCCGTCTACAGCCATTCAGAGCCGTCGCTCGTGGCGCCAAGTGCCTCACATTCTGTGCCTCCCGCTGCCTCTTCCAGCGATCCTGGAGCTCTTCCAACTCGACAGCCACACGCATCCGTCTCAGCGACGGTGCTGGTTTCGGCCGAGCCGCCGGCTCGATCGGTGGCACCGCCCGAGACGGTGCAAGCCGTCCTCGCGCGGGCACTTCCGACTCGAGCGCGAACGCCCCCTGTCTGGCAGCCCTCTGACTCGCCATCGATGAACCGAACGCCTTCCAAAGACACTGCCTGGAAGGACGGGGTGATGTCGATCACGGGCAAGTTGTGGCCGTCAAAGTAGCTGGCTTGGCGTGCTATTGCGGCGACCGAGTCTTCAGTCCTGCAAGCACAGCGACCACACCGCACCCCTTGCCGCACTCACGGCATGCACAAGAGGCTGCCCGACCGCTGTCGACCTTTGGCCCAACTTTCTTGCTCTGTTTTCTCTTGCTTCGTTGTGTTCGGTCTTGCTTTATATTTGTTAATTCCAAAAGCTCTAACAGTTTGCCACTCAACAGCCACACCAACTGCTTACTGCGATGTACCTTTTTGCACACACGTCCTCCTTGTACTTACTTTTTCAAGCTCCACTCCCACCCCCCTCGTCTCCATGTTTGAACTGCTTTGCCATCTGACGTTGTGCCAGCCATTTTCAGCGCTGCTGCACGCCACTCCCACCCCCCCCCACCGCCCATCGTATTCATTTCACTTTCATTACCTCCAAGTGCCGCTGTTCGAGTGCTATCGCGACCCAGCGCTCTGTCCTGGCCACCGCTTGTTTCTTGCCTCTGTGTTCTGTCGTTTCGGGCATCCCATTCGATATGGCGATCCCTGGCTCACGTTCCGCCCCCGCTTCTGCACGCCCGGCGCTTTCTCTGTGCAGCCCGCCATGCATGATACCCTTCGCATTCGCCACGATCCCGTGTGTCCCCCACAATGAAGGAATCTCGCCGGAGCCATCGTTGGGTGTTGAGTGTTGGGTGCTGAGTGTTGAGTGTTGGGTGTTGGCTGCCAAGCACGACTGCGCAGACTGGTTCTTGGTGCGGTCATGGCGCCCCGATCGCCCTTTGGTCCGCCATCAACCGCATCTGACGCAGCCGGATGGAGGCTCCTGCGACCCGCAAGTTCTTTATATCCCATCTGTTCCAGTGCTCTGTGCTCGGCGATGCCCTGCAGGTCTGGGAGTTTCGCGGCGAGAGGTTCACCGACGTCCACATCCAGGTGCGTCGCCGGCTCGTTGCTCCAAATTCGCCATCAAAGTCCTCGGACCAACTCTCCCCTCCCCCGAACCCATCGGGCCAGGTCCCTCCTCTGACCCGCAGCGCTCCCGTCGCTTTAACAGGGCACTGTCATCGGGACTGCCGACGGCTGGTTTCTTCTCGACGACTCCACAGGGGTGGTCCGGGTCGTCTGCCCCGTCGATCTCGGAGTAGCCGTCCGCGTCGGGTTAGAAGTCGCCGTCATCGGCCGTCCGGCTTTCAGCTTCCAAGACCACATCTTCGAGGTCAATGCGACTCGGCTCTTTAACAAGGGATCCGATCCAAACAGCGAGCTCTTATGGTGCGGATAATCAGCTGCCGCAGAGCCATCTGTCACTCGGCCCGTCTCGTCACGATCTATCTCATATGGCGGTGCTGCCTTGGCCTGGGCTGTCTGTCCAAAGGCTGTTCGGTTGAAAGTGTCTCCTCCCCCTTCCTCAGTCAAGCTTCTAATGGTCAAATATTTCTGTCTCTCTTCCCTCTCCATCATTTCATATCGATTTCTGAACGGCAGGATGATTGAGGTCATGCATGTCCATCGGCTTGTTTACAGCGTGCCAATATGAAGCTTGATGTCCTGCGTCGATGGCCATCGGACATCGCTGTTCCGGGTCATGGATGCGCTTGGATACACTCGGGTGAACATGGATGCATGCAACTGCATTCATTAGCCAGCAACAATCGCCAGATCCAACAGTCGCCCTCCACCAGCTCGCCGCACACTCAATATTGCCATCTGCCAAGGACCGTACGGATCGAGATGTCAATACGGTCCGGTGGATTCAACCCAGGACATCAGTCTGTCCCTGCCCACGAACATCATCCGCGAGGATCCACTCGATGGTTTCCGAAATCTATTTCTCAAAGATTCGACCAACCAAATGGCCAAGGCGAGCGACATTCCGAGGGCCAATGGTGTCCCCCAGGACCTCCCCTCCCCTTGATTGCGGCACCTCAAGAGCCGATCTGCCAAAGAAAATGGCCCTGGTTTGGTATGCACGCATAGCCCAATACATTTGGTCCTCGGACCGACAGACCACATGCCAAAACTTCTGTATTGCGTTTGGCACAAAGTGACATAGTGACAGGTCGTTCCTGAAAGGCTCGGGGCACCCAGGCAATCTAAACAGAGGCTCGGAAACTGATTTAGCGGACGCCCTGGTTGATTCAGAGTGCCGCACACCGACCACTCAGCTGCTCATAGAGATGCCAATGTCGCATCCACCCAAGGCCTCGTTCGATATCCGAGCCTTCTTTCCCCACCACGACCTGGCCTTTTCGATCATGCCATCGAGCTTTGCCCGCCAGGTTCTTCGGGGCGGTGGCTTGAAAGGCTCGATCCGAGACTCTTGCGGCTTGGGGCTGCTGGCGGGTACGCCGCTGAGAGGAAGAACTGTGTGCTTGGTTGTTGCCTTGAGAAGCAGGTTGGGTGGATCAAAGGCTTTGATGGACTCAGTGGGCAGCGCTGCCTCGAGATGGGCCAGGTGGCCACCCGACTCTCCTAAGACTGTCTCGGAGTTTCGCATAGAGTCATAGCCGCTGTCCAGCGTAGATAGCGGCCGGGGCATAGTCGACACTGCCTGTCCAAGGCGGAACTCGACGCTTGGATTATTCGCGAACAGCGATGGCGATGGCGGAGGCGGTGACGAGCTGGCTCTATCCGCAAAACGCAGGCTCGACGGGCTCGCAGATTTAGTATCCGGAGTAGTCGAGCCCAAGGCGGTCTGTCCAATGGGTCTGGCGGATGCCCCTGGGTCATAGACATGTGGGTGGACAGGCGTGGGAAAGCCAGGTTGGGTGCTGGGTGCGTGTGGTTCGAGGGGTTCGGGGTCACTGGCAAAATCCTCGAGCTTGATCAGATCGCTGGTGGACGGCTTTGGAAGGGAGATTGGCTCTCGCGGGTGGTCTGACCCCGAGAGAACGACTCCAGCCCCGGCTGGCGGCTGGGGCTGTATCGCCAGTATCGGCACAATGCTTCCTGGAAGAGACGTCATTGAGTCCATGTGCTCCAGCTGTCTGGGCGAGTCCCGGGGCTCGTCGGGGCGCCGTGCTGCCGGGGTTTTTGACGATCTTGTGAAAGTGATGCCAACCGACCAGACTGCATCGTCGTCTGGCGGCTTTGGAAGGAGAGCGACTCGGTTTTCGGTGACGAGGACTGAGGGGCGGCCGCCGACCGATTCGGTTGAGGCTGGAGGGTGGCCTCGAGCAAAGAGAGAGGATCCGCTTTTGATATCGTTGCTGGCGCCGCTGCTGCTCCGGCCGCTGGTGCCTCCAGGACCGATGTCTGCATTGAAGCCGTCGCCAGCCAGGGTCGTAGAGTGCAGCCAGCTCGAATGAGAAAGAGACTTGCACGGATGCGAGAACGATGCTGGCTGTGCAATACGGCCTTTGTTCTGGAACAGCGACTCTCGGCGACCGCCGTCGATACTGTCGTGGTCCTCGTCTTCGTCCGAGGCCTCGTTCCCGGTTTCATCGCTCTCTATCTTGCACGTCGAGAGCTCCTCCACATCCGAGTCTTCGCCGTCGTTGAACGAGTATCCGCCATGCGACTGGAACGAAGGATCAAGTTCGCTCCAGGTGTCTGCGATCGAGTCTGAGCTCGCGGCTGAGAACTGCCGATACATGATTGTGTCCGAGAACCGGATCTCCTTCTTAACGGCTCGGAGTGATGCGCTCGCGTTTGCAGAGCTCAAGTTCGATTTGGTCAGTCGGACTCGGGGCTCGTCCTTTCCACTCGCTCCAATTGGGGTGCTCCCTGCCGACTCTAGGTTTGGTGGGGCGGAATGTGCCATCATTTCGTTCCAGCGGCGGTTGACGGCATGGATGGGTTCGCGTCGCTGCTGGTGCTGAGAGGGAGTATTGCTTGGGCTGATATGGAGCACTGGCGATGCAGGCAGCTCTCCGGGTGAGCCGTGGGCCGGATGGAGGATTGCATGGTGTGAATCGGGAGAGGGCAAGGTTGTCGATGGGGCGATGATGCGATATGGGCTCGGCTGGCGAGACATAGCCGACGAAAACTTTGAGGCCGATCCAAAACGAGAGGGTGGATACACCATGACCGGGGCCGTGGACGGATAGCCCGATGGTAGCCTGGATTCGATTGATGGCGGCGACGATGGCAATGGCAATGGCGATGGCAATGGCAATGGCGATGGCGATGGCGAGCCGACCCACCCCGAGACGGGTGGAGCCGAGCCGCTGCGATATGCCGTTCGAATGGGTCTCAGGTTGGTGATGTTGAGGCCCGAATTCTTTGGGAACAGCGTCTGGGTGCTCTCCTTCGATAGAGCATGCGCGCTGGGTCCCAGAGCGGACGCTCGCGAGGCAGCCATTGACCCAGAGTGCGACTTGAGGTAGCGCCCTGACGGGCATTCGGAGACATGTTGCTGAGCGGATCCCGGAAGATTCAGCTCTGGCTCGGTTTCACCCGCGGACATGGATGGAGGATAGGTGTGAGTGGTGGATGTGTCGTTGGTGGTTCGGAGAGTGCAAAGCCGGAATCGCTCGGGTGTGGATGGGCAGCTGCAGAATTGCTTGGACGACAAACGCCCGCGCTGCTGGCCGCAATCTGGGACCGGGACGGGCGAGTAAGTTGCGAGGGCCTGCTTGCGACGAGAGCCAAATCGGAAACCAATATGGAGCAGGACCCTCGGCCGGGGTGGGCTCAGGCTGCAGTTGGGTTGGCGGGTCGGTGAGCCCGTGGGAAAGAAATACGAGTCGGGGTGTTGTGGAGCGCCCAAGTTGCAGACCGGCGACGTGGCAAGAAACGAATCTGATGCGGGGCTCTTGTTGTGCTTTTCGTTCGACCCAAGCCCGCTGGCTCTGCCCGAGCAGCAGCAGCATTGACTTCCCGCGAGGGCGAGGGCGAGGACATCCTCGTCGGCGTGCGCACAAATAGAAGCAGTGCAACTCTTCGGCAGAGTACGGCCAGCGATCTCGAGGCGCGCAATCACACAGGATCGGGCATCGGGTGACCCAATAATAGAGGCTGAGACCGACGATATGATGCGGTCAAGGGTGGAGCGCTGCTTGTGTGGCAATGAAGGGGCTGATTGCCAGCCGTATGCGTATGCAGGCGGTGGATGACGTTGAGGGGGAGGATTGGGGGCGGAGGCGCCCAGAGCAATATGTCGCTCTGCGGCAGTGTCGACGACAGAGACTCGCAGCAAGCAAGATTCGTCAGGCCACCGCAAGATTCGCCCCCTCCCTAATCGCTGCCTCTGCGCTTGGGTCGACTCTGGTCATTGTGTCCTCGCAGGGTTTGTCTCCCCGTGGTGCGCATAGAGCGATACCCAGGTGCGAAGGAAAGATCCATCGCCCATGGCGATCAGCCAGGTTTGTCCACGAGAGCGCCTTCCCACTAACCGATTGTGCACAACAAAAGACAGCAACAGCAACAGCAACAACGACGGCAGGACGGGGTAGCGGAGACGCCAGTGTGGTTACGATAATAGTCTTCATTTCCCAGGATCGTTGCCGTGAGGGAGAGGCCTGACAAAGCTCGGGAGTGGCATTCGCAGAAATGAGCAATCAATACAACAAGGTGATTTGAAGAGGCAAGACAGAAGCTTAGCGAGCGCCGGCAGCTATTCTCGGCGGTAGAGGACAAGCAAGAAAACAGAATACAACTAGAATAGCGAAAATAAAACGGGAGCAACCGCTACGGGCTGGGTGGTAGATGGGAGGGGTCAAATGGAAGATCAAATTCAACAACAAGCAAGCAGCAAGAGGAAGTTAAACGGGTTGGGCTGCGGGCGTGGCGACAGGATTGCAGCGCCGGTCGCTGCTCACAGGTACCGGACAGGATTGCCGGCGTACCAGGGGTTGGTGTTGCTGTAGTCCGACCACCCCTTCATGCCACGGGCGTAGTCCATAACGGTCATCAGATTCTTGGTGACGCTCTGGATGCTCCAGAGGCCAACCTGTCGTATCCGCCGGGAGCGCTCGTGCTCGTTTTCGACGAGCGCCGTGAAGGCTTTGCCAACCTCTTCAGCAAGAACGTCGACCATGCCAGCGGCATAAACATCCCAAGCGCCGTCGAACTTTGTCTGGATCGCGATCACCGACAGAGCCATGATTTGGATTAGCGACGCGAGACACATGAATGAGCTCCAGCCGTGCCCAGCACCCTATTCCGCAAGATGTACAGGATGTGCGGACGACAGCTTTGATCGGGACCGATGCGCGGCACGCCACTTACCAGATCCATCTTGGCCGAGAAGGCAATGGGCACAGTCGTTCGGTTATTGTTCATATAGGCGACGATCGGGCGGATCAAGGCGTTGTTCATGTAGGAAATATGTGGGCTCGACAGCGGCACCGAGGCCTTGAGATCGTTCAGCTTGACTTCCCAGAACATCAGCATCGACGGTGGTTCCGCCGGTTCTTCCTCCAGGACTGCGGGCTCGATCAGCTGCTCGTGACTTTGCTCCAGCTCGCGCGCAGATCTGTGCGAGCTGTTCGATACCATTGCCGGGCTTTGCTTGGGCTGCGGAGCAGACTGTTGGACCAGGCCGCGACGTATCAGAAGGTCTTCCTCACGCTCGTGTGGATACACCAGAATCGCCTCCTCGATCTTGTCGATGGTAAGCGACTTGATCTCGTTGATCTCCTCCTGGATAAGCTCTACAATGTCGTCTTCGAGGAGCTGCGGGATCAGGATATGCAGATCGATGTCGACCGTGCCATTCGTAATCCATCCAAAGGGACCTGTGGCACCCATATTCATGTGCGCGATGGGCAAGCCATTCATCTTCAAATGGGACTGTGAATGGCGAGTGGCAGATTTGTTAGTGGCTCGAACAGCAGCGTCTGTGAGCAACCAGCCGACATTCAGAACCCTGCCGGGCGGCATCGCTCACCATCTTGGCCCATTTGACTCCGCGTTCGTCCTCCTCGGGCACGTCGTGCTGTTGCGGCTTGTGGACGCTGAACAGACAGTTGTCAAAGGTACCAACGATCGAGTCGGCACAGAACATGTCATAGAGCAGCCACTGCTTGCGGAACAGCGGAAGCTCTGCGTTGAAGACCGAGATTTGATATGGCCGGAAGTTTGGATTGTGGACGGTCACCAAAAGATCTTCGATCACAAACTTGTCGAGCTCAAAGTCGTTGGGCTGGGGCTCCCGACAGGACGGGACCCAGTTTGGATCCCACCAGATGTGCCGTCGATCTGGCGGGGCAGAGAGTCAGTCGCGGCGACGGCTTCTCACTGCACACTAACCGAGGACTCTTTCCGATCGACGAGAGTATCGGCGAGCTGGCAGCGAGCACCGTCAAGAGAAAGAAGCCTGCGGCTTACCTACGACGCCGCGGACGCCCTTCATCGTACATTCCTTGACGAGCCCTCGTCCTGCATGCGGTCACGAGAGGTCAATCGTTGGAGGCCACGTATTCCAGCATCTTGCCTGTGGAATAGATAGGCCACTCCACACTCTCCAGCAAGCTCTCCTTGGTCGTTCGTGCAGCAGCAGCTAGGCGCCGTACCTTCGATCAGGCGCCAGAGCGACAGCGTCACATCGACGCTCCGGATGGTGAGGTCCCAGTACGTCCAGTTGAGATCCATCTCGTCGCGGGTGATTGGACCGAGACCCTTTTCTTTCCTTTGCGAGTTCACCAAGCCAAGGTAGCTGTCGCCGGTGCAGAGCACTTCGACGTTCTTGAGGCCAAGGGTGCCGTCGCGCCAGTTTGGAGCGATGGCCGATTCAAACGTGATGTTGAAACCTGTCTCGTGAGTCAGGTAGTCGCTGATCTTCTTGGCAAAGTACTCTGTATTTGTTCAGGGAAGCGAGATGGATGGGTGTCGGTGAGGTGTATTGGCAGGGGCGCTGCTCCGACTCGGATGCAGCAGAGGTCAGGCACGGCTGGATCGTAGAAAGCCCTGCACGATCTGCAGACATCGATTCGCAGAAGGGCGAGGCTCCTACCTTGGAACTGCAGGCTGTTGATCGCAAACACAAACAGGGAGACAAATGTCGTCGTCCCGGCCAGGATGAAGACCGTGTTGCCGACAAAGATCCACGAGAACATGGCCAGAATGTCATCCATTTTCCAAGGTCGGATCCGGCCCATCAAGAACAGCCGGAGCCGGAGCCGGAAACGTGGCCAAAAGTTTGGTACGGCCGACAGAAGCTGCTTCCGGGTGGGCACGAACGACTCGGCGTTTTCGATCGGAGGACGATGCGATGTCGGAAGACGATGCGACCGGCTTGAGGCTTGGATGGATCGGATACGGATCCACGGGAGCTGCTTGGGCAGCCGATTACCCAGAAGCACCCGGGAGTTCGGCCGAGGCCACGGCGATGCCGCCGCCAGTCCCGCCAGAAACCGTCGCGAGGTTGCGGAGATGAATCCAAGTCCCTGGCCAAGCGATCGGACGACGGTTGACCAACGCCCCGCAGCTGCATGGGGGCTTGGCAAACTGTGATGGCGGCGAAGGCCATAGAGAGCGCTGGGGCCCCGCCATACTTGCATCGGGTCGCGGGATTGCAAGCCGGTGCTGCATGTCCACGACGGCAGGAATGGTCGGGAGCAAATGGTCCGCAGGCTGGACTTGGCTGGCCCGCCGAGCCTGGGCGAACCGATGTGCATCTGCCTCGTCGGTGTCCAGGCGGCCTGGATCAGCGAGCGCAAGGTCGATGATGTGCTCTGGCCGAGCCGACAAACAACCGGTCCGCGCAGCAAGCATGGCGACGGGACGGCCATCATTGGATTGAAGGGCGGTGGCAGGGCTTGGGGAGAATGCCTGCCTGGGTCTCGGCCAAGTTGCTGCTGCTGCTGCTGCTGCTGCTGCTGCTGCTGCTGCTGCTGCGGATCGGAGGAATAGATGGATCGCAGAGCACATTCGCTGCCCTCGCCGCCCTCCGCACAACTTTTCTCCAGGCCGGCACCACGTGATCGCAGGCGTCGCCCTCGGATATTGGCTGGGCGAGACTGCTCTGCTATATGGGGCTTTGCATGGCATCAGGCAGCCGCGAGAGATTGTGCAAATGCGAACGAGATGCCTCTGGCTGCGGTAGCGATTCACATCGCCATGAAGCGAAGCAGAGGCGTGCTGTGATATGCGCTTGGGTTGGTTGCGGCTTCTCTCTGAGGAGCACGGAAAGAAGGGAGCCGGTGTGATCAGAACGAGCAAGACGAACGGCAGCGGCGTCGAGCAGTGAGCAAGTACTTACGGCACATGCTTCCAGGAAATCCAGGACCGATGGCGAAATTGTTTCCCAAACGGGCGACTCGCCGTACTGAATCCCCGAGAATGTATTCAGCTGGTACATCCGCGACGCAGCCGATCCAGGCCGGGGCGGATCCAGATCGACAAAGAGGATGCCAAAGTTGGCCGACGGATCCTTCAGCGCAAATAGCGGCATCCACAGGGCCGACTCTTCCGTGAGCCGGAAATCCTCGCCCATCTCTTCGAGCTCCAGGCGCCATGCCTCTGGAGTGTAAAAGGACTGGTCTTCGGGTGCGGCGTCGTGGATGGCCTGGATTTCCTCAAGCGGCAACAGCCGGTATCCACGGGTGTGCTCAGTGCTCCGGAACAGATAGTTTTGCTGGTCCGAGCGGTCGGTGTGGCTCTGGAAGCACCGCATCAGCTCGTAGACATCCTCCGGTAGATGGAGCGAGTACTTGCTTTCCAGCTCAGCCAGGCGAATGTCCGCCGAGACATCACCGTCGATCCAGGCGCGATCACGATCGCCAAAGCCATCTTCGGCTGAAGAGTCCTCTTGAACCTGCAGGTGGGTGAACGATGTCTGGAAGAAGAAGCGTTTTCATGAGTCCGGCGCAAGTCCAGAGCGAGGCAGCTCATTCTCGTGCATAGGCATCCAGATATGCATTCGCTGGGACGGCGGTGCGGAACGCACATCGATAAGGGTCAAGAGCGCTTTGCGGACACGGCTGCGGGTCAGCGAGCGATCCTCCCATCGCTCCATGAAAGCCCGTTTGAACTCGGTCTCGGTCAGGGCGCCGGGGACAATGTCGGGAAAGCGGGGGGTGCGTCTCCACTTGGTCTCGAAGAGCAGCAGCCTCCAGAGCGGCGCAGAAACCGTATAGCGAGCCCTCAGGCACCGACATGTCGATGAAAGTGCCACCAGTGCCCGGACGTCTCGCTGCAGGCAATGAAAAATCGCATCTGCGGTTGTCGGCCAGCGGAGGGTACGGTGAGTGATAGCCAGGACGACACACGCCCGCCTGGAGCTGGTTGATCGTTGATGGCGGCATCGGCGGGTAACTCACCGATGATCTCGACAGGGAGCCCGGTCAGTCCCTCGCTGCCCTCTGGTGCATTCAAGATTTGATCCATCTGTGGGTGGGCAGCGGGCGTCGCTGCAGCAGAAAATGGTTGTCATGACGAAAAGGCATCTGGCCGAGCAGATCGGCTTGTTGTTCGTTGTCTCAGAGCACACGTGCGGCAGGTGATCAGCACAAGCGATGTGATCTGGGATTGTGCAGCGATTTCACAAGTGGCCCGATGGATGTCGCAGACAGTATAGCCGACTCGATGGTCTCCGCGGGAACCGACCACGCAAGTCCAGTGTCCTATGACGTATATTGGAGAGCAGAGCGATTGCGTCGCAGCAAAGACGGGGCTCGGGAGGACGGCAGCGATGTACTTGTTCGTTGACAGAAGTCACGAATCATCCATGCAAGCCCATCCAAGCCCATGCAAGCCCATGCGAGCTCATCCAACGCTCCTGGCAAATGACACGAGCCGGGCAATCGCCATATCAGAGCAATCGATGGTCCTTCTTCAGCTTGCGCTCGATCGAGGCACGCATGAATGCCTGGATCTTCTCAGACGCAGCCTGGCAGAGCTGGTGGCATGCAGTATACTGGGTTGCAGATAGGCCGGTGGGTTGCAGGATGTGAGAAAGCGGCTTGGTATAGGCAGGCGAGCGACTCTTTGACCCCAAATGGCGTGCTCAAACCCAGTGCGCCCCATAAGCGAGCAACGCAGATGCTAACCTCTTTCTCTGTAAACGGACCAATCGACTCATTTGCGACCAGGTTGCCTGACAAGCTTTCAAAGGCAAAGATGTGGACCGACTTGGCCGTCTGAACGACAACAGCAGTAAACGCAGACGAAACACGGACCGCATCAGTTACCAGCACCCGAGATGCCCGCGAGGCTGGATCGGACAGCACGACGACACCGATGCCCACCTCGATCTCGCTTCGTGTTGGGTCCAGCAGAACTTGTCCGTTTGCAGTGACGGCACAGGTCGTTGAGGCAACCATGCACTTTAGCGGGATTCCAGAGTCGACCAGCGCCAACATTGTCGCATTTAGGGCTGCCGAGAGAATCTGCCGTCGATCCAGGGCCCAGGATCCCGAGGACGGTGTGAGTCGGCAATGCAGATCGACGCAGCGTCAAGTTGGTGGATGCGGGCCGCGACTCAAGAACGCTCAAGTCCCTCCCCCCACGAAGGCCCGATTGTGGCAAGCAGATATCGCCAGGCCGTCACCAGGTCGAAACGCACCGATCCATCGTCGTTCAGAATCTGGCAGGTGATGCGGATCAGCGTCCTGGGATGAAGCGCTATCAGGGCAACGGACTCGACAGTCTGGCGGATGATCTGCTCGTAGTACTTTTCTGTGGTTGCTGGTTGAATCGGGGTCGGATTAGTGGTGGTGTCGCCAGAGCGAGGAGAATGGATCTCTATCGCGCCGCATGAGATGCTATCGCTGTGGTGGAAGACTGAAGCCAGACCGATCCTTGCTGTCGATCCCTCTGCAGGCCTTGTCTGGACGCAAGTACGCCAACTCACATGCATGGCCTTCGATGGGCTGCAGCACGACCTCAACGGTGGCTTTATCCAGAAGCTCGTCACGGATCTTGACTTCCATGGGACCAAACACCGAAGCCATCACCGCGGTTTTGTCTGCCAAATCGAAGGACAATTGCACAGGCAGCTTGTGTCAGAGGCAGCACCGACAGAGCGTACATCAAACGCTGCATTTGGGCAACTGCTCAGCCAGTGGCCCCGCATGGCTGGGCTACGAGGCGGCCCCATCGGCCGATGCGAAGATGCAAATGAAGGTCGATCGAGACGGATTGCGTTGCCAGAGGGTCTATGCACGGGCTCTGGATCCGTACCGAAGCTGAACTTTGAGGACCCGTCGGCCCTCGAGAGCGTGCCCTGCAGAGTCGCCATGGGGCGGATCTGGCTCTCGGATCTGGAGTCGGGTCGTTGCTCGGGCATGGTGTTGGATGAGTGCTGGATGTTGGGTGTTGGATGTTGCAGCGCGGGGAGATGACGGACAGGTGCGTGGATATCGAGGTCGGCAATTCGCTGTTCGGCCTGGGGTTTGTGAATCCGACTGTGTCGCTGCGTTCTGCGCCTCTACTTGTTGCTGCCGATGCTCTGCAGCCCCGTCGTGCGATCTGGGGATGAGCTGCGTTTGTCGGGTGTGGATCGTTTTCTCCCTGGCGCTGCGCACGCCGGCTCGATCCGGCTGGCTGGATTGGCTGTCGGGGATTGGCGCTGGTGATCGGCGCGCTTTCCACAAGAGGCCCATCTATCGACGGCGACGGCGACGACGACAACGACAACGACGGCGAGCAGAGTGTCCCGGATTGTCTTCTTTTCGACACAGCACCCCGCTCTCAGAGCAGACCATCCATCTTCCCACCCCTGATTCCGCCCGCCGCAGCCATGGATGCCGCCGGTGCCGCCGGTGCCGCTAACGACTACTCTCTCCATCGGCTTGTGTTCCTCGACAACACCAGCGGCCTCAAAGACGCTCTTGAGGCGCAGAAACCCCATCCAGGAGTCGATGTTCTGTTCAGGGGGCAAACGCCACTCACTCTCGCTATCGCTCTGGGCCGCAAGGCGTGCGTCCAGCTTTTGCTGGATGGCGGCGCCAGCGTCATGCTCAAGAACTCTCAAGGATGGGATCCTTTCCAGGAGGCCATCAGCTACGGCGACCGAGAGACCATCCGGTCCGTGTTTCTGAAGCGAAGGGAGTACTTCCAGCTGTGGTTCGAGGACAAGGGCAAGAAGCTGCTGCAGGATCTCTCGACGGTAGAGTATCTGACGCTATCTGACGCTATGGTGCTTCTCTGGTGCTCTGGCGGGTCTGTGGCCTTGGAGGAGCGCGAGTCACCGCCCTGGCGCTCTCACTTGCGTCCATCACACGCATGCACAGCGATGCTAGGTGTGCTGCCGCCGCATGGGAGCCATTGCGGTTGCATGGACAATGTAACGCAGAATAAGCTGTCTGTGTCGATGCTGACCGATTATCTCCACGCCTCAGGACATCAAAGTAAGGCTCCGGTGTTGGCATTGAGTATCTCTCAGCGAAGCTCCATCGGCCGGTGCTAACCAGTCAACGTCCGTTTGCGCCCAGGACTTTTACTTGGAGATCCACTGGCAATTCAAGAGCTGGGTGCCGTTCCTGAGCTCGTTTTGTCCGTCCGACACTTACAAAGTGAGTATAGCTCTCGGGCCGATCCAAGCACAGATCGCTGGACTGTATCGAGCGACTGACTCTGAACCGCCGCCATCACCGCCCTGTCGGATCCAGATCTACAAAAAGGTGGGTGCGAATGGACAGAAGGCCCCCCCCCTCAACTTGCCATCATCATGCACTGTGGGACACACACATCTCGACCAACACTCCAGGCTCTCCTTGCCGTCTATCTTGCTAGGGTACTTCGGTCCGGGTCGATACCACCCTGGTCGGATTCGAGGGATTCTCGTGGGTGCGGGGCAAGCTCTCGATCATATTCTTCGGCGACAGTGACAATGGTAATCGCTGACTTGTGGACACTGACTCCAGCATGGCAGTGCATCTGGCTGGCCCAATCTCGGCGATGGCTCGAGCACTGGATGATGGGTCGATCGCACGTATCTTGGTTGGGTGTGCACGCACACGCACTATTGGCCTTCTCTCCTCAGAGCTTCTCTTTAACCAGGCAGTGGCTGCCCTGACCTCTTCCAATCACAGGAGAGCCGCGATTGGTGATCTGCGACCGCGAGCGCAAGGTCGTCCAGCAGCTCTACCCGCGAGATGTGGCCATCTCCGAGAAGGAGATTGAAGAGGAAATCTCGCTTGGACTCAATAGCCCACAGGTAGGCAGAGCGCCAGCGGCCGTCCCATGCATCAGATGGTCTGTGCCGTTACCTTTCTGGACTCTCTCTGGCTGGTGCGGTGCTGCATTGCTGCCAGTAGAGCGGGCGGCCTGTTCGCCTGACCTGTCTGACTTGGCCTGGTCTGACTTGGCCCGGTCTGGATGGACGAGAATAGTTTTCCGCGCCCGACGTCGACATCCAGGGATTCAAGTTCTCCCGTGCCCAAACCGGATTCTGGAACAAGTGCGACCGAAACGAGCGTGTCGGTTTCTATGAGACCCAGGTCTGGAATCTCAACCAGTTCCAGGTTCACACCATGAAGCGCACCGAGCATCTCGATGCCAACCCCAAGCCCAGCAAGCACGCCCGGTCTCCGGCCGATAGCTGCCCTCCACAGCACGAGCTGGAGGACATGCGCCTCGACAGCGAAGAGACGATTGCCGATGCACCTGAAGAGACCGAGGTCGTCAACTATATCGCCAAGGTTGCCCGGACCTCGATCGAGCTGGCGCGGGACGACGACGGGCTGGACTGGAGCAACAGCCACAAGGTGCTGGCAGGATCGACTCCGCAGATTCCGTACCGGCCCTCGCTCGATCCACCAGAGGACGCCGTCCAAATGTCGTACCAGGAGTACTTTGATCTCGGCATGAAGGATCGCTTTGTGCATCTTGGGCGGCCGCTCAAGGTCTCGACCAACTCCAAGACCTTCAAGGCGTCGCTGTGGATGTACGACTGCGATTCGGAAGCCTGCCGCTACATCGAGGACGAGAAGCATCGCCGGATGGAGGTCCTGGGAACGGAGTCGGAAGACGCCAGCGACGGGGCCTCCGTGCACTCGTACCGCACCTCTGATTTTATCATTCCGTCGCTTCAGTCGCCCGATTTCCCGCTGCAGGCCAAGAACATCGAGCCCCTCTTTGATCTGATTGGGCTGTCCAACAACGACGACGCCCACATTCAGTCGCTCCAGAGCTTCTTCCACTCAAATCTGCCCAAGGGGTTCCCGGTCCAGCTCGAGATTCCCATTGGCATGTATCCGCTCTCGGCCATGGTGACGTTCCAGAACATCCAGACGCTCAAGGGTCGCGGCCAAGGCGACGCCGAAGGCTTTGACATCGATGACTCGGTATTCGACATTCCGGGCGAGCGGGAGGGATACTCGGTCGGCATCGTCAAGTCCATCTCGGGAATGCCGGCCGCGTGAGGGGTGTTTTGCGTGGGGTCCTCGATAGCGGCCTTGTAGTTGTCCTGGTCCCACACATTGCAGACACATATAGCACGGCGGGTCTGGAAGCTGGTGGCGAATTAGAGACATGGAGTACCGAAGGTGTCCCGTTTCATTTGGGAGCGCTGTATTCACGAGCCAGAAGAAGAAGAAGAGAGAAATAGAGCAGAGCGACCATCGAAGATAAAATCCAGGGCATGGCGGTGCTGGAGACAAAGAGTTGACGGGAATCGTAGAAGGGACGAGAGACGGACAGGACGTGTATAGGCCAGAGTAGGATCACTAGTAGGGCATTTGTCCAGCAACGTTGCCGCTGCACAGAGAGAGGATCGAGGAGGGATTAGCCGGCGTGTAGGTGCTCGGGAGAGATACATGGCTGAGCGAGAGCAAGTTGCTGGGGGGGGGGCGCCAGGACCCAGGCAGAGAGTGCTCCAGCAGATCCCTCGATGCCCAATCCAAACCCAGGCAGCGAGGCGGCAGAGCAATCAAAACTTACAGGTCATAGTCACACACGGTGATAACACAGGAGCTGGTGGATTGTTGGGCACAGCCAACCAGTCGGGCATTGCACCACATGAGCTGAGCGTGAAGAACAGAGCGTCAGTGGCAACTCCAACGCAAGACGGGGCCCATTCGCCAGACGAGCCAGGACCATCAGCAAATCCCACGCCCGATCCGGCCCAGGTCCATCCGGTCGACCACATGTATGCTCTCGTCGACGGTGGTTGTGCTATGATTATCGGTTTACCTGACTGTAGTGGTTGTACTGGCATGTTCCGTCGGGGTTGAGCTGCAGTCCTTCCGAGTGCCAAGCGTTGATGACACTGCCGATGGATGGGATGCCAAAGAAGCCAATGTCGCCCGACATCATCGCCAAGTTCTGGAAGGCAAAGTCGTGGTCGCCAAGGTAGCAAGCGCCGATGTAGTCGTTGGTGTTGCCCATGGCCGTTTGAGCCAGGCCGTCGTCCCAGGAAAGGCCGGGACAGCCGTGCTCGGCACGGAAAGCGTTGTGGACGCTGAGGCACTCGTCAATGCTGACCGAGCCAAAGTTGCCCTGCGACGGCGGCGGCGGCGGCGGCGGTGGTGGTGGCGGCGGAGGAGGAGGGGGTGGAGGAGGAGCCGCCGACGTGGGCTGCGGAGCTGGCGCCCCATCGGTGGTTTGGCTCGGCGCATGAGCGGTGGAGGTGGAGCTGGCGCTTGGATTGGGCGTGGGCGACTGTTTCGAGATGATGCTCTGCAGGGCTGGCGAGGGAGGCGACTTGGACACGCACACGAGACTGCCGACCTTGAGCGAGTGGCAGTCAAAGTTTGGCGACGACTGGAGATTGTTGAGATCCTGCAGGGTGATGTTGACGGCGTGGGCGATGGACGGACAAGTGTCGTTGGCCGAGACAACGACGGCCACGGTGCAGCCAGGGATCGAGCTCAGGCCCGAGGTCGTGAAGGTCGGTGTGGGCCAGATCTGGCTCTGGGTGATTGCGCTGGCGTTCTTGCTGGAACAGATGACCGAATCGGGCTGCAGGCCGAAGCAGTTGATTTGCGGGTTCATGTCAAGCAACCTTGAGAAGGTCAAGTTGAGCTTGGTGGTGATGGACGCGCAAGTGTCGCCACGGGCGATCGGATAGTAGCCGTTGCAGCCGATGACGTCGGCCGAGCCTCCGTTGTTGATGGACTTGATCGAGGGATCGATCTTGAGACACACCGGGGTGCCTGCGCTCAGGCTGGCACAGGAGACGGTGTTGTTGATCTGGCTATTGAGCTGACTGAGTCTCAGCACGGTGACGCCGGCCGAGTTTGCGAGCGAGGTGCAGGTGTCGTTTGAGCTCGTGACGGTGGCATTAACGCAGCCGGGCAGGCTGATGGATGAGCCTGGCTTGAGGGGGACGACGGTGCCGCCTTGGCCAAGACCAAGCTGAGAGAGACCGACAATGACCGAGGGGATGCAGACGGACTGGCCGACCGTGGGCTGGTTGCAGTTGATGAGATTGGCGCTGATGATATCCGACACCTGGACGCCGTTGCGGTTGGCGATGATGTTGCACGAATCGCCGTTCCTGACAATGTCGCTGCGGGGGTGAAAGGAAAGTGTGAGTCGGAGAGTTTGCCTGCAAACATGGCTGGGACCTGCAGGCTCGATCCTGACGACATCTTGACGACACCAAGAGGCACCAAGAGGCGTGGCACTTACAGGTACACGCAGGTTCCGTTGTAGACGACGTTCTCGAGAGGTGGGGCGCTGAGGCAGACCTGCGAGACACTCCGCAGGTTGGTGCAGTCCAGCATCGGGTTGCGGGCCTTGAGGTCATAGACGGTGATGCCAGCGGCCTCGGCGATCGACCAGCACGAGTCTGAGGAGCCGACGGCGACATTCTGGTTGCAGGTGCTCTGCTGGAAGACCTGGACACGGGCCAGAGCCTGTGGGGTGCCGCCCTGGATGATCATGTGTCGTCCCTGGCCAGCGGCCTCGACGCTACGCAAAGCGGGCAGCACCGAGATGCCCAGGAACAGCAGCAGGCTCGTGAGCGGGGCCATCCTGGGTGTGACGGCGAAAGGGGGTGTGTGGGGGGGAGATGCGACGGGAGAGAGGACGAGAGGGCGACGCAGGGCAGAGCCAGACGGTTGATTGTTCGGGACTGCAGCCAAAGGCGGGCTGCGATGGCAGAGCGCCCAAGCCGAAGATGGAGGAGGAGATGGAGGAGGAGATGGAGGGGCTGGAGGGCGGCTTCTTGAGCGGGGGAAGGCAGAAAGACGAACCTCCTGTCGCCCTCCTGGCAAGGCGCCGCGGCGAGGCGCGTTCGTGGTGCTACGAGTCCGTTACACGGCTGCGGGCGTTGTTTGTGTAGACTGCGCTGCCACAGTCGCTGTGCGACGGCTGCCTTTGTTTCTGCTTCTGCCACCGCCACGCTGTCCCCTGCAGCCAGTGGCTTCACGGCTCTCTGTTGCACAGCATTGGTGCTCTGTCCTCGCTCCGGACCCAGGCGCACGATTGGCCCGTGGGGTCGCACAGCAGCCACGCGCTCCGTTGTCTCCAAGAAGCAAGATCACGCCTGCCGCCGCGATGGTGGCACACGCGCAAAGAAAGACGACGCGTCGCTGCTGCTTTTTCTGTCGGTCTGTGTCGTGTCTGGCGTGCGTGACCCCCTCCTCTTCGACACCACAGATGCATCGGCAGCGGCAGTCCCGTGGCTGTCTGCGGCTCCGGGGTGCAAGATGGGGCCGTAGAAAACCAGCGGCATCATGAAGCCGCGCTCAAGCGCAATGGCAGTCGCTGTGCCGATCGAGAGGGCCAAGCGCGCAGGGACCAGGGTCCCGCGCCGCGCCATTCTGGAATGTTCTGGTGGGCAGAGACCCACGCCGCCGCACGCTGCCTGGGCGATTCTTCTCGATGCGAATCACTTCAATCCGATTCCCAAAACACGCATCACGTCGCCACCTTTATATTCATATTTAGCTGTTATAAAAGGACTCCTCTCGCCAAGCCGCGACGAGGCCAGGCACAACAAAAAACGCATCTAGAGAACGAGATCCTCGTCGCGGACGAGTTGGTCGACCTTCAGGCCAACGCCGACGCTGGCGCGGCCGCCTTCGCGGGCCCAGTCCTGCTCGTACTTGAGGCCGCGCTCCTTCCAGATGGTGGAAAGGGCGCTGACGAGACGGGACTGGTGCTCCTCGGTGTGGCCAGGGGTAGGGGTGATGCGCAGACGCTCCTCACCGCGGGCAACGGTGGGGAAGTTGATCGACTGCACGTAGATGCTGTACTTGCTCAGGAGCTCGTCCGAGACCGACTTGCAGACCTCGGCGTCGCCGACAAGCACAGGCACAATGTGCGAGGGGTTGGGGATGACAGGGATGCCGAGGGCACCGAGCTTGGCCTTGACCTCGCGGGTATGGACCTGCTGGCCGGTGCGCTCGGCCTGGGACTGCTTGAGGTAGCGGATCGAGCTCAGGGCGCCCGCAACGACGGGAGGGGGGAGGGAGGTGGTGAAGATGAAGCCAGGGGCGTAGCTGCGCACCATGTCCACCAGGCGGGCAGAGCCGGCAATGTAGCCGCCAACAACGCCGTAGGCCTTGCCGAGCGTGCCCGTGATGATGTCGATCTGGTCCATGGCGTCGATGTACTCGGCGACACCGCCACCGCGCTTGCCGTAGAGACCGACGGCGTGGACCTCGTCGAGGAAGGTGATGGCATTGTACTTGCGAGCCAAGGCCGCAATCTCCTTGATGGGGCCGATCGAGCCGCACATGGAGTAGACGGACTCGAAGGCAATCAGCTTGGGAAGGTTGATGTCGACCGACTGCAGGAGCTCTTCGAGGTGGGCAAGGTCGTTGTGGCGGAAGACCTTCTTGGCAGCGCCCGAGTGGCGGATGCCCTGGATCATCGAGGCGTGGTTGGAGGCGTCCGAGAAGATGACGCATCCAGGCATCTTGCCGGCCAGGGTGGCCAGAGTGGCATCGTTGGCCACAAAGCAAGACGAGAAGACCAAGGCAGCGGGCTTGTTGTGCAAGTCAGCGAGCTCGCGCTCCAGGCTGAGGTGGAGCTGGGCATTGCCGGCAATGTTGCGCGTTCCGCCGGCACCAGCACCGTAGGTATCGAGAGCGGTCCTTTGGACGGTCGAGAGCAAAGACGCGGTCAGATGGGGGTGTTAACCGACGAGCTCTCGTACCTATCTATCTGTGACTGAACAAGTGGCTGCCGCATCTCCCGATGCGTAACTCTCGCAGGACCGAAAGCCAAGCGAATACAGGCAGAGGAAGGGCACCAGTAGGGCTTGGCTTGTCGTGGCACTTACTTGATGGACTCGATCACGACGGGGTTCTTGCTCATGCCGAGGTAGTCGTTAGCGCACCAGACAGTGACGTGTTCGCCGTCGACAGTGTGGGCCAAGGGGAAGGCCTGAGCGAGGCGGTTGATGTTGTTGAAGTAGCGGTAGCTCTTGTCCTTGTGCTTCTTTTCAAGCTCGTGCTCGTAGAAGCCCTCGTAGTCGAAGGGCTTGCTGGCCTCCTGGACAAAAGTCTGGCCCTTGGCTGTACACCAGCGTGAGCAAGCAGGACAGATGAGCAAGCGGGACAGATGAGCAAGCGGGACAGATGAGCAAGCGGGACAGATGAACAAAACATGGCGGGCACGGGGTGAAACAGGTGGATATGAACAACAGATCGCGACCATGCCGATCAATCGCTCAATGGCCAGCGAAACAGCCCACGATATGGCCGCCGGAGGACGACCGCGCTTGCAGATCGCAACTCACCCTTGGCAGCAGCGGGGGCAGGGGCAGCAGCAGGCTTGGCAGCGTGAGGGATGCCCTGAGGAGTAGGGATAGGGGGAATCACAGTGGAGGCAGGAGCAGCAGCTTCGGTGCCGGCAGCATGACTGGCGTAGGGGCACTTGGCAGTGGACGAGACCGATCGCTTGGCAATGGCGTTGGCCATGACGGGGCACGAGTTGGCATAGCCCAAGAGTTGGGTAGCGTTCTGGACGACCTCGGAGTCGACAGCACCAGCGGTGATGGAGGAGAGCTGGCGGAGCTGGTTCACGGGGGTGCGAGCCAGGAAGGGGCAGGCACGCTTGACGTTGGAGAGGATGGCTTCCATTTTAGCAGAGTAAGATTACTGCGGGCCGATGGAGGAATGCGAGTCAGCATGCCAGTCGAGCAGACGAATCCTCGCGAGCGAGGCAACACAGGAAACATGAGGACACAACAGGGTATGTGCGCATCGATCAGTAGCCTGGGGACCACGGCGAGCGGGACCACACACGCCAAGGAGAGGGAGGGCAGCAACTGACAACACAAAGGAGAGATTGTAGTCGGGCCAAGCAAATCGCCGGTCGGTCAGAGCATCGGCTGATTTCTTCGAGATGCTGGGATCGGCGACGGCGTGGGATCGGGAGAGGGAAAGGTTGCCAGTGCCAAGAAAACAGAAATTACGTAACGGAGGGCGAATGGCGAGAGCGAGGTTGGGAGGAAAGCTCGTGGGAGAACAGACGCCGGCCGAGCAAGATCATGCCAAAAGGCGAGAGAGTGAAAAAAGCGAGGATGGAGCCGGCCGATCATTCGACAGTGATTATCGGGAGCAAGAGGACGAGGAGAGGCAGAAGCGGGACGGTCGCGGGGAAGCATGATCACGGAAGCATGCAATCCAGCGATGGATGGACCATCACCGAGTACAAGGGGAGGAGGCGAGGGCGAGCGAGGCGGCAGTGCCCGACACGGCGGCGATCGGCAGAGAGGACGGCAGTGATACGATACGTACGGCGCTGAGTACGAAAGTCGGTCGAGGCGAGCGAGAGAACCGTCACGGGTCTGGAGTGGAGAACGACGACGAGGTTGGGTTTCCAAAAGAGGGAGGAGGGCCGACGCAGGGCTTAAATACGCCGATTGCGTTTTTTTCGTGTGGGAGCGATGTGTCAGCGCGGGTGATGTGTCTGCGTGGTGAGTGGTTGTGGGGGCGGCCTGTGTGCGTCCCGTGCGAGCGCGCAGTCGCTGTGTATTGCACATTGTTGCATTGTGCTGTGCTGCGTTGTGCTGTGCTGCGTTGTGCTGTCTGTGTGCAGCCCACTGTGTCTGCTGTCCGCGGCTCTGGACACACAGAGACAGTGTCTGGGGCTGCGGGCATGTGTCCAGCCAAGCCACCCGCAGCCAGCCAGCCAGCCAGCCAGCCAGCCAGCCCGCAGCCGTTCAGCCGGGCCGTGTCGCCCGCCAGCCATGGGCTTCTCGCTGGCGCCCTCGCTCCTCGCCGCTGCGCCTTGCTGCCGCTGTGTCTCTGTGGCCTCGCTGCTGCCGCTGCTGTCCTCGGCCGCTCCTCGGTCTTGCCTCAGCCAATCGGCACCTGGCCGGCTTATCGCAGACGCGTCCAAGCCAGTCGGGTGCCGATGCCTGGGGTCGTCTCCAGAATCCATCTCCAGAATCCATCTCCAGAATCCATCTCCAGAAGCCATCTCCAAAAGCCCACCCCGTCTCTCCGTCTCGGCTTGGCTGTCCCCGTTCCTAGTCTTACCCCTTCGCTCCGCCAGCCGGTGCACGATTGCCCCGCCGCCTCCCTGCAGCCTCGCACCAGGCAACCAAAGCAGGAAGGCAGCCGCCTGCCAAGAGACACAGGGGTTGTGGTGGGTTGGGTTGTGCTCGGTCGTCAAGGGGTGGGTGTTCATCCCAGACCCGCAGCACCACTCGGTGCGGCCCAGTGGCACCAGACAGTCGTCGCCGGCAAACGCCATGGGCGTCTTCGTGCCCAAACCGTAAGAGTGATTTTCGTCATGCCTCCTTGCAAGCACCGGCTTCGTGGCGGCAGGCGCCGTCCCGCGGACGGATGCGTGGGCCTCAGTGGGCCGCCATTGAGTTGATGGGGCGATGGCTCCAAGTGATTCCTATTCCTATTCCTATTCCCGAGCATTCTCGTACGTCGCCGGGATCGAGCATCTCGGTCGGCCCGCATCCCGATGCCAGAGGCATCCAGCGTCGATCCAGGTCGTCCTTTCCGCCATCCAGCCCCCCAAAATACTGCTGCAGGCAGTCGTATCCAAGAGGCGTCTCTCCTGTCATTCTCGCACGCGTTGGGTGGATCTTCTCCTGCGGTCCTTGCCCCCCAACCCTCATCGCCTCTTCGATCAAATGCCACTCGTCCTCGGTTGGTGGTCGCTGTACATCCAGCAGCAACCCGCCAACACCATCCCCTCATGCGCCAGGATCGCTGGAGAATGAGGGGGGGGGAAGTGTGCTGTGGGCAACTCCGTATCGCCTGCTTGCCTCCAGCCAACTCAGTCCGTGCTTGGGCTTTGAGATTTCGCCATCGGCGGGCAGGTGCACACCTTCAAAGCCATGTCCCTCGCCATCCTGGGCGAGCACCTTGATTTTGTCGGTCGGCGTGGCCTCCTGTCGTCTGGCTGTCCACCAGGCCCCGGCTCCGTGTCCTTCCTTGGTGCCGCCCATGTCTCCCCCTCGTCCTCCACCAGGGTCGAGCAGCCGGACAGGAGACGGCTTCGGGATCCGTACGATGCGGCGTCCCGTCTCATTCACCGTTGTTGAATTGCCCGTGGGCCGCAGTTACAGGCCAATGTTGTTGGTCGTTGGTCGTTGGGCGGGGCGGGGGAGGTCGGTGGGTCGAGGGGAGGAAGGGGGCGGTTGCGCAACTCCCTTTCTTCTTCGCACGGCCTCCCCTTTTCCTCTTCCTCCTCCCCCTCCTCCTCCTCCTCCTTCAGACACAAATTTGCAGGCCGTCCTTGTCTGGGCGGGTCGGCCCCGTCTCGCACGCAGCCATTCAGCAAACCTTGGCGACCAGCGATGCCAGCAGTTGCAGCGGCAGTCCAATGATTGAATCCGTCTCGCCAACCCGTTCAGCCAGATAAGGCACGATCAGATCTGCAGCGATGACAAGGGCGAGAACGAGCGCGGGCCAGGTTGGTCCAGGTCAGTCCAGGTCGGCCCAGGTCGGTCCAGGCAGCCTCTCCTCGTCTGCGATTCATGCAACCCGCCGCCTGGCTCCAGAGACCGGCCGCGGGAATCCTATCCGCTGAGCGGCGGGGTATCCGAATGGCAGCGCGGGCTTGGTCCGAGGCCGCAGAAGGGTCGTCGCCGTCGTCGTCGCCATCGTCATCGGCAGGACATAGGCAGGACCGTCCCTCTCCTCCCTCGCAGATGCACGAGCCGGGCCATCAGAAAGACCACCCTCGCCGATTGCACTCACCGTCGTCGATCAGGAACCCTCCGCAGCAATACATGACGTCGCCCTTCTCAATCAGCTGCTCGATCACGGCGTCAGGCACTGGATGAAAGTATTGCTTTGCAATGTCGACGCCCTGGAACCGCAGTTTTCGATGGAGATGTGTGCGGGAGGGGGGGTTAGCCCAGGTTGAGATTTGCTCAAGCCGTCACCTACCCAGCCTGCGTTTGCACCAGGATTGCAGTGCCTCTGGCCTTTCTCCCCCAAGCCTCCTCGAGCCAACAACAGTGAGGATCACCTCGGCGCGCTGCTTCGTTGCAGTGTTGACGACGACAACAGAGGAGTAGGTCTCTGCCGGCTTGGTTGTCGAGTACGAGCGCAGATACCGGCGGCATTCCTGGACAGGACCGTGGATCAGACAGAAGAGGAGCCACAGCAGCGCAGGGACGGACAGCATGCCCATCGTCAGTCCACGTCGTGCGGACAGACCACAGTAGATCAGTTTCTCGGGAGGAGAGTGTCAAGACCCATGAGCCCCGGGGTGATGGGGGCAGCCTCGGGAGCATCGGCAGCGTTCGGGTGAATGAGTGCAGCATATCTGCATTCCCTCGCAGCGACAGTCGTTGTCTGTATGCCTCGACAGATGCCAAGGCCATTACGAGCAACCTGCAAGCTCGCTCCGAACTCTAGCAACCCGCCCCATCCTCAAACCTACCTCTCGGTCCACAGGCTTCTCGCGGATTTGTCCGTCAAAGACTGTGACCTGATCACAGCACACCAGCAGATGCGGCGGGTTTTGGACGGCATCGCTCGAGGGATGGCTGTCCGTTTGCTGGGCCGGGGGTGATTTGGCTGTCGTCTCCTGCACCAAGAGCCGATCGGCTTTGGCATGGGCGATCTTCAGCACCAGCGCGGCTGGATCGGACTGGGCCCGGTCGTCCGGGTGAGTGGTGATGGCCTTCTCGTCAATGTCGGGCACTTGCACGGAGAAGGAGATGCCGTGGTCCCGCAGAATCTGGGCCCGGTACTTTGACGACGACCCGAGCACCAGTGGCAGCGACAGGCCCCGAAGGCGGGCGGCGGCATCCTGTGAGCTCATAGCGACCGAGGGAGGGAGGGAGTCGGGCCAGGTGGAGGTGGTGGTGATGTGCGAGCCGTCGCGGGGATTGAGGCCATGGCTGCGGCTTTTTGAATGCCCCGGCGGGCTGGGCCTGCAACGCAGTCATTTCTCCGCACCCGCACGCCACCACCACGGCGGGACCCCCTGCGAGGATGCCAGGGGCAGCAGGCAGTGTCCTGCATGTTCCCGGGGATCAACCAATGGCCCCGCCATCCGCTCGCGGCACAACCCACGGCACCCACTCATGGCACAATTCGAGCTGTATCTGTGGCTTATCCGCTTGGACGGAGGGGGCTTGATTCGCCCATCCACCCGGCATCCATGCAAGCGCACGGGCTTGTGGCCTCTGTCTGCTGTTATTCGCAGCCGCTCCGCGCTCACATCCGCTCGGCTCGTCTCCACTCGGGTCCATTGGGTCAGCTTGACTCGGATCGGCTCGGACCGGCTTCTATTGGACACGCTCTCCTCACTCGGCCGGTCGCTTGCCCTTGTCGGGTCCGGCGTGCACCTGTCCGAGCGAAACGGCATCGGCGGCGCCCGAGCCGGTTGTGGTGCCGAGGCCACCATCCTGCATCAGGCCCGAGATTGCTTCGAGGTTGCGGATCACGCTGTTGAGTTGGGTCTGAACTTTGTAGAGCTCGCGCAGTCGAGCGAGCACCGCCTGGCGCGAACGACCCTCGAGAAGCTGCAGCTGGCTGTCTGTAAAGTTGTCGAAATCTACCGAGACCGCTGCTGGAACAGAGGAAAGCCCGGTAGTGGATGAGCAAGCAGGCACGCACAGAACAAGAGTCGGGCAGTGGCCAAAATGGACGTCCTATTCCTCCACTGGTTCGGATAGCTCGCTGACTGAGGGAATGGGTCGATACGCATCCCGATATGCATCCCGATATGCATCCCAGATACGCACCGTCCTGGCCTGATGGGAGCAGCGGCCGCAGCAAGACGGGATAGGAGTTGGAGCCGATCGTTGCGGTAGCTTGCAGGATCTGGACCGGATTCGTTCGTCAGCAGCGAGTGAGACAAATGGAACATCGTAAGCACTTCTGTGCACAGTGTCGGTATCGACTGCTGGCCATGGCATGATATGCCTGTTGGCTCATCGACACACGAGCCGAGACTTACAGGATGTGCGGAACTCGATGAGGACGCTGCTGAAGCTGATGGGGCGGAATGAGCGGGCACAACCGGCTGAGTCGGTTGGACGGGACCATTCTGGTGCGGCTCTGGGCCGCGTGGGACGTTCAGAGGTGCCTGGGGTTGGAAAGGTGCTGCAGGGGGTCTGTTGTCGGGCAGTGCACGCCGTGCCTGCTCAAGCAGAGCTTGGAGGATATTGGCTGGTTGGGCAAGCGCTCCGGCGGGCTGCTGTGGCAGGACAGGACCTTGTGGGACACCCTGAGCCTGAGGCTGGGGGCGAGCACCTTGAGCAGCGTTGGCATTGGGATTGGCATTGGGATTGGCATTGGCATTGGCTGGTACAATGCATCAGAACATACAGTCATACCAAATGGTCAACAAAAGCCAAGAGCAACAAGACAGCGTTGCAGTGGAGTGGAGTGGAGAGTGCGACTGGAAAGCAACCCGAGGAATCCAGTCCCAACCGAGTACTCACCGGCATCGTCCAGCACCGAGCGGCGGCTTGAAGATAGCACATCGAAGACAGCCAAGCAAGAGACAGATATCATAGAGTATTGGCGTAAGCATTGTGCACGGCACAGTGTTAAGGGCATATTCAAGGGCAGAGTGGTTCTCATCGCATCGGCTCAAGTGCTCAGACCGACAAACCCAGTGGTTCTGAGAGTAGATACGGTACCAAGTTGGGCAACTCTGCTGGCGCTCGAGCCAGCTCCGCAGACAGCGGAAGTGGAAGATGTGTCCGCATGGCAACTTTTTGGGCAATTCCGACATGGACGCGCCGCCAGCCATAGCCCCAGGGGCAGCAACAGCAGCAGCAGCAGGTGCGGGCGCCGCAGGGTTTTCTCCCGCACCTGGCAGCGACTCCATCTCCTCGCGGCAAATGATACAGATGCGGTCGGTGGCATTGAGTTCCTCGACGGTCGCGGTGGGATATCGAGTGTGCATGTTGGCGGTCGCACGGCGATACTGGATCAAGTCCTTGCAGCGCTGGATAAAGTTTCGGAAGGTGACGTAGATGTCCCGGACGATGTGCAGAGGCAGGCCATAGTAGTTGACGACAATGACAAAGAAGAGGCTGTACGTGACCAGCTTCAAAAAGTCTGGTCCCAGAAGCAACGCGGATGCAGGTTGGCGAGTAGAGCAGCAGTCCGTATCGATGAGTGCTCGTGCGGATCGTCTCGAGGCCTGTACCAGATACACCGGACACACCCGATGTGCTCGATGCACATCCAGCATCGCTGCTGTTGATCGACGATGGGCACTTGCGACGGACTCACCAATGATCAGTTCCAGGTAAAAGACATACATCGACTTTTCTTCCCATGGCGTATCGTTGCGCAAGTCAATGGCATTCAGAATGTACTTGACAAAGGTTGCCGTGATGCTCCAGAGAAGGATGGTGTACTGGAACAGGTCGATGGACCATGATGCCAGGATGAGTTGGGCCCGTATGGGCTTCTGGATGTGCTGGGCGAAGCAACATGGGCCAACGAGCGGACGCTGGCTGCGAGAGAAACGTGCGTACCTCAAAGCCAAAGATGATCATCATGCCAACGCCCTGGGAAAGCATGCGATCGACGGTGAAGAACACCATGCTAAAGTCCACCACGGCGAGAATGCCGATGATGCCGATCATGCGTGCATGAAACACGAGCCGATGGTTGGGCGTTTGCTCCATCTATGCCAGAGACGCAGGCAACAGTGTCAGTGCTTTGATGCGCCGGCGTCACGCCCGAGTCTGTGACTGCCGTCGCATTTGTCGATCGGCGACATCCAGGCAGTAACGAAAGAGAGGGAAGAGGACAAAGATGTGCGTGTGCTCAAAGCAGTCGCCGCTGGTGCTGCTGGTGCTGCTAGTGCTGCTGCTGGTGCCGCTTACAAAGTCGACTCGATCTTGCGTGACCCAGTGGAAGATTTTGGCCAGCAGCAGGAGGGTAAACTGACTGAGGAAGAGCACATTGAACTCGTCGCGGAAGATCGTCATGGCGAGGCAGGTCTCGGTGACGGCGAACCACGATCGCTCATAGAGATGCTGGCGATTCCGGAGGGGCCGGAGGGGTGAGAGAGCACGAGAGTTAGTGGATCGCAGCCATCCAGCACGAGCGCAGAGAGAGCTGGGCAGAGAACATGGATGCAGTGCACGGCAGTTTCCCGGACAATGCAGTTGATGCGGTTGATGCACAATCGAACAGTGCGATTGCACTCCCGAGCAGTTCATCAGCATGCACATCAGCATGCCCAGACGGCCGGCGGTAGTATCGCTTTCCATCCCGTTGTCTTGCTATCCTCTGGTCCTGTTTTCTTGTTGCCCCCGTTGCGCTCTCGTCCTCTGTCTTGGCAGCAAGAAAAACAGGATCCTACCTCAATCTCCATAGCCCGCAGCTCGCCAAAGAAGATCCATTGTCCCATCCGTGCAAACACGATGATCAAAAAGAGGCCCATGTTGAGCAGGACCTAGATTGCAGGACAGAGTTGACGAGGATAGATAGACCGAGCAAAGGACAGCAAAAGCGGCTGTGTCAGTGCCTGCA
This sequence comes from Polychytrium aggregatum, assembly GCF_025602895.1. Taxonomy (NCBI): domain Eukaryota; kingdom Fungi; phylum Chytridiomycota; class Chytridiomycetes; order Polychytriales; genus Polychytrium; species Polychytrium aggregatum. The sequence goes on from NW_026516243.1 coordinate 311,924, forward strand.
CAGTGTCGTCAACCAGGACGAGCGAGCCAGCGTGAATCCCTGAGTACGCTATGCCGATGAGGCTGCCCCTCGTCATTGCCTCGCTATGCAGACAAGCCATCGCCTGAAGACCTCAGGGGAAAGATGGGAGCGCAACCTGCATCCCGGACGACGATCGGTACCAGAAGACTCGAGTTGGATTGAACGAGATGGATGCAGGCTGAATAGAATTGCTCACGATCGGCCCAGGCGTTGGCAATGACCACCAGGGTCAGCGCCGTTGAGATGGCTCCGTATGCCGCCAGACGCATGTTGGATGGCATAGATATCCAGGCGTTGACAATGTCGGCTGGTGCCCCTTGCGGATGAAGGTGTGGTTGAGGGTGGAGGTTGGATGGGCGGCGTTCTGGAAAGGTTGATGCCCGAGCTGGCTGTAATGGCGTCTCTGCCCTCTGGGCTGCTTGGGATCAGCGAGGACGACACAGCCAGAAGAGATGGGGGCAGGGATGGAAATGAGGGAGGGCTCGCTGCTGGGAAGACGAATGAGCGGCGCGCCTCTCCAGCGCGCTGACGTGGCCAGCTCTGCCTCGCTGGCAACAACGACAGCGACGACAGCGACGACAACGACGGCGACAATGGGTAGCCGAGAGAGCAGCCGAGCCAGATACATGTCGGGAAGGAGGGAAGGGGGGAAACCATCACGCAGAACAGGACACCCACGACATTGACCGTGACCAATCGACGGCTGCAGTATGCACGGACTGCTCTGTGGCAAACACAACCAGAGTTCACAATCGAAAACCCAGTGTGTGCCTTTCGGTTTTCATTCTTTTTTATGATGTGTTGTCAGAAACAAATGGAAGCAGCAGCCAGAAACGGCTGAGACGACTGCGGAGCAAAACAGAGCGAACAAGGCTACCGACAGAGCAGACGAGAGATGAAAGTGGATGGGGAGAAGCAATCTGAAGCTATCTGAAGCAATCTGAAGCTATCTGAAGCAATCTGAAGCTATCTGAAGCAATCTGAAGCTATCTGAAGCAATCTGAAGCTATCTGAAGCTATCTGAAGCAATCTGAAGCTATCTGAAGCAAGAGCATTCAGGGCCATGGCCCGCCAGGCAAGGGAGTGGCAGTACAGGAACGGGAAACGCAGGCTCAGACGGTTGTGGACGCTTGCTGCTCTGCTTGCTTGGCTCGAGCGACCCACTTGCCAAGCAAGGTGACCAAGACGGCACCGCCGATCAGTTGCTCGGCATGGTAGAGCAGGAGCGGGGTTGACAGGATGCCGACGTTTGGGGCGTTGCCGTAAATGATGTTGATCATGGGAATGCCGAGGGCGACGGTCTTGGTGGCACCGCACATCATGATGGCCACCTGCAAAGGAGAAAATGACGATCCACATAGGCGTGAGAATTTGGAAATAGTGCACGACAGCGTGGGATGCAGGGACATCGGTGGAAGATGCCGAAACCAGCGATTGCACTCGCAGTAGCCCGGTTGCCACCCCCAACGAGCCGACACAGTCGCCATGACAAGACACGGCTTCCTATCGAGTACTTACACCATCCTGACGGGTAAAGCCAAGAGCCTTGATGTTGGAGATGAGGAAGGTGATCAGGTTGAAGAGAATGAAGAGCGAAATGTCCAGGACGCCGATTGCAACAATCGAGCCCGCATTGACGCCGCTGCCAATGTTTTCACTGAAAGTGTCGCAGAACACGTTCCAGACAAGCAGCAGCAGCAGACTGCTGTTGAGGTACGCAAAGTTGATTCGCTTGCCGAGCCACGCAACAGCTCCGGGTGTAAAGTACTGGAAGAGTTGGCCTGATGGCAACGAGAATGCGATGAGTGCTTTGCGGGGAAGGGTGCGACGAAACGGAAGCTGCTGGGTCGAGAATGCTGAGTCGAGAATGCTGGGTCGAGAAACAGACAGCCAGCACCCTGCGATTGCTTACCGACGATCAGAGGAGCGATAACCGTGATCATCAAGTCCCGGAGAACGCTGGTGTAGCTACCGGCATCGCTGCCGCCGCCGGCACTCGATCCAACGAGCCAGAGAATCAGCGAGGGTGAGATGAAGACACCAAGGATGTTTCCGATGACAGCGTTGGTAAGAGCCGCAGGCTCGTTGCCGCCAGCCTTGCTTGGTCATGAGCACGTTGGACGAGATGGTCGTGGGGGTGGAGCAGGCAATGATCAATCTGGCAGAGATGCAGAGGCGAGGAATCGTTAGCCGCAAGACCATACGTTCGTGATCGAAAAGCGAGGCTCGGATCCGCGCTTGCAGATGTGCCTCGGAACATGCCCTTACCCGTTGACCAAGTCGGCATTGAACGAAGCCAGGCCCAGGAGCTTAGCCACACCATAGCCGATAGCGGGGGTAATGACAAAGCTGGTGATTTGGACAGCTGAGACCGCCAAACCCAGAATCGGGCGAGAGAGGCAGACGGAAACGGGACGGACGCCGTGGGTGAGGATACGTGCAAAGCGGCTCGGGAGGGAGCGAGCCCAGTGCAGAGGGCCCGACACACAAGCACATCGTTCATCCAGAGCACGATGGCTCGAACGCAGACAAATCGAGAAAGAGTGCTCGGCGTACCAAGATGGATCTTCCACTGCAGGAACGACTTTGCCAGCACCGAGGTCTTCATCGACAGGCCAGAGAGGACAAAGATAAGGGCGACGGCGACATACTTGACGGTGATTTCTGCAGGGTAGATGCAGTCGAGTCGAGCCCAGTCCAGTCGAGTCGAGTCCAGTCCAGTCGAGTCAAAACGGATCGGGTCGGGTTAGAACCCCGAAAGCGCAATAGCACACGCTTTGCCTTACAAAAAGCCCTGCTGCCGAGCCAGCGGGGCCAGCGGGGCCAGTGCAGCCACTCCAACGCCGACAACGCTTCAGGCTCTCACCTGCATGGATGATGCCGTTTTTCTTGCCGAGTGGAGGGTATGCGGCAGCGAGGCCAATGACGAGAGCGAGACCCTTTGAAGACAAAACGCCAATGTTCCCATTCAGCGATGAGTCCGATTCTCGGAATGTCTGAAGCTCTCGAACCCACCAGGCGAACCCCACTGTGCTCTGACAGGCCATCCTCATGGACTCGGGTGTCCCAAACTTGCACGAGCGAAAGCCAACGAGGGCAGCAGCGCTGGACTACGCAGCCAACAGAGGCAGAGGCCGAGACGAATGGCGCCGACCTACCACCAGGAACCACTGCTTAATGAGCACGGCTTTGATTTTCTGCAGCAGAGTGGGCTTGGGCTCGGGCTGCTCCTCGATCTTTGGCGTGGGCGGAGATCCGGCAAGTGGGGCCAGTGAGTCAGCACTGGCCTCGGCGCTTTCGGGCACGGAAGTCGATTCTTGGGTCGCAGACGGGTGAGTGGTCATGACGACGATGCAGTCGGGATCGGACGGATGCGGGCGAGTGGATGCCGACGGCGACAGGGCCAGGGCAGGCAGGGCAGGCAGGGCAGGCAGGGCAAGCACGCTGGTTTGGCTGGCTATGGACGAGCGATTCGATGGTGGGCTGGATTTGAGCCAAAGGATTTATGTTGGGCGTCGCCAAAACAGTGCTGCGCCGGACGCCGACGGATGGGGCGCACGGAAGAACCCGGCGGGTTTACCCGGGGCCGCCGATGGCGTAACGCAACAAGCCCGTGGCCATGCGGCGGACACGTGTCGCGGGCGGGCTGTGGATGATGCCATCGGCGAAGGCCGAAATTGGCCTGGGCAGCAAGGCCCGATGCGCCACAGACAATCGGCAGGTCCATCTGGCAGATCAAGACGAGGAGGAGGAAGGACGGAGCAAGGCGAGAACAGCGCGCAGGGATTTCGGGCCTGCGCAGATTGCAGCGGGGCTGTGTTCTGTGGCGCCTGGAAGGACGGTATCAAAGCGCAGGCGACGGGATGTACCTGCGGTGGCCAGATGGAAACGCGCAGCTTGGCATTGCAATCGGAATTGCGGTGGATTGCAGTGGATTGCAGTTGGAATTGCAGTTGGAATTGCAGAGGCAGCGTCGGGAGATTGCCGGCGAGATGCATTTGCCACCGATGCATCCCATGTTCCGCCGCATGCCCCCCCCCCGAATTTGGTCGTCCTGGACAGTGTTCCGTTTTGATCACCATCGGCGACGCTTGCTCTCTGGTCGGCCTGGTGGTGAAGGAAGCCACCATACCCGGCCCGGCCATGTTCGACCCAGCCATGTTCGGCCCGGCTCAGACCCATGCGCGGTGTTCATGACCCCACGTGAAATCGATCCGTCCGCTCGCTCGCTCGTCATTCGTCCGTCCGCTCGCTCATCATTTGCCCGTCTGCATCCTATCAATCATCCATCTGCATCCTATCAATCATCCATCTGCATCCTATCAATCATCCATCTGCATCCCTCCGTCATCTGTCTATCTCTCAACCCTCGCCTGCCCGCAGTCGATCTCGTCAGCCACGCCAGCCAGCTCATCATCCAGTCCGTCCCTCGCACCTCGTCGGGCCCTCGCCGTCGACCAGGTGGCTCACAAGATCCACAACGCTGCAACCCGCTGCAATCCGTGCCGGCTCGCTTCGCTAAGCTATGGCACTGCGGTTCTTGACGCCAATATGCTTCCTACTGAGTCCCCTGGTGATCCTCTCGGGCTTTCTCAGCAGCTGGATCTTTGCCCTGGGCATCCCGTTTCTGATCGCAAAGTTCGTCTTAGTGGCCCTCAGCGGCTTTGTTGCTGCCCTCCTGCGCAAGTCCCTCTTCTCCAAGCTCTCGAGCATCCTTGTTCCCTCGACAGCATCAGACATTTCCCGTGTTCACTCCGACGTCGTCCTGTCGACTCCCAGCCCGAGAGGCACGCCCATGCTCACGCCCTTCAAGAACGTCCTGCTGCGGGCAAATACCGACTATGCCCTCCGTCACGCCGACTCCGATGCGGCGTACGGCCCCGTCTTTGAGTTCCACTCCGAAACCTCCTCTGAAGCCGACGACGATTTGCATTCCCACGCCGATCATCCTGAGGATTCGCCTTTCCTCGAAACCCACCACGACTTGCTCGCTCGCCAGCACTCGGCACCGCTGCTTGGGTCGCTGTCGTCGCCCCTGGCCGTCCGCTTTCACGAAAGCCGGGATCTCCAGAAGGCCCAGCTGCAGCTCTCGCCGAGCGTCATTGCACGCTTTGACCAACTCGACCGACGGCACAATCCACCACGAACTCCCTCGCCTGGCCCCTCTGTCCTCGACGCCGCCCTGATCAGCGACGAGTACCGCTTCAATGGCGTCTACAAAGTCTCGCATTGGTCGTCGGACGAGTACTTGTCCTCCTTCAATGCTGGCGAGTAGCGCCGTGATCCAAGCACGAATGCCCCTCCGTGCTCACTCTGGCTGGATGAGTGAGCGGCTAGGTTTCGTGGCAATACACACTGGCATGCAAACGTTTCTGCCGCGAATCACTAGAGCACCGGCACTCCTCCGATGATGCTGGCTTCTCCAGGGGTGCTGTTCCTCCTGAAGACACGATGGTTCAAGTAATCTCGCCTTTGTTGTTTTCCAGTTTGCCCATGATACATCTACAATTGCTGCCAGTGAGACTTGCTCCCTGGATACGAGTGCCAGAGTCTCGCACAGGGGCGGGTGTGGTATTGGTCCTGTGGAATCCCCGCGACTCACATGCCCACTGCCGAGTATCTTGGCTTTCGGGAGTGACTCTGTGCCCATTGTCTCGACGCCGACGAAACCGCTGGTGCCCACAGGAGCCGGCACGGTAATAAATTGGGTAGTAGATTGGGTGGCAGCGTCAGTCATGCCCCGTCGGAGATGCTCCGCGGACCAGTCCTCTGCAAATCGATCCTCGTATGAACCCGCTCAACCTCGCCCAACGGACACTGAATCCTGGGTGGCTCGGCAAACTGCAGACTACATACCCATCCGTGAGCTGGTTGACGACCGCCGCTCGGATCGCCGTGGCTCGTTGATGCTGCTGCTGTTTGCGCTGCTGCCTCCGCCGTCGTGGCTCGCATGCCGGACCAGTCCAAACGCCGGCCCAGTCGCCAGATCCCGACCTCCTCCAAAGCTTCCGTGAATCGACAGAGGTGGCAAATGGACATCGGTGTCGGGCTTGGACAGCGAAAGGCCTGCCGCAGAACTTCCAAAATGGTAGTTGTGAAGCTGCGTCATGCTGCCGCCCATCACTTGCGAATCCAGGGGGGGCAGCTTCGAGTCCGAGCCGAGTTCCCGGTAAGACCGTCGACATCCCGGTGCAGAATTGGAGTTGGAGCGGCTCGCCGGGGACGAGTTGGCTGTTTCGGTGGGATTGCTCCCCGAGTCGCTGATCGCATCGCTTGCTGGCCCCAGCGTCTCGTATCGCGGATCTGAGCGTTGGTCGCTGGGTGTGTCGGGTCCAGCGTTGCCATGTTGCCCCGCTCGTTGCTGATGCTGATGCTGATGCTGATGCTGCTGATGCTGCTGCTGAGCGTACCTGGAGCGGTTCGAGTTGTGGCGGTAGTTGTGTGGCTTGCTTCTCTTTGTATCAGCCTGCTGTGAACGAGCCATGCCAGTTCGTTCTGGAAGGGGTGGTACCTGATGAGTCGATGTGAGCGACATCCAGTGACAGGCAGGTCAAGAAAGACGGCCCTGTATCTAGCCGGCAATATGCCGCATCTTACGACCGATGAAGGTAGCATCTGAATGGATGCCGATCGGCGGCCAGGCGTCTCCCGTTGCATATGCCGTATCATGTCGCGGCTCTGGGCCTGCGAATCAGGCCAGTTTCCTCGGGTTGCTGACCTGCTGCTATCTGCTCCAGTCCGTACTCTCGAAACAGGATAAAATTGTTGTTTTGTGGCAAAACTGCCGCAGCCGAGAGCGATGATCAGTCGCTGTGTCAAAGAGTGAAAGATGAACAGGAACGGCACCGCTCTGGTATTTCTGCCTCTACTTTGGTGTAGGCTATCCAACTGCTTCTGCTTCTGCCGCTGCCGCCACCCCCTCCCACTTTCGCTTACATTCGGAAAGTCCATAGTACTTTTTCACAAACGATAGCAACTTTGGAGACGGCTTGTCGTACGCCAGGCTCGCAGCGGTGCAGTTTTCCATCTGAAGCCAGCCGAGGTAATTCCGCAAGCAAATCAGGCCCATTCTGCCATATTGTGCAATCTCCACCAGCGACCACTCCACAGCACTGCTCGGACCGGCTGGGTTGTGCGTGGTGCCCGATGGGGCAGTGTCCTGGAACTCGTACCGTCATCATAAAGTCGAACAGCCGCTTTCCGTAGCCTAGAACCGGCACCATGGCAATCAACATGAGATGGACGAGCTCTGGACTTGGTGCTGAAGCTAAACGGCCTCCTTGGGTGCAGCGATGGTTCCGAAGCGATTCACAGACTCACCTCTTCGCTGGAATGACTCGTGGATGTAAAAGTCGAGCACACAGAGCGGCGTCACTTGGAGTTGCCTATTGTTCGCGTCCTGGTCGCGATGGAAGCCATTGACAGAAACAGAGAATCATTCGTTTCATTTCGATTCACAACGAACCAGACACCGGTCAAGCGGGCACCAGTCAAACAGGCACAGTGAAGTAACGCTGTCTCTCTCCTTTTTCAACTGCCCCATCCTTCCTTCTGCAATCACAAACTGCGTCGCCCTCCCGTCGAGTTACCATCACAAAGAGATTCTTGGGGCCAACTTTGAGCATCCCGACGATGACCGATCCGTGGTTGGGACCGCTCGTGCTGTAGTCCAGTCCTCCGATGCTGACACCGCTGTCCATCAAGCCGCCGTCTTCCTCCCACCGCCGCGGCTCAGGTGGCGGATCCTCTTTCATGATGTAGAGCCGCTGATGAGTGCTCTGGTGGAACTTTGTCAGGGTCGTGACTGGAGCCCGCAACCCCTGTGCCTGCATCGGCGACGCCTCGCCGGTGATGCCGGAATAGAAATTGGGTCAAGTCAAAGACGAACTTTTCGTTAGCGCGGGTCTCGAATGGAGTTTGTCTCTCCAACTGGAACGAGGTGTGAGAGGAGGGGAGAGGCACAGAACTAATGTCCTTGCTGTCGTGTATCGTTTTCGTGGGACTCTGCAATCTCCACGAGAATCGCGATTCAGACAGCAATTTCGATCTCTCAGGGGTATTAAAATCTCGGTCGATACTGAGCGGTGGATTCGATGCGCGCCGGGAACGAGAGCGATGCCTGTCCATATCCAAGTGTGCGTGTGATATCGGACTTTCGGGGCTTGATATCGAGCCGAGCAATAGCCCCGACGCAAACGAGTGCGTGCGATTGTCTCGTCAACTCACCTTGGCACTCGCGACCCCAAGGCTGTCGACGATCCATTTCAGTCGCTCGAGTCTGCAAGCAAATGCCACGAGAGCAAATGTGACTAGATGCTTTCTGAAAAGTGCAACGACCGCGACTGTGACAAGTTCGTGCCAAGTTGGACGTGGTGTGCCGTTGTATGACTCCGACAGCGACTGCAAAGATTGGACGCATCGTGTGGGCAGCAGGAGAAGTGATGGAAGAAGGAGGGAGGGGGTGGTTGAGGGCTCGGTCGTCGTCGTCGTCGTCGCTTACATATGCGTGCTTTTGGGAAGATCATCAGGGCAGAATATTGATATGGGCTTTCGGAGACATGAGCTGATGTCGAAACTCGGATTCATGGGGGGGGGGAGTCACCGTTGCGAGCGCTGTCGTTTGCGTCTCCGAAATCGAAATGGTATGCCCGCCGGGGGGTGGGTGGGAACGCAGTTGAGTTGGGTGCTGGTCGGCAGAGGCGGAAGCGCAGCGCCCCGCTCGAATGCATTCCGATCATGTGTCGGTCACGCCTTGGTATTGCGCAGACCGACGAAGCACTCCAACTCATGTGCGTCGAGGCAACTCCATCCATCCAATCGCTGGTCAGTCTGCACGGGGGCCAGGGGAGTTGCTCTGGGTGCCATGGGCTCGGACTCGTCAGCCAGAAGAAAGAAGCCTGTTTCATTTATTCCAGGGAGAGGGGCGACTCGACAAACAAGCCCTGCAACAGCATCATCGAGGTCTTTAGAAAAACGACAAACTACGGGAGCCGGTCTTCGCAGAGAAACGAAAGTGCGCTTTGGTTTGCAGCCGACATGTCCGTGCAGCGTCCGAGCGTCGAGCGCTGAGCAGTATTGTTTGCGGCCTGTGTGTCTGGCGGCGGCGCCGCACCCTCCCCCAGCAGACTGGAGCCAAGTGGCGATGTGCCCAGGTGCGTAGACTCATGGTGAACGCCGTGCGAGGGTGCAGTCCATCTGCGTTTGGCATAGCCTTCGTCGTTGTCCATGGCCAAACGCCGGGGCACTCCATCCGGAGCTTGCTCGATCGATCCCAGTCCACTGACGCTGCTTTTGATTACGTCCTTGGACGCATACTGAGTACGCACCCGGCCCAGGGTTGACATGGCTTGGACGATGCTGGCCCGGCCCGATTCTGGCTCCTCGACTGAAAAGGCAAAGCCAGTGTGGGAAACGCATCGGTTGGTGGGCATCACCATGACGTTGGACCGTGACGAGTGGACGCGGTGGATGTCCCGCTTGTTCGAGAAGATGTCAAACTTGAAGCTCCTTGGCTTGCTGCTGCCCACCGAGTCACCGACAGAGTCCGCTCGGATGTGTGAAGCCATTGGTGTTTCCAGATAGGCGATGTTGCCAGAGTCGGGTTCCTTGGGCTGGAGCGTGATGTCCTTGCTGCTCGGCCGATACTCGTGCAGCGAATTGCCGGGCTGGGGGCTGACATGCATCTCGCGCAGGATTTCCACGTCGCCGGGCCGGAAAAACTTGGTGTAAAAGTCGCAGGTGAATAGAGGCAGCGTCGCAGCCGCGACACACAGAAGCAGGCCTGCCCAGAGCCTTGGTCCGGTGTAGATAACGTAGTCGATTCCGTAGAACGTCGACATGTTGAACTCGCACCAGATCATCATATACAGGATCGGTGAAATCGTCGAGAGCGCCATGCACAGGGTTCCGATGGCATTGAGCTGTCTCATCGACAGGCTCATCGTAATATTGACGCTGATGATCACCGCCACTGCGGCCAGAAGCCCAATCTCGCCCTCGCTGACGTCCGAGTTGCCATTGGCTGTGTCTTGGTAGACATAGAGGGGCAAGTATGCGCAGACAAGCGACTGATAGATGGCCCAGCCAAAGCCAGAAAAGAACTTTCCATATGTGAACAGCTTCTTTCTCATCCCGATGATATAGATCTCTGGGAAGGCCATCAAGCTGTCTTGGTTCAAGTGGCTGTCGAATACACCTGTTCAGGACATCAATACGCCAGCGTCGTGAGTCAGGCTTCCGGCAAGCAGCCATGAGCAGAATCACGCCTTACCTATCACGATAGGACCCAGGGATGTAAAAATGATATTGTATAGCAGAATGAAGGTATAGTCGAATATTATGTTGGCTGTGAAGCTGTGTCGATTGGGACCGGGTGGAGCGTGGGAGGCATTCGGTTCGTTCAGCATTCGCGCGAGGTGGGTCAAAGCAATGCATATGTCTGGTGGGCGAGCCCACACACGAGCCCAGACACTCGCAGACACTGTGAATGTGGGGCGCCTTCTCTCTTGGGAGGTGGGCTTGAGCGACGGCGGAGGCAGCCATGAGCCAATCCGATCCAAGATGGCTTACCCGCATAGGATTTGGTACCACATCAGAACCATCACCCACGTAAAGCTCTTGAAGAAGAACATCAGAATGCCACCCTGTTGGCCAAGATCATGGACACAGCGACACGAATCGATTGGTACGGAATGGAGCCAGGCAGTCGAGTGTGCGCCTCAGCCCCCATCGACAATGCTGGCTGACATTGGTGAGCCAGAGACGTACCGATATCCGATAGTACGACATGTGACCTTGGCTCAGCAGCAGCTTGGTCAGAAACCGAAACTGCGCAATGACATAATCGCTCGACATGGCCGCCTGCGAGCCTTCTTGTCCTGAGATGCCGACGCCAACATCGGCGGCCTGGATCATGCTGGGTGAAGGCAGAGACAGGGGCTGGATCAGCATCCGCACCGTCCGAGCGATTACGCGCTGACACCTTGCCGCTCCACCGACCAAGACCGCAGATCCCGGTGGCACTCTTCACGTTCTAGCACCAAGACAGTGCGTATTCCATGGCCATAGCACCACCGGCAAACAGCGCATCCCTACCTGACGTCGTTGGCGCCGTCGCCGATCGCCAAGCACATCACAGAAAGCCTGTGCTTGATGAGTTGCACAACCTCTGCCTTCTGCTTGGGCGAGACCCGGCAGCAAATCACGGACTTGCACGAGAGCGAAATCTGGACAAACTCCTCTTTGGTCTTCTCGGCCTCCATCACGATCTTCAAAGTGCCACCGTCGACCACCAGAGCAAACGACGCCGCGGACAGAGGGGCCTCGGCCTGGATGAGACTCTCCGAGTCCCGGATTTGCCGATGCAGGTCTTGGGCCGTCATGGCATTGAGAATGATGAGAGTCATGTCGGCGTCAAGGACCTTCGACGCGAAGCCGACATTGATTGCCGTCTCGAGCTTGTCTCCAGTCAGCACCCATACGTGGATCGAGGCCTTGCGGAGATGCTCGATGCACGTCATGACGCCGTCCTGCAGCCGGTCTTCGATTGCGGTGGTGCCTATCAGCTCCAGGTCAACCTCGATCTGTTCGGCGAGCTCATCGATCTTGGCCTCACGGTCATTCAGATCCCGGCAAGCCGCTTCGAAGAGGGTGAGCCAGGTCTGGTACTCTTCCGGTGGTATCTGTCGCTGTGCCAGACACAGCGTCCTCAGCCCTGTCCAAACGGCAGTAATCGCGCCTGCTCATGAGAACTATGCAGCAGCCAGACTCTGCTTCGCCGTGACAGGTCACTGACCTTTCTGAGCAAACTCGTGTAGAACTTCGTTGGTCGTTGTGACGGCAGCGTCTTGGTTCCGGCTTAGTCGTGGAAGAATCACGCTGGATCAAGGTTCCATGGGCCCATGCAAACCGCCACGGACGTCAGATTTAGGTTTCAGGGCAGGGTTGATGGGAGCACGTTTCATCAATGTCAGAGCATCGGCGAGCAGACGGCGCGATAGCATCTGCGCTGAACCCCCCCCCAAAATCAGCAGCTGTGCAGCACTGCGGCCGCCGGGCATGACACTCACTTGTCGGCTCCTTTGCATATCAGCGTCAAGATGCCATTCTCGTCCTTTGTGATGACCGACATGCGCTTGCGGTCGCTGTTGAACTCGAGAATGCACATGATCTCATACAGCCGGATAGATCCGAGCACGTTGAGCTTGACGATGCTTTGGTTCCGAGAGACAAAGATAAACCCGCAATTGCGGGCTGTTGTTACCAGCGCAAACTCGTCCGGTGACTGAGCCTCGTACTCGAGCACATGCTCGTCCTTTGGCGACACCACGGTGTGGCACAGAGCCAGAACGAGAAAGAAGCGCTCGATCTCGGATCGCCGTTGGGGATTGTCCTGGTAGTCGCGAAACATGTCCTGGTCCACAAAGGTGATATCGGCGGTAAAGTACGGGTTCGCGTATATGCCTGTCATCTGTGCCTTCATCTTCTCAAGGGCTTGGTGGCGCTCTTCCGGCTTCTCAAACTGCATCCCATAGACGCGGTCTCCGATTAAGCACTGCCGGAATTCCATCTTGTTTTGGGTGAGAGTTCCAGTCTGGAAAACGACAGAATCAAAGTGGCGCTGCTGTAAGTGCCTGCCCCCCCCGGCAGCGTCGTGTCCCCATGAATGCGTGACTGAGTTTCGCAAGAAATGACTGGTGTTTGGAGCCCTGGTCATGCCTTGGACTGAACGACCTTGGCGTATCACGAGGTTCACCAGATCTGGCCCCTCATTGAGACATTTGCTTGCGATGCAAATGCTGCTCACCTTGTCTGAAAAAACGTATTCAATCTGCCCGAGATCGTCGGAGAGCGTCCATGATTTCGGGATACAGCGCTCATCAGATACGCTGTAGTACATGTCGTCATCAAAGTAGATGAAGAGAGCCTGCCGATAGCCGAATAGGACATGAGATCAACAAGACCGTGTTACGATCACAGCACACATGCCAGCCTTGGGTATAGTCGCCCTCGTTGCCGACCATGATTTGGCCATACTCAAGCAGCAAGAGGCATTGCTGGCTCGCACCTGAGCGGATTTGATGACCTCCAGGGTGACATAGAGCGAAATGGGCACGATGTTTTGATACAGCATAATACTGGCACTGAACAGGCGGATGGTGTCAGATTCGGTACTTCCACAGCTCGGTACTTCCACAGCTCGGTCTACCCAGAATATGATGGCGCTCACCAGAGCGAAATCAACCTACATCAGCGTGAAAAAAGCAGTCTCGATTGCCGACTGATCGAATGCGATCCAGGGGGCATGCTCGTTGATCCAGTTGGTCGAAAAGATGTATGCACCGGCAAAGTTGGTGAGACAGATGACAGCAAGCATGCAAAAGTTGATCAGGACCTGCACGACAGGCAGTGGAGCACGAGGGGGGGGGGTGTAAGCCATCGCTGAAAGTTGCAATACCACTCGTGCTGCTGGTGCTCCTGATTATCGGTGGCGCTGAGTAGACTGTTGCCACCTGCTATCCCACCAGGTAAACTGCTACCACTGGCAAGACCCTTGTCACTTGCCGTACTCTTGCCGCCGCTACTCCACGCTCTCGAAAGCAAATCGGGCGACATGAAATCGGGCGACATGGCTCGTGTAGACGGAAACCCACCAGGTAGTTCATCAGCCGTTCGATTTGGCTCCGCTTGAACGGCGTCGACCCTGAATTCAGCATGACCTTGGTGTCGTTTCCGGTATACACGACAACACCGATGGCATAGTCGGTGCTTCGCAATGTCGATCCACGCAGAAGAAGGTTCTGGATACCAACCGGGACGGGCTCAGAAGGGTAGGAATCGGTAGGATCGCTTTCGAAGGCGATGGAGCCGTGGTACGAGTAGAGATTCATCTGCGGCGACTCAGAATCGATCGACATCTTGACGTTGCGGCAATCGTCGGCGGTGGAAAGATGCTGCGTGGCCGGGAGGGCAGCTCGAGCCTTCAGATTTGTTTCCCCATCGAGGTTCTTGGTTTCGATATAGCAGCTCCCGCCCTCCTCTGACGTCGAGAGGATGATCGTATCGGCCGGGATGGCTTCGTTATTGCGAATGTAGATCAGGTCCCCGACATGCAGGTCGGACCAGTACGTCAGTCTCCATCCAGGCAAGGGCACTTTCGACAGTCTCCTGCGGCTGGGATCTGTGGGCGCTAGGGTGTCAGCCAGAGCGGTTCCATTTGGCGTAGCATTGGTTCCCACGAACGCTCGCCAGAGCCCAACACCATCGAGTTCATCAGCCGCATAAGCCATTGGCCCTACCGTTGGCAGGATCTTCAATGTGTACCGTTGACGGCATATTGGTATTGTTCCAGTCGCTGAGAGTCAGCACCACTGAGTGATTAAGCTGGCGATCGGCTTGGTGTCGCCGATAGTCCTCGACACCATCCTTGATGCCATTGAGCGACAGAATGATGGCCAGCGGAACGGCGGAAAGCAGCGGGAAGGTCGACTGAAACTCTGGCAGAAACTGCAAAACAATGATCATCAAGAAGAATCTGTCGATCGGAGAACAGCGACGATGAGTTTCCGAGCAGCGATGCGTTGGGACGCCGGCGAATATGGAGCATGCCGGAGTGGATGCATCGGAAGGACGGCAAGAAGTGTGTTAGTTGGACTGTTCTCGCTCTGTGCACGGTGGTGGTCGGAAGCTCGCTCGGAGACCGATGGGAGAAGTGAATCGATTTCAAATCAGCTTACAGATTTGCAATCTGCACCACCCGGGCGAGGCGTTATCGATTCCGCAAAGTAGTAACAATTCCGCAGGTGTTCGAGGGACGATCAAAGAGTCAGAGGCGATCAGCATCCGCGACAGAGACACTGACAGATCCGCTCGGCGGGTAGCCACAGCGACAGCCGCAGCGGCGACTCACTCGGTGGAACTGCTCGAGAATATTCATCGGCAAAAAGGTCCAGACGGTGTATTTTGACGTTCGCACCGAGTTGTCGGGAAAGACAAGGAGCGGCTCGCCGTACGAGGTCAGGAGCTCGGGCGGAGGCTTCATGTTGACAAAGATGCGCCGGTGCTCCCAGCGCACCGAGCGCCTTCGGAAGAGCGCGAGGACCATCGCGGAGGGATGCAGAAACTATTCGGGGGCAGGTTGCGGCGTGCCGATCGCAAATGAGGCTGAAGAAAGCTGAAGAAAGCCGAGCGTGGCTGCCAGCGACGGTTCTTGGCGAACTGGGGCAAGCAAAGGGGCGCGTTCCGAGTCAAGGGGCGTCTTCTTGGCGGGGACAGCTTCAAGAGGCACAACGGGCGGTCCAGGCTGCAAGCGACAGGGGCCAGGCGACCTGTGGGCTGGAGAGCAGGGTGCAGGACGAGGGAGCCGCAGGATGGGGATGCTCTTGGCAATCCGTCGGACGCAGAGGGCCAAGAAACGGCCGACGCTTGGCGGGAGCACCACCAAGCACAGGGATCTCGGCGAATAGTCAAACCCAAGCGGGAGGGCGACTGGATCACGACGGCCAAATCCTTGGCATTTTGCAGGAGGTGAATTTAGCTGATCTTGTTGCAATTCAGCAGCCACATCGACTGGACTTGTTCAATTCAACTGGGCTGGTTTCCATTCAACTGGGCTGGTTTCCATTCAGCAGCCCACCAGCCCACGCAGCCCACACAGCCCGCACAACTCACACAGCCCGCACAACCTCCCACCCAGCATCAGATCGTCCCGCAATGCGCAGATCGCCAGAGTCACAGGCCTGTCGGCGCTGTCAAATGGTGCTGACAAACTCGCCAAGCCCATGTGCCCGTTCCCCAACGCGATCAAAAAGCGACGCTCCTTCGCCCTTCGCCCTTGGCCGGCATCTCGCACTCCCTATCGGCGATCCCATCGGCGATCCTGCTCTCGACGTCCGCCAGCACCATGGCCCACGCTGACATCGAGCTCCCGTCTCTGCAGCCAGCAAGTCCTCTTGTCCTCGTCGTCGCCGCTGCCCTGATTGCCCTCGCCTTCGCCGTGGTCTCGGGCCGGCTCGTTTTCGCTACAGCACGAACCCATGCCAAACCGTCCTGGGGCGGCAAGCACCCAAATGCTGCCAGCGAAGACGGCTCCGGCCGATTCGCCGATGCAAGCTATCCTCTGCTGGCCCACCCCGACAACCATCCGCTCGACGACCACTTCCCAGCAATAGCCACGACCGACCACGACGACGAGCCCGACGACTTTTTGCAGCTCTACCTTATCGAAAAGATCATGCTGGACTACCGCACGGCCATCCTGCGGTTTCAAGCGCCTTATGCCGACAGCTTCGCCTCGGGCTGCAACTTTGCCTTGCGCCTGTGCACCGGCAGCCGTACTGTGGTGCAGCCCTATACCGTCACCAGCTCGTCGCTCGGCGGCATCGTCAGCATCATTGTCCGCCTGCCGCTGCTCGAAGACGCCGTCAAGGCCACCTCCAAGCACCTCATCACTATGGAACTCGACGACACCGTCGAGGCGGCCCCGCTCGTCAACCTGTTTCCCCTCAACCCTTTCCGACAGCCGCGCATCACCCTCATTGGGGCCGGCAACGGCGTTGTTCCGCTCTTTGCCCTCATCCGCTTCATCATCAACCACAGCGCCACCATCCAGCTCCATCTTATCTTCTTCTCTCGGGACCCCGAGTCACCGCTCTTTGAGGAGTTCATGCGGATTGCCGAGAGCAGCCTCGGCCGCCTGTCTGTCGACTTTGCCCTGGAGCCCTCCAGCTGGGACGAGGCGGAGGCCCTGATTGCCTCGAATCTGCCGGACCTCGAGACTGCTGCGGCCGTGGTGGAGGAGCCCAGCGACGAAGTTACGGGGGGCCGCTCGGCTGTGTTTGTCTGTGGCTCGCTTCAGTTCGAGTACAAGATCGCCAGCATCATCAAGCGGCTTGGCTTTCCTCGGAGCCTGGTCTGGAGCTTTGGCCTCGACGGACGCTGAAGCATATAGCACCAGGAGCGTCCGTTTGCACCTCCGGTCGGCGGCGTCAACCGCCTCCTTTCGACGATCACTCTTTTTGGAAAATCGCCAAGCCATAGCAAACGCTGCTGCTTCCTAATCCATCAAGCTCTATGGCGACACAGCGCTGTGGCTCCCATGGCGAAGGCGTCTTGGAGATTGCATGGCTTGACGATATCGTCACTCTCGATCCATGATATCCGTGACATTCATGATATGCACTCTATCCTGCAGTCCTGGTCGCGCGTACCCACTACCTCCTCCCTCGACTGCCGTCTCGCTCTTGCACTCTCACTATGTATGTCTCTCCGTCAGCGATGATGACGTGTGGGCAATCGAGCCCAAACACCTCCCACAGACGGGTCTCTCGTTGGTAATACACATTCATTGGTATTGACGCTGTTCCGCATGCTCGAACCTGCCCAGGTGCCGAGTGCGAGATGAGCGGCAAGCCTGCATAGCGACAGCGGCACAGGGTCGCCGGCGAGAACTCGATGGCGGAGATGGAGGCGGGACGGGTAGAGGGCAGTGCCGTAGAGGAATCCACACGCACATATGGGGAGCGCTGAGCGGGACGGCACGGCACGGCAAGTGCAGAAGCGGGAGTAAGGCGTCGCATGTCGAAGAGCAGACGGAGATCGCTTGACTCAAAGAGCGAATGGACGAGAGGAGGGCACGCTTTACTCGAAGAGTGCGCTCTGCAGGAGCAAGTGGGAAGGGAATAGAGTAGAAGCAAACGTTAGTTATCTGTGTTGCCCGTGCATCCAGGGTGTCCGGCACTCGCCGGGGACATAGGCAAACGGATGCCTACCTTTGCTGTGATGGCGATGTTGCCGAACGGCTCGGGCTGGCTGACGTTGATCATATCCTTGGTCTTGAGAACGAGGAGTTCAAAGAAGAGACGCACAGTTTCGCTGCGGCGAGTCTGCAGGGGAGGAGAGCGATGTGCCGTGTCAGCACGGAGGAGCCAAGGGGCCGGAGAATACGAGAGAGGAGCGCAAAACGCAAAACGCAAGGCTAGCCAGGCCAGCGACGACCAACCTGTGCTGCCAAGGTGTTGAACTGGATCTCCTTGTCGTGGTCGTTCTCAAACTCGCTTTGCATCAGGGTGATTGTTTTGACGGTCGACTTGCTCAGACCGGTGCTCTCGTTGATTTCATCAAGCGCCTCGTCGTATTCGGGATCGTCAGGGAGCACCGGTGCACCCTCCAACAGGGGCCCGGCCTCTGTGGCTGGTTCCAGCTGCCAGGCCACAGAATCGGACTCGGCATCAGCATCAGAGTCTGGGCGACAGTGGTTGTGTCGGCCAAAGCCACAGCATAGTCACGATCGAAGTCGGAGCTTCAGGTAGCCGGGGACACTTTGTGCAATGTGCAATGTGCAAGGCCGTTACCTGGTGGAGCGACTCCTCTGGCAAGATATCGCCGGGCATATCGCCGCCATATGGCTGGTCAAAGTCAGCGAAATCCCCCTGATATTCCTGTTCAAACTCGCCCAAGGGAGCAATGGACACAGAGGCATCGCCTTCCTTTGCAGCCAAGGGCTCCTCGGGTTGGGGTAGCAGATCGTCAGGCAGCTCTGAGCAGGTCGATGAGAGAGAGAACGACAGTAGTTTAGCGCAGGCAGATGGATCGCGCTTGATCATGGAACCATAGCTCCTGGCGAATATCGAGGCAGCGGGCCAATCATCTCGGGATCGCTTCGGATGATCGGCGCTAAAGAATGGGATGCCGCATTCACGTCGGGACAGCATCAGGCTTACCGGGGGCACGAGAAAGCCGTCGGGCAGCTTCCACGTCGAGTGCATCGGCGTCGGCTTTGCGCTTGCCCAGGACACTGGCTTGCAGGAACACCGGGCGGATGGCGGACTGGCTCGCATGACGGCCAAACAGTCCATCGAGCTCGGGAGGGAGCTCAAGTGGTGAGTTGATGTCCTGGAAGTAGCCCATGCCCAGCCTGCGTGTCTGCATCAGCCGAGACATGGTTCTCGAGCCCGGAGCATAGTGTTCCTGCAATCGTTCCAAAGCGGGGGACAGACGACTGAATTAGAATGGTCACCAAGGATGGCGACCAAGCACGGCGGACCAAGCCGGACAGATCAAGCGGGGCACACCACCCGATGCCCACCTGAAGGACAATGTCCGACGTGTCGTTAAGGGCGTTCCGCATGTCGGCGTTCGGGATCTGTGTTCGGTCGTCATTGCCAATCTTGCGTCGCTTGGGAGCCTGACGAGCTCGTCTCTCTGGCTGGCCAGCCTCTGAAGGAGCGCCAAGGATCGTCGAGTCCTCGACCCGGCTGGGTGGTTGCGCCGACGGAGCGGATTCCGCGCGCGGCAAGACAGTCAGTACGAGCGACGCAGATCCCACCATACTCATAGCCCTGCGGCCCCAGGCCGACTCTGGTAATTTGTTGCATCTAGCCCCACCTGTCAAGATCCATGGGATCCAACACAAACAAATCACCGCCAGCCTCATGCTCCGGCAGTTGCTCGAGATGTGATGCGTCTCCTGGGAAGGGCTGGTCGTGAGGTGCTTCGGCGCCAGGGACGTCCATATCCATGAAGCCGTCGCCAAAGTCAAGGTCGATGTTGGAGGCCTCGGCAGGGTTCTCGGCCGGATTCTCGGCATTGAAATCAAGGATCTTCCCAGGCCGACCAGGGGAAAAGGGCCGGTCGGCGACGGCGGGGGCGTCTCGTCCCACTTCAATGGAGGTGGTGAAGCGGCTGTCCTCGCCAAAGTCCAGGACATCGGCCGAGATGTTGCCGCGGTCAAAGGTCTTATCACCGTCGTCGAGACCAAAGTCGAGGTCAAAGTTCAGGAAGCTCTCTTCGTTATTGTTGAGGTCACCTCCGGCCGCCTGGGCAAAAATGTCGTGCTGGTCCTCGAAGCTCTGACTCAGGCGACGTGACTGGGTGATGGTGATGTCATCTCTGCGCGAGATCGTTTGGGCTGTTGATGGGAGGGCTCCGGACGACTGGGCCCTCAGGTTTCTGTCGAGGGCAGAGGTACAGGCAGCGGGCTGAGCGCAAGTCGAACAGAGGCGGATTGCGGTCCTCTGGGAGCAGGGTCGCGTGGATCCAGCTTCGGCGGCTCATCGAACCGTGCTGCTGGAGCTGGAGCCGAAAGCGCACATGTCACGGCACAGAAACTCACTGGATGAACAGATCCAGGCGATCGTTTTCCAGAGCGATATCAAGCTCAGTCATGTTGGTAGCGATGCTGATGGTGTTGGCCGGGGCCATATCTTGCTCCTCAGGCATGTCGACGATTCCAGGACGGAAGGCCTGCGGCCGTGTGGATGGCAGCCGCAAGCGCATGTTAGAGATTCAACCAGGGCCGATTATGGCTCAGATCCGCCTGCAGCATCAACGACTCGGGACACTCGATCGATCGAAAGCATTTCGGTGAACACTGACCATCTTGATCTTCATCATGGCCTCGTTGCAGTCTTCGAGGAGATACCGGGTCTTGCGTGAGTAGACACGGACGACACCGAGAAGCAGTTGGCCCGATAGACGCAGAGCCATGGGAGCCTGGCCATCACCGCCGACGATGGCCGCTGATTGGATTGTGCATGAAGAATGGGCATCGATCAATACACGGCTGGAGCTGGGTCACCCGAGCGAGCCGAGTCATCAACAAAGTCGAGCCGAGTCGTCGACATTATCGAGCCGCAGTGCGATAGGGCTGCGAGGCACGCCATTCTGCATTTCAATGCGAGAGGGGCACGCACAGACGGATGACTGGATGTTTGTCTGGATGAACTGCGATTTGCTCAGCTTCCGCTCCCAGACGGCGGCCAGCCAGACCTTTGCCAGCGGCCCCTTCTTGGTAAACAAGTTCTCGGAGAAGAACATGGCTGGCGGGTTGACGGGTCGCGGGGTGGACGGCTGTCGTGGAGGAAACGGTGGCAGGCGGATGGGAGCAAAGGCGGCTGATGCCGGGGCATTTGGCGGCCAGGGCAAAGCAGAAGCGAAGGGCGACTGTGCATGTCGCGCGCCGTGGGCAATTTGTCCAGAAAAGGCATGGCACGATCCGCGCTGATTGGGCGGCCGTGTCTGGATGGCCATGTCTGGATGATGATTCTGGATAATGATTCTGGATGTTCATGTCTGGATGATCATGTCTGGATGGAGATGCCAGCACCGCACAGGTCCGGAGCGTGCTGATACAGCGCTTGTGTTGCAGCACCATCTACTCGCCAGCATCAGCATCTCAGTAACAGAGTACGGACACCCCCGGCTTTTCCATATTGCATGTGTCTTTGTTTCTCCCTTCAGCACAACACAGCAGCCGCATCCTCAGTGGATGCCTTCGATCCGACGGGTGAATTCGGCTCCGAGCGCAAAGTATACCACGCAGATCGCAAAGATGCACTTGTATCCGAGGCACTGCAGGTTCCACGAGCTGCCCAGACCTTGGAACTCGTCGCGGACCCAGCCTGCAATCGGCGTGGCGACGATCTGGGGCAGCACCATGGCGACCGTCCAGAGGCTGATGTCGCGGGCGGCATCCCGGCCCGAAGGCAGCACATCCATCAGCAGTGCAAACTCGACGCTGAGGAACGGGCCGTAGCCAAGCCCAAAGACGCCCGAGACCACCAGGGCACCGGTGAAGGATGTGGTGACGATCATCAGCAGGCACGTCAGGGACATGAGTGCGGTCGAGATGTACACAACCGTCTTCCTCTTCGAGGCCGAGATAAAGTAGGCGCCAACGGGCGAGATCACCAGCAGGGGAATCACGGCGACGGACACGGCCTTGGTCGGAGACATGTTTGAAGACACGCAGTCGCTGATCCAGCTGTGGAGGCAGAGTGGGTTCAGAGACAGAGTCAGATTGATGCGCCAAAATGCCGGATAAATGGCGCCGCCCAGGCAAGTCGCTTGCCGATGTGCGGAAACAGAGGATCGCCGTCGAGTCCAAGGCAGAGGGCAAAGCGACTTACTACTGGAGGAACTGCTGTACCGTCGCAACGCCGAGCTGGAAGAAGAATCTCGAGATGAAGACCATGCGAAAGTTGAAGCTCTGGAGTGGGCTGAGGACATCGGCGAGCAGTGTGCTCCAGACAAGTCGCTCGCGATGGATGGCTTTGTAGTTGTTCCTGGGCTCGTTGAGCTGGCAGGTAAGGCCTGCCGACAGCATCAGGGCCGAGCTCATGATGATGTACATCCCACGTGTGCCCAGGGTGTCGGAAAAGATGCCAACGACGGCCGCGGCAAGATAGCCGACCATATTGAAGGTGCCCATGACTGCCGAGACCGATCCCTTTTGATCCGGGGCCGACAGATCCGAGATCAGTCCGTTCATTGGGACCGAGGCAAGAACCCCACCCACGGTCACGAGCAGGTACCCGCCGATATAGGTAGTGAGGCTGGATTTGTCTGACAGCAGCAGCAGCGAGCTGGACATGCAGAGGCTGCCGACCACAATCCAGGGCTTGCGTTTGCCGTACTTTGAGACGTAGCGATCGTTCAGGGCCCCAACGAGAAGCGATGCCGGCAGCGTGACGGCAGCAGAGAGGAAGCAGACCAGAGAAAGGCCCTCGCCCTTGTGGTCTTCGCCCATGATGTTGCGGATCTGGTACGGAGAGATGACGGCGCCAAGCAGGAAGACTGGGCCGCGGGGTGTGAGTTGTGGAGGTGTGGGCGTGAGTGAAGGGTATGGCGGATGTTAGAGGAGCCAGAGAGGATCAGCATCCAAGATAACCCAGGAGCTTACTGCATGCTCGATCAGGCCACTGTCGACACATCGCACGATCGCAGCAGTCCGACGACCAAGATCACAGCTGCCGGAGCCGTGAGAAGACGCAGCACGCGATCGACGGCGACTTACAGAACGAGTGGTAGCCAAGCCAGAATGAGTTCAGCAGCACGATCTGAGCCGGCGACAGGTGCGCGAGTTGCTCTTTCTTGTGGTCTTTCTCGCACGAGATGTCAAAGCGGGTATCGACGCAGGTCTCGAGCGATCCAGCATCCACCAGCGTCGAAGGGAAGCAGAACGTGCGCTTGTTGGATATCATGATGATTTCGGTCGACTGGCGGGGACTGAAGATCGAGCCCATGATCCCCTATATCCGTGAGGATCTGATAGTGGATCGACTAATTTCACCCCGGAAGCGCAAGACGATCGCACGATCAACCCCCCCTCTGCCTGGAATGCCGCCGATGACAATGTGGACGCCGAGAGAGGAATTTGGGCGCGCTGGCGCTGTTGGCGGGATTTCGCAAGCCCCTTGCAGCCCCAGCCAGGGCTCTGGATGCTCGCGCCGTCGATACCGATCGAGTCGGACGAGCTGCTGAGTCGTCGTCTTGGAAGTCAAAGCGAGGCGTTGTGATGATGTATGGAAGGCGAGGATCGGGCGCTTGGTCATCTGATGAATGAGAAATGCTTTGGTGAGGATGATTGTTTGGTCCGAGAGATGCAGAACGCTCAGCCCAATGTCCCGAGCCACACGAACATGTTGCGGCTGGCTCGGCAGCGTCTCAATAAGACCAAGACGCATATCATTGCGCCTAATATCTGCCGTATCCTGCGCTGTCTGCACGGCCAATGTCCGTTGGCATCACCGATTCGATCATGAGCACACACACACACCGACTCATGCTCGGCCAATCAGCGCGCGCGTGTGTGTGTGCGCTCTCGCGAATGCAGCCGCATTCGAGCCGGCGATCGCAGCCAGCCGCCGAAAAAATCTTCTCAGCGACGAGAGAAAAAAAAGGCCATCCATCCAAGTGCGCTCGGGACAGTCCTGGATTCCAGATCGCCCTCCTGCCCAAGCACCCCGGACGGCGCCAGCAGCACACCGCGCAGCAAGCCGATCTCGCCAACGCAAACAGCTGGACTTGGCCCGGAACCGCCCCCGACTGTTCCTTCGTAGCAGAATAGAAGCACAACCGCAAACGCAAACGCAAACACACGTATCCTGCAGCCTCCATTTCATCGCACAGCTATGTCGACGCTGCTTAGATCCGGGCGAAAGGCGCTGAGCCTTGCAACGAGAACACCGTCCCTCGCATTGGCGACATCTCGAGGTGTGTGGATGCATTGCAGCGCACCTCCCATCCCGCACCGTCGGTTACGCTCGCGGCCGGACCGGCTCATGTGGGCCAGCCATGGAGACGGACAGAGATCTTGGTGCTGACTTGTCCGGCTCACGGCCCCACTGCAGGATCCCTCTTCCAAATCCCACGCGGTTTCCAAACCGCCGTAGTCGGTGAGTAACATCCCGGGGGCACATGCGCCCGAGGAGCAGAGGCGATCGGGTTGCTTCAGAACGTATTTTCTTGGAGCAGGACAGCGCATCGCAGATCCCGATTGAGATGCACTTTCACGCTCCGAGAAGGACATGGACAGCACCAAGCTGGATGGCCTGTGGCTGCAAGTGCTGGATTGGATCAGCCGCAGCTCTGTCGCATCCAATGTGCTGAGACAGCGTGAACTTGCCCGGCACTTGCTCGCGTTTGTGGAGCACTTGCGCCACTATCCGTCGACCTCTGCGACTGGACGATCACGACTCATGCATCTCTTGCTTCGTCCTTGCTGCGAACTATGGCGAAACCCTGTACACCTTTCAATTTGGAATTGCCGTCGTCACGATCCCAATCGGAACACTGCCAATGTGAACCACGACACCCCGATCGCATCCTTCCGTAATGATCACAATCTCCAACGACGACGTCTCATGGGTTCTGCGAAACGATGCTGTGGCCTGCTATTGCTGTCCTTGGTGTCAAATCGAACCTCCGTACCGGTCCGCATGCATCGCTCGAATGGCCATTCGTGCCGAACAATTCCTTGCTGGCGACCACTGTTCCAGCTCGCACTGAGGCCACCGTCACCGCCGAGAAGCGCAAGCGTGTGATCCAAATCTTCGATCCCACCACCGAGCTGATCGAGGCCAGCGAGATCAGCAAAATCGCCATCCCTGAGGGGGTCTCGACCGCTTTTGGCGAGCACTACCGCCGGATGGTCATGGGTTTCCAGAAGGCCGACTTGGCGCATAATGCCCTGCGAGTCTTTTCATACCAGATCGCCTCGCCGCGCGACGCCGAAATCTTTGCGACGCTTCTAAAGCAGTGGAGGGCCACGGGCCACTCGTTCTCGAAGGGAGACTCGCTTGTGGTGCTGGAAAGCCTGTGGAATGCCGGTGCCTACGACACCATTCTCGAACTGTGGTGCGACCGCCCGTCCTACAACATGGTCTTTGGCCTGGACTATGCCCACCGGCTGATGCGTAGCTTCCAAACCGAGGCCTTGGCCAAAGGTGTCTCTGAAGAAGCCCATATCGCCGCTCTCGACAAGCTCTACAAGACTTTTGCTGTGGCGCTCTCGTATGACTATCCCCCCACGAGCGAGACGTACGCCATCCTTATTTCGACGGGTGCGTACGGACGCACCTCCGAGGGCTGGAGACGCTCTCTTGTCACGGCAAAGGAGCAGATTTCCCTCGGCCTGCCGTTTACGCCCGAGTCGACCATTGCCCTTGTCGATGGCTACCTCAAGACCGGGCTGACCAAGGAGGCAGCCAGCCTGATCACGTCCGAGCGAAAGCGTCTGCCTGCCTTGCGCGCTCTGGATCTCTTCCAGATCCAAGTTGCTTTGGCCAGCCAGAACTATGTGCAGGCCATCGAGGCCTACACCCAACTGAAAGCCAACGACGCACCGGAAGACTCGGCTGTGTTTGGATCGTGGCTGTGGGAGTCGGAGGCACAGGTCGTCGACAAGCTGATCCAGGCTTTGGCCGCCGATCCCGCCAACGAGACCATGCTGAAGAAAGTCGAGAGCCTGAGATCGGGTGCTCGCTGAGAGCACAGCGTTGCTTTGGACGCGGCGAAGCGCTTACAACACCGTCCCTCCTCGCGATGATGTACAGCCAGAAAATGACAAGGCTTTTGGATGCCAAGGCGCCTTGCGATGAATCTCGAGGGGAGCTCCCATGACCAGCGCCGTCGGTCAATTGGACTGGCACTTGCATATTGGACGGGTGGGTCTACCGTCGATACAAACGGCAACTTGCGGATCGGGCTGATCGGCGTCGTCGACCACTCGTCCCTCTCATGATCAAATACATGTCACGCCAACAGTTGGCCAGTGACTTTGCACCTGTGGCTGCGTGCCCGCTGGGGGATACGATCCGATGGATGTCGATATGCAGTCGGGCAGCTGTGTTGTCGACTGAGTCTATTCTGCCAACCGAGCTTGCCCAACACACTGTCCCAGAGCGGCCATGGCGAGATGAGGCGGCGATCAAGATGCCTCTTCACACCTCCCCACCCACCAGCATCCTCTCGGACAATACAGCCGCGGGCCAGAACCAAAGATCGCAAGGCGCTGCTGTCAGTACTCCAGAATAGGCGCACCCATCTCCTCGATACATGGAATCGTACACTTGAGATCGAAGGCTTTGGCCAACACAATCTTGAAGATTTTCTGGACGTTGATTGAATGTGACGTGGAGCAGAACACAAGCGATGCCTTCATGGCTTTGGCGAATCTCCGCGCCTGCAAGATCAAAGCAACAAACGAGCGAGCGATGGTGTCCAAGGACAGCAGCAGAAGGGGTCAGTGCAGGGGCAAGCGCAAAAGTAACCGTGGGCCAGGCGACGCCCAATCGCAACGGACGAGTCTGCCAGAGGGTATCGCTGCATCGCTGCTCACCTGCTGGGTGATTTCTTCTTGCTCCTCTCTGGGAAAGGTCGCAAACTGGTCATACTTGGTGCCGATCAGAAAGGGGATGGCGGTCTGGATGAATAGCGCCCACACAGCGCGGTGCAGCGCGGTGCAGCGTAGTGGAGCCAAGGGATGGTGGTCAGGAGAGGCGACAGAGCGGATCATCAGAAACGAGCCGTGAGCCACGGCACAAGACCAAGGACGAGGAGCCGTCTGTGGTGGGAGCAGCGCCATTGATATGACTACCTATTCTGTACCACAGCGGCCGATCTGAAATGGCGGCGATGGATTTGGGCTGTACCTTATTGAATCCTCTGGCTTGTCTGTACCACTCTTTGATGCTGTTGAGGGTGGACTTTCGGGACAAATCAAACATGAACAAGATGGCCACGGCATCGTTACAGACGAGCGGGAGCATGTTGACGAATTCACGCTGCCCGCCAAGATCCCAGATGCTGAAGGTGATTTCTGTGTTTCGGATCGAGATGGTCTTTTCCATAAAGTTGACGCCTGTGATGCAAAGGAAAGGGTTGGGGCGCGAGCATGCACGTGTGTGGAGAACTCAGTTTGAAAAGCCGAGGCCAGAACGATGCGGCAGGCTCGACGCTGAAATGAATACTGTCCCCTTGGTCATCAAGGCATGACGACCTGCAAGACAAAGTTGCCACCGGGCACATCCCCCGCCCCTATACGCTCGAGGCAGCACGTCAACCCACCAAGGGTCTGGATATAGTCCTCATCAAACGAGCCCTCAACGTATTTGACCATCAAGCTTGTCTTGCCAATCTGGCTATCTCCCACCATCCCGACCTTGATCACGACGCTGTGAGGAGCATGGCATCGGATGTATGGCAGCAGGAGGTACTCTTGGGTTAGCTTCGCGCCATCACTGCCCATCAGCAAGGATTGCCCACCGAATTGGTATTTTTCCAGGCCGATAGACTGCGCTCGGCTACAGGGTGTGGATCTGGAGTGTGCGGCCTGGGCGATAGCCTTCACGGGCGTTTGGACGCGTCGAGCACCACTGCAAGTCGTGACGGAAGGGCTGATTCGAAGGAGGCCGCAGCCACCACGGAGGTGCGAAAAGCGGCTCAGGCCTCTGAGCTACTATCAAATTTGCCTACCTATTCTTTTTCGCTGCGTCCACTACGCTCTTTCCGGCGACATTGGCTGCGCTGGCGAGATGGGCAACATCGGCATTGCTCGAGCGTGGCGAGGGTCCCAACGGCGAGGTAGGCGGGGATGTAAAGACGGCGGGACTCGGCTCCGGTTTGGATGGAGTGCTCTGTGACGGGCCCGTGGAGGATGTCGACATCATGGTCAAGGGCGTGGGCACACGGGGTCTTGAATAGGCAGACGGATGCGAGACGCTGAGCGGGGCGCGTTAGGATGGATGCGTTGGCGAGAGCGGAGCAACGGGCCGCCGAAAAGGACAATGCTTCAGCAGCCGAGCCGAGGAGTACGGAGCGGCTTGGGTTTTATCGCTGGTGCCAATATTGCGCGTTGCAGATGCTGTGCAGCCGTGGCAGTATCGATGGCTGGATGAGGGGGTATGACCGACCGACCGTGGGAACAGACAACCAAGGCAGTGGGCACGACAGAGGACGTCGCTTGGGACCGCTGGCCACGCGCGGGATTCGAGCACAATGCAGCGGCAAGAGGCGGGCCGCGCTCCGGCAGTAGAGAGAGGTTCTGGCGGTGGTGGAGCGAGAGGATGCGGCCGAGATCGAGGCAGCGGTGCAGTCCCGGCAGCAGGCAGCACGGCGACATCAAGCCCGCGGGAAGACCAGCATGGCCAGCCCGCGTTGCGCCGACACGTGAGCACGGCCGAGGCGGTGGCGCGGCGGCGCTCGGGCCCTGCTGCGCACACGTCTCGCGGTCACACAGGACAGCGCGGTGCTGCGCTATCAGTTCGGGCGCCGCAAGCCGGCAGTCAAATTGCGGGCTGGTTGTCGGCTGCGAATCTCTGCCCCAGCACCTGCCTTGCGGCTCCATCCGGCATCTCCATCCGGTATCCATCCGCCATGTCTCTGCGTCGCCCAGACTTCAGCCTCGAGGCCGTCGTTCGTCCCAACATCTGGAAGCTCCAGGTGAGCCGATGAGCCAGACGACCAAACCTCGCATCAAGCATGTGGCGTGCGGTGCTGCTTGGAGGACAGCTCCGTTGTCTGCCGGCCAGCGAGCTCACGATCCCGTCTTGCCTCCTCCTCCAGCCATACCGATGTGCTCGAGACGATTACTCCGAGGGTATCCTGCTTGATGCCAACGAGAACTCGTTTGGCCCGGCCGTCGCGCTGGAAACCGAACTCGGCGATCTTCAGCTCGAGCGATACCCAGACCCCCACCAAGTCGAGCTCAAGGCGCTCCTGGCCCAGTTCCGCAACGTTCCTTCGCCCGATTACTTTTTCCTCGGCGTTGGCTCCGACGAGTCGATCGATCTGATCATCCGAGTCTTTTGCACGCCTGCCAAGGACAAGATCCTGATCACGCCCCCGACCTACGGCATGTACAGCGTCTGTGCCCAGGTCAACGACGTTGGCGTGGTCAAGGTGCCGCTGATTACCGAGGATGCCTCGTTCCAGCTGGACCTGCCTGAGGTCGGTCTCCACTTTGATGGTGCTGTCGGGCCAGGACCACACTTGTGCGAAGATCGGCGCCTGTGTGTGGATGTTGGTATGGCAACTTTTCGCCTGCAGGCGTTTATCTAACCACGACATCCCCGCATTCGCATATCCGCAGATGTTCAAAGCCATTGATGCGGATCCGACCATCAAGGCCATTTTCTTGTGCTCGCCCGGCAACCCCACCAGCTCCCTGCTCAAGCACGAGGACATTGCCGCTGTCCTGAACTACGAGAACTTTAGGGGCGTCGTTGTCGTCGACGAGGCCTACATCGACTTTTGCCAGGACCAGACGGTGTCGGAGTGGGCCAAAGAGTACCCCAATCTGATTGTCACCCAGACGCTGTCCAAGTCGTTTGGTCTGGCTGGTATCAGGTACGTGCGCTGAGCACTGGAGTGCGAGGGGAGATCCATGCGGCTCGAGAAGCCTCTTGGGGTGCAGCAACAGCGCCGAGCCCGGTCGACTCATCCACCTCACTCTCGGTTTCTTGGTTTCCACAGACTGGGCATCGCTATCGCACAGCCCTCGATCGCTCGGATCCTCAACAGTACCAAGGCCCCTTACAACATCTCTTCGCTGACATCCAAGCACGCCATTGCTGCCCTCGGCCCTGCAGGCATCAGCAGCATGAAGGTCAAGGTGGCCAGCATCGAGAGCGAGCGAGCACGACTGCTGCGTGAGCTCGGGGCCTTTGCCCAGATTCGGCTCATTGGCACCAACCAGGCCAACTTTGTGCTGGCCCAGTGTCTGAGCGCCGAAGGAGCCCCGGACAACCAGCTGGCACACTCGATCTACAAGAGCATGGCCGAGAAGAACAAGATCGTGGTCCGATTCCGAGGCAACGAGCCTTGGATGCCTGGCTTGTCTCCGAATCACGGTCGGCACTCCCGAGGAGAACACAGACCTGCTCGCAACGCTGCGGACTTTTTTGAATTAGGGCAAGCGGCCAGAGCGGAAGCTCATGAATCGGTGTGGAGCCAACCGGGGCAATCTGCCACACCGCGCTCTCACCAAAGCTTGAACTCACGGGGTGGATGGTGTTGCTGTGGATGTCAATACAAACCTATATTCAAGCGAGTGCTGTCGTGGTGGCCATGCCAATTGCAGTTGGGTTTGTGGGCGAGCAGCGCTGTCAAACAGGACAGCCACACCAACACCAGCAATACCATTCCGCCGAATAATAACAACAATACCAATAACAACAACAATACCAATAACAACAACAACTGTAACAACAACAATACCAATAACAACAATAACAACAACAACAACTGTAACATCACACCGGCCGGGAGTGTTGTATTGGTGCACTCGCCACTGCACTCGCCACTGCAAGTCCATCCACTGCCGCTCCCATTGGCTGTGCTGATACCCTCTTGGCGCCGCCCGGGGCTCCTTATTTCGCCCTCGCTTCTCGCCCTCGCTCGCTCCTGCCGTGTCTGCCCACAATCGCCCGTTTCTCCCTCTCGCTTGCCCTGACCTAACCCTCGTCCGCACTTCCCCGGCCACTTCGGCTTCCTGGCCTTGCCTGATCTTCCCCGCAGAGGAACATGTCTTCGCTTGTGGGAACTCCGGCCCACCGCCCAAACAGCAGGAAAAAAGACCGTTTCAACCTGAAGCTCAAAAAGGTGGGTGTGGCTCCCAGACCAGACCAGACCAGACCAGACCAGACCAGACCAGACCAGACCAGACCGCCATCGCCATGTCTCGTTCCCAACATGACGGGCGTCCCTCGTCCTGTCTGAGCCCTCGGGCAGCTCTTGACGCTCCGTGTGCTGCTTGCACTCTCCCTCTCACTGTAGCGGCTTCAAGACCGCTTCCAGGATCCCTACGACGAGTTCCTCGAGTGGCTCTTGGACGTCTATGCCGATTCCGTGGGCCACCAGACCCCCAAGCTGGCCCTGGATGCTGTTTTCGCTGCCCCTGCAGTCCCCGCTGCCCTGCTTGCCGCTCCTGTGGAGGACCATGCTGCCGCTGCCGCTGCCAATGTCACCTGCGCCGACCATTTCGGTGATGTCTTCAATGCCGTTCCAGTCGCCGCCCTCGCCGCCCTCGCCGCCCTCGCCGCCGCCGCTCCCTCGCCAGACTCTCCAAAGGGCAAGCCCAAATCCGACGTCTGGACCATCTGGATCTCGGACAAGCTCAAGGACAAGTTCCACGAGCTCAAGGCCCTCGGCTATGACAAAAGGACCCACGCCGATTTCGTTGAAATGCTTCTGGACAAGTTTGCGCATTTGGTGCCTGCCTCTCTCGCCGCAAAGTCCTCGCTCAAGAGCCATACGGAGGACAGCGTCCAGCATCCTGCATGCGTTGCCAAGCTTCCTGTGACCATCGCCCCCAGCCCTGCTTCGAGTGTTGCCTCTCCGTCTAGCTGCCAGCCCATTACCACGACAGGCTATCGACCCATCGCCCCGGCTTCCCAAGAACACCTCCCGACTTGCTTCCAGCCCTCTGTCGAGCCTCCCCACTCGAACGGTCAGGAGGCCACTCCGGGCCCAATGCTGACAACACTGTTTGACTCGAAGGAGATGTACTCCAAGGAATACGCGACCTTTTGCCCTCAGTTCGCCGATTATGGCTTTGCTCCAAATATGCTCGACTTCCAGCCAGCATCGCTCATCCAAACGGCCCCAGACAGCCAAATCGTCCATGACTTCTCGACGGGTGTCCCGGCCGATGCGATCATCGCAGCGTCGCCTGTGTCTGCAGTGATGCCCCCGTTTTCGATCCCGGACATCAACACCATTTGGGCCGAGCCAACCAGACCCCAGTTCCAGCCTCAATTCCAGCCCATGGTGTCTGCCCCCTCCTCCGTCAACGCCAACACGGTGGACAAGGATCAATACGAGCGCATCCACCAGCTGATGCAGAATGCCAATGCCAACCAAACCCCGCCCGAAGAAGAGTCTCTTGCATATGTCCCGCCCAACAACATCGTGTCTGGATGTGGCCTGTTCGACTCGGCCTCGTCCGGATATCTCCCGACTGCCCTTGCGAGCATGCCCATCGCCAACATGAGCTTGAATGCGCCTCTGGTTCAGGCGGTCCAGCCCATCAATGCGCCCGGCTTTGCCAACTCTGCTCTGCCCATCAATAGCCAGTACTCCTTCAACAGTTTTTCCGTCGCCGATCCTGCCATGTTCCGTCAAACCGCAGAAATGTCCAATCCCACGATGACTACCGTTGCTCAGCTTCCTTCGAGCAGTATCCTTGGCTCGACCGCTAGTCCGTTCCTCCCGGCTTCGACCTTTGTGTCGCCCCTCTCGACCTACGAAGGATTTTATGACGAGATCATACACCATCCTGCCAAGCGCTGCAAAACCTCTCCTTCGTTTTACTGCTCTCCGCCTTCCTCGACTCTTTCTTCGCTGCCTTGCACCGGCATGACCCAGGCCAATGTCCCCAATCCTGCGGCCTCGGCGATTCTAGCCGATTCTTTTGTGTCCTCCACGTCCTCCACGCCCTCTGCCGCTCCCCTGCTCTACGTTGACCCCCAGAACCAGCTGGCCGACCCTGCACTCTTTGATGGCTACTATCCATTTACTTTCACTGAATCTAGTTATTTAGGCGATGCAACTTTTGCTGTCCAGTCTTTGCCCGCAGAGCTTGATGGTTCCTTTGCCAACGGCCATGGCTTCGACCCCAGCTTCCTTCCGTTTCCCTCGCGGACTCTGAGACGTACCCACATTCTTTGTTTGTGCTTATTAGTTTATCCGCAAGAGCTTTGGAGGGATCGTTGTCCCGGCAGATAGTCAGAATACCCGATGACGGCGCATCATGCTGTCTCGGACTCTTGACCACAGTGTCCGCAAAATGGAAATGGAATGCCCTGTTTTTACAGTTGATACTTGCTTTCTTTGGGTGCATATGTGCACATGTCCATGGTCCAGCATGGATCATTTCCTTGGCCATCCAGCTGCAAGAACACCAGCTGACCTGGCCGCATGGCGTGGATCTGCGATAACAGCGCAACATCATCTTCGTGCACACGCTGGCAATGGTGCCCGAGTTGAGGTCTCCCTGATGAGACCGGTGTATTGACCATGGCCAGTTGAACATGGACTCTCCAAGCACTTGATACCAAAGCGGAAACATGAGTGTCGCAAGCGATACACACAGCCACTGCAGAAACAGAACGGAACAGAGCCGGTTGAGAGCCAGTCCCGATCCCATCGCAGCCACCACGACCTCGAGTCCAACGATCCACAGGGCGCATGGTCTCGACCACAGATTGATGGCCGACTCGGTTGACAATCGAAGTGCTGTTGTTGACTTGAGAGTGCAATCTTCAATACACCCGCTCGATCTCCTGCAAACGATCGACTGACACACCGAGATCATGTTCCGCGAGGCATTGCCATCTTGACGGAAGTGTGGAGCATTCGCTCTACTTGCTGGACAGACTCACATGGCGAGGCCCTCAACATTGATGTCGATATTGAGAGAGTCGGGGCAGGCGAGTCGGTTCGGTACATATCCCTTCCCCTGTTTCCAGGATGCATTCCCAAAGGCAATCACCACTACGGTCTCCTTTGGTGCCTGGTCGATGACTCGCTTGCACATCTCGTGGACAGTGCGCTGTCGCTTGCTGTGGAGATCGAGTCGCCTGAATCGCCGTCGCCGGGTCAGGCTGAAGTACAGCTGTTTCTCCAGCATGTCTCCATCGAACACATGGCGATTGTATTGCAGGAAGGAAGCCACCCCGGGGATCTTGGGACTTGGTGTGGTGCTCATCCATTCCTGCAGACCAAATGCCCACATTGGCGTCCTTGATTCAATGCCAGAAGCACATCATGCAAGTGATCCATTTGTGTCCATCTGGTCATTGAATGCAAGCGATGGCTCTCAGTGCAGCGATGCGGAAACCAATGGTGGTGTGTTTGACCATGAATGCGATGAGTGGGTGGGTGTATTCAGGTTAAAAACGGGGGTGTCCCATTTCATTTTGGAAACGCTGTATCAGCATCTGAGGTTCGATGAGAAGTGGGGTGTGGTTTGCACTTTGCAGACCCGCCTCTGTGGTCCGGCATCTCCGAGTTTGCTCCCTGTGCTCGGAAGAACATATCGTCTGATTAATCGGACGAAATCAACGCGAGGCTCTATGAGAATCGACTAGTCCCGTTTCGACGGGTATTCTCATATCCCTTCCAGGCGAATGTGCAGGTTTGGGGCAAAGTACGACTGACTCTGCAAGCATCTGGTGGCCATGTGCCTGGAGCATGGGTGTGCTGTAGATCGAGACAGCAAAGTAGCCGTCGTTATCTTCAAAGAACTCGCCAAAATAAGGCCACAGCGACAGCCAGTACCGGCTCGCTCGATGCCACCAGCATGTACGTGGCGTAGTCTACTGCAGAGTAGACTTGGATGGCGAAGGCGA
Source organism: Polychytrium aggregatum (assembly GCF_025602895.1). Classification (NCBI taxonomy): domain Eukaryota; kingdom Fungi; phylum Chytridiomycota; class Chytridiomycetes; order Polychytriales; genus Polychytrium; species Polychytrium aggregatum. Next base: position 346,573 of record NW_026516243.1, read on the forward strand.
TGGCCATTACTGCTTTGGAGGCGCTGATCTGCTGGGTGTGAAAACCTTCATTCCATCGATGATGCGATTTCTGGTACGAGGGGAACGAGTATGCAGTCAGAGTGTACCTCGAGCGCATTCGTGAATGAATAAAACGACTCAATCGCACCATACCCATGTGTCGCTGTCTGAGTCTGTGTGTGGCAGTGCAGCTTGCTCGAGTGCAGAATGTGTGAGTCGCTTGAATCGAACATTGCCACAGAGAGATGAAAAGAAGTCACCGACTGTCCCAGGAATCATGGATACAATGCTGACGAGTGATACTGGAGCGGCGCAGGGCGGGAGTGAAGGAGCGACCTTCTCTAGGAAACGCTCACCCATGACACCAGTGAGGATCTTTGGGGGGGGATGCAAAAACCCCACGTCTCGCATGGATTCAAAGCCGAGACCCAGGGCATTGCCACACGTAATAATCAAAACCAGTGTTCAAGCACTCAAGTCAGCCCGATCGACTGGAATGCCACCAAGGACGTCTTATTACTTCGACTATGAAAGCGATGATGTCGACTCATGGGAATGCCGAATGCGGTGTGAACGCTGCGTGGTCACCAAGATCGATGGTCGACGCTGCACCCGCACGACCTGTATTGGGGTCAAGTATTGCTACTCCCATCTGGCGACGGTGAAAAACCTGCGCATCGACGACTCCACCATCCCAGGCGCAGGAAAGGGGTTGTTCGCATACAAGCATGTGTCCGCGAGTGTGTACGATGACGGTGAGCGCGAAAGACTCGAGAATGCAGTCCTGTTCAAGAGAGGCCAAGTGATCATCGAGTACGATGGGCAGCCCATCCCTGGCCAAGAAAGACAGAGCCGATACGGAAACACCAACGCCCCATACCTCGTTGAACGCCGAATCGGGCTCAACGCGGGACGATACGAAGACGGTGCATGTCGGAGAGGAATCGGAACTCTCGCCAACCACTCGGACGACACCAACGATGTCAACGCAAAGCTCGCCCAGGATAGGGGAGTCGGAGTGGTGCTGAGGGCACTGCGAGACATTCATAATGGAGAAGAGATATTTATTGATTGCGGGAGTGCCTTTGGGCTGGACGAAGAAGATGCCGTGTTTGGTACGAAGCGCAAGACCAACACACGCGAGCGACTTGCACGAAGCAGGACATGATTTGGGGGTGTCGGGCCTGGTACTCCATCGTCCTCGACAGGGGATCATCAGTGCGCTCTCGCTTCTCTCGCAATGGCAGGCAAGTGATTCGAACTCCCCATTGGGCTCATACTGCTGGAGCAGCCTGAGTGTCGTCTTGAGCACCACCATGGGGCAGTCGCCGTGATCGGTCGTGAGAGCTGGGCTGGTTTTCCTGACCAATGCAAAGTGTGGGTTCATGCCACTCGGGTTGGCGGGTTGCTTCGAAAAGTCAGCCAGGAAACGAAGTGACCATGCTGCCAACGGCCTTCTTGACGAGACACAGCAGATCCTCCTTGCCGTCGAGTTACTTGTCTCCTAGCCAGAACAAGACGAATATCTGGGTGCATGAGGCAAAGATCAAGCACAGGCCAGGAAATCCAGCAGGTACTCGAGGACATCCATTACACCCCACATTCCCGGACAAGAAGCACACCACTTTCACTGTGGATGCACAATCGGTATAGTCGTCCAAATACTCTAGCGAGAATGCAAAGGGAAGAGTGGAGGCAAATCTATCACCAGCACGAGCGGGACGGGTCTGCATGGTCATCAAGTCGAGCACGGTGCCATCGTTGAATACCACTGAGTTAGTGGCACTGTTGATCTTCTGCTGCAACCAGGCACTCTTGTGGGAAGGTGTGATCATTTGTCTCCACTCATCTGCATGTGTCTTGACGAATCTGCGATACAACGTTGGAGCCAGCATCATCCCCGCACTGCACACCTCGGCAACATGGGGGAGCAACTCCAGGCGATCGCGATAGACTGCCAAGGCAGAATGACCAATGCTCTGGAAGGAACCGCTGGGATCGACAAAGATGGCCTTGAATGCCTTGAGATGCGGGGCGATACGCCAAACTCCATTGGAGTCGCAGACCAGGCACGCTTCTCATCGAGCCCAAAGAGGAGGAGACTTGATCATTGTCCAGCACAACCATGAAGATACCCTCTCGCATCGCATCTTCCATCGCATATCGCAATGAAAGCCTCCTTCATTTGGGGCCTGGGTCGGGGAAGCACCAAAGGGGACACCATCGCTATCGGCGCGGGCCCACAGCGCAATGAGGCGATCAGACCCGGAGGACATGTTGAGGATGTGGGATGGGTTGGATCTCTGAGCACTGGTGGAGAGAGAGAATGAGATCTGGCCAGGGCATTCGAGGATGTTGCCGCGCCATGATCGATCAGCCCGAACGGCCATGAAAGTCGCAGTTTCGAATGTTCAATCGGGGTAAAATCATGATGAACAGCCCGAAACATTCCATATGGACAGCCGAGAACAGCCGGGGAACAAGCTTCTACAGCCGAGCTCACCAACCACACCAATACCATTGAGAGAGGATGGATGGCCCGTTACTGGCGACAACACATGGAAAGCGGGTATGGGCTGGATGGGTGATCGAAGAGGAATCGAACCTGCGACCATGGCATATCAATCCGGCTCCATTGACACTGGCTGGATCCCATTCGAGCCAGCACGAGGAACAAGGTTTGCCCAGCCCGATTTGGCATAGGCTGCGCTCGTATGTTGCGCACCTGACACCTGTGTCTCCCACATGATACCAGGTGGCGCGGCCAGTGCTTTGCTTCGCTTTCTTTTGCCGGCGTCTGACTTGCTTTTCCAAAAATTCCATCGTCGTCTCCTGTCCATCTCCAACATCCACTTGCCTCCAATCCTGTCTCCGTCAACATGGCCAGCATGATCGAGTCTGCTTCAAACACGGCATCATCTGCCACTCAGCAATCACAAGCTGAAGCCAGAACAACCTCGTCGATGCCCGATATCGCCCAGTACTCACTGGAACACAACCCAGATATCTTTACAATCGTCTGTTGCAACGACAGCTTTCAGCTCGCCCTTGATTTGAACACAATCAAGACCCTGCTCCGAGTGTGTAGGCATGCCCGACCCCTCCTGAGCTCCAAGCTGCCTCGCTTCCATAGCTGGTGTCAGAAGGCAGAACTGTGCAATCCAGACGGACAGCTATGGATCGGACTCACACCGAGCGACCAGATTGCCCTCTCCCTACACTGCAAGAATCCAGACTCAGCTGACCGGTCCTGGCTTGAAGATCAAGCCGATAAGGGCAATGCCGCTGCTTCCTATTTCCTGGCAAGGATCCTCCAAGTCGATCTCGACCAATGGAGAGTGAAATGGCCCAAGCGGCGAACCATCAAGCCGGAAATCTTCCAACACTTGCTGAATGCAGCCAAAACCAACCATTCAATGGCCCAGTCCCGCCTGGCCGAGTTTTATCACGATGAAAATTTCTACCATCCCGTTCTCTGTATCGACTCGGCCCAGGCCCACGTCCAAGCTTTCGAGTTATATAGAAATCTTGCAGTGTGCGGAATCACCCAGGTTCAACTTGCTCTAGGTCGATGCTACGAGAATGGCGACGGTGTCGATCAAGATTACAACACAGCCATCGAGTGGTACTCCAAGGCCGCAGATCAAGGCAGTGAAGACGGCCGTCTCCATATCGTGTTCCTCCAGGCCTGGTTCTCGTTCATCGGTCATAGTGTCGAACAGAGCGACGCCGACGCCTTCAACTACTGGCAGGAAGTCAGCACCAAGTCCACCGATCCAGTCATCAAACCCATCGCAACGCACATGGTCGGATGGATGCACTACCTCGGCCGAGGCAGCCAGCGTGACCAGCTGAAGGGAATCACGATCATCCGCAAGAACGAATCGGATGAGTTCAACCTTGGAGAGAACGAGTGCCTTGCTGCTTGGGGGATGACCCCTTGCCACTCGCCAGCTACTGGAAAGTTCTTCGAGTTGTGCCAGTTTGGATCGGATCGTGACTGGCTGTGCAGACATCTCGAGGCTGTGTGTCTGTTCCATGGATTCGGAGTCGCTGAAGACCAGAAGAAGGCGGCGGTCATCTTTGAGCAACTCGCCAACGACGACCACAGTGACAGTCAGTTATGGATTGGAGCGTGCTATTTGTGTCAAGCGGGAGTATCGGGGGACCACGACAAGGCATTCGAGTGGTATTGCAAGTCAGCCAACCAAGGCAACCCGTACGGGCAGTGGAAGCTTGGTGAGTCCTACTGCTATGGAAACGGAGTCACCCAGGACTTCACCAAGGCAGTCGAGTGGTATCGCAAGTCGGCCGAGCAGGGCACTCAAATGGGACAAGAAGCGCTCGGTCACTGCTATCAAAATGGTTATGGTGTCCACGAGAACATCGACACCGCCGCCTTCTGGTACCGCAAACTCGCTGACCAGGGTTTCCATTGGGCCATCGACAGCCTCAAGGCACTCGGCAAGTGGCCCTGACCCCCCGAGTTCCACTCCCGAACAACAAAATCGCAAGACTGAACATGCAAGCCAAAACAGCCAGCATACTGCACCCCACACCCATCACAAACACAATTATACCAAAGAGTGGACTTGCAAAGTTGCTCCGATCAATCGCTAAGTGATGTTGTATTTGACATCCGATACATCCAATACATCCAATACATCCAATACATCCAATACATCCAATACATCCAATACATCCAATACATCCAATACATCCAATACATCCAATACATCCAATACATCCAATACATCCAATACATCCAATACATCCAATACATCCAATACATCCAATACATCCAATACATCCAATACATCCAATACATCCAATACATCCAATACATCCAATACATCCAATACATCCAATACATCCAATACATCCGATACATCCAATACATCCAATACATCCAATATACAATAGTGCTGCCCATATCCGTTGCTCATATTGATTGATAGAAGGATCCCATGATTCGACAACAACAACTCGACCGCTACAATCGATACTCGTTCTGCAACCATGGATGGTGGAATCGAGGATGGTGTCTCCAAGGAGCACACCATCCGAGAGATCCTGAAGAACGAAGGAGTCGACTTCATCGCAATTCAGGAAACGAAACTGGCACCGGAAGCGCGGAACCCCTTGGCCAAGGTCACAGCCCATGAGGCCCGTCGAACAGACAGCCTGGGCGGTGGACTGGCGCTGGTGTTCAACCCCGAGACAATCGATCCCGACGACCTGAACATCGAAGAGACCGACGAGGGAAAGCTGTACACGTGGACCAGGTACGGCACCAGAACATACATCGGAAACTTTTATATCCCCCACCCGGTGAAGACCGAAGAGTTTGCGCAAGCGGTACAGTCGATTGAAAAGTATGCGCGGATGCCCAATGCCCAAGTCATCGTGATGGGAGACTTCAACCTGTCGCTGAGCGACCTCAACGGCGGAAGGGTGATAAACAGAGCCAAGGAGACCGCCCTCACGACCACCCTGCGGAGAGCCAGGATGAAAATCATCCCACCGGCAGCGATCCCGACCCCAACTCGGATCCGGGGTAACCGAAGATCGACCATCGACTATATCTTTGTGTCGGAAGCGGAAGCCAACAACGACCCGCTCCTCAAGGTGGACATTGAAGGACAATACCTCATATCCGACCACCGCCTGATCTGGACCACTGTGAAACTCACGAGGAGTGTGTACCCAAAAGCCGACAACTGGCAGTGGAACCTCAGACTCCTCGAGAACCCGGAGGTCTGGGAAACGTACAAGTGCGCCATTGAGCGAGTCAGCGGCCTAGTCTTAAACGAGATAGAGAGGCTCCTCCAGCCCATCCACGACGGCACCGAGATACCCATCAGCCAGGCGGAAACACAACTGGCCATGGACCAAGCATGGGAAGTCATCAAGAATGCAATCAACACGGTGGCAGATAGCGTCCTGGGTCGATATTCGGCCAAGACGGCGACGAGGGTGTTCAAGACCTTCGTTCGGCCCATGCTCGAGTATGGACTGACCCTCGAAGTGCTCACGAAGCAGCAAGCCGTGATACTCAGACGAGCACAGATGCACTGTCTGACCCGACTCTTCAGAGTGGTGCGGAACACATCCTACGGAGCGATGCACCTCGGATGCGGACTCATCACCCTGCCCAACCGCCTCAAGCAGCTGGCCCTCCAGAACCGAGCCGTCTGGGAAGACCGTCTGGACCACAACGACAAGATGGTCTCGATGGTGTTGAGATATTCCCGCATCCAGCCCAGTCTGATGGATGCATCCCTCGGCTCCCAGTTCTACCTCGACGAGTACTGGCGGCAGCTGATCGTGCTGAAAGAACAGTGCCAGCCGGACTACCCGATGAAGGAGCTGTTCAGGAACGGTTACTACCAGCTCACAGGACCACCAGTCAAGCTGCAGATTCACATCGATGACGCGCAAGGCTTCGACAGGTCAAAGGGACTGACTTCGGCCCGCACCGTGACGACGACCATGTCGGGACTGTGGGCCGAGCGAGGGCCCAAGAGAGATCGATACTATCACAACATGATGGTAAGATGGACCCTCGGTGCCTTCCCCGGACACCCATATGGCCACTATCGGCTGTGCATCTCCTGCACGAAGAGCCGAGGAGAGTTTGTCGCGATGTGCCAGACCCATACCCAGAGCTGCGACAACCCAAGTGGCAAGAAAGTGACACCCTGGCTGACCAGGAGAAGCATCTCATTCAGGATCAAGGGAGTGTCCGGCTGCCAAACTCTCGCTGGCTGTGTGTATCCCCAGTAGCACGGGCTTCCTTTCTCGCTGCTTATCCGAGGGACATCAATCCTGGCACGGCCTCCCCAGTCACTCCATTCTTGCATCCTGCGATCTGGAACCCCCTGATCTGGAACCCCTGATCTGGTTCTGTGGGTCGTGGTTGGAATGCGGCTCCGTTGCCAGGGGCAGCCAAGCCACACGCCAGCCCACCACTTAAAATCCGCGCCCGCTTCCCGCAGATGCCTCGTTTCATTGCAGCGAGATCTCCCTTTCCTGGGCCTCCGCCTGCTTGTGCAAGTGGTAAGTTTGCCTGCCACATTGGCTCTCTCTCTCTCTGGTTTCAACCGAGCCGCTCTGCAGCCAGCTGATGACCAAATAATCTGCAATACCGAGGTCATTTTGGCTGTGGCAAGCCGGTCGAGACGGTTGGATATTTGGTTCGCCGCCCTCCCTGCAAAACTGCCCAGTCGCTATGAAGACTCACCAATACATTACACTTGATCTGATGGCTGACCAGTGTGCAGCGTCTTTTTACTTCCTGGTGTCCCCTGCTAACAGTCACATCCGTCTCACTCGCTGCTCCTAGGTCCTTGGTATGCAACGATGGAGTGCGCTGAGGTTGAATCGGGCTAGATCGAGCTGGATCGGGCAGGTGGAGGGGAGTGAGGCTGAGGCGTCGGCATGGTGCGCAAGAGTGAGCCGGAAATCCCTGTTTGAAACATGGCCGGCGGTCTGAATATACACCGATTCATCCATGGCAATGTTCCGAAGCTTTGGGCCTGGAATCGCAACATCCGGTGACTGGGAGCCAAATGGTCGCTCGTATGATGTGCGAGATCGGTGTTTTCAGGATCGACTTCTTATTCCCAGACACGGTTGTTGATAAGCGAGTCTCCGTCGACGGCCGATGGTAACGGCGCTTACGGGGTTGGTGGAGGAGAGCTGCTCCATCGCAGCAGACGTTGCCAGCCCGGAAGCCTTGCTGGCCTGTGCAAGCCTTATTCGATGGGTTTGAGAATCCGATTTGGCTTTTTCTTGGGCACCGGCGCTGGCGAAAGTGTGGAGTGTGGACGGAGTCAGACTGGGACCGATCGCATGGCTGCTGTTGGGTCAATGGCGAGGTCGCCGCGGCCGATACGTACCATGGTCGTTCTCTCGCACGTAGAACCGCCGCAGCATCATGATGGCTTCGTCTCGCAGAAAGCCTCCTTCGGAGGGATAGGGCGGATCGTCGCCGACGGGACTGCGATGGCCGGCGGATTGGGTCGTCGGCCGAGTCAGCACACAATGAGGAGACAGCCGCAAGGAAGACAGCCGAGCCATTGTAGCAGGCAAGTGCAGCAGGGTGAGCGAGCAGGTCAAGCCATCCCGATTGACAGCAGAGCCAGAACAACAGGACAGGACGCCGCTTACTCTTGGTGGATTCGGAAAACGCTGCCGTTGCCGCCAAACTTGTCATTGCCACATCCATAGTAGACCCGCTGAATGCCCAGCTGACGCAACGCAGAGGCACACATCAGGCACGGCTCGACGGTGACGTAAAGGACGCAGTCGTGCAAGACGTCGATGGGATGGCTCTGGCGGATGCGGTCGATGGCGACAAGCTCGGCATGCCGGGTTGCGTTGTAGGTCTCGTTGGTCTCGTTGCGACCGCTGCCGATGACCTGCTGGCTGGGAAGGTCGAAGAAGACGCAGCCCACAGGCACTTCGCCCATGTTGTATGCCTCTTCGGCCTGGACATGGAATGGCGACATCAGACGATGCTGCGGCGATCTTGTGCGGGGCAATCAAGCAAACAAGCAGACAGCGACGGCAACTCGATCTGGGTGCATGTTGGATCTGGCGATGCCTGTGCGAATCGAGCATACCAGCGCGAGGGCTTCCCGCATCAGGCTGACGTGGCGGTCCTCGAGCGATGCATCGGACTGCATGGGGGTGCCAGAGATGGGACGGTGATGGCGATGGCGATGGCGATGGTGATGGTGGTGGTGATGGATCTGGGAACGAGACACGATGGAGGCCCAACCGGGACGAGTTCCACGTGGAACAAAGCCAGGATGGCTTGCACGTGACACACTGCCTCGGCGAGAGCCACAGCGAGAGCCACAGCGAGAAGACAGGGGCCAAAGGGGGCACACAGACGCGAGGCGGGGTCACACGGGACACGACCGGGCAGCGGGCTTGTGCAGACCCAGCGCGGGCCGGGTGCCACGGGGCAGCGGGCGCCCCCGGCCGTGTGACCGGCGGCCCAGGCGGTTGGTGGGTGCGCGCCGCCCAAGGAGGCTGCTGCGCACGGCGGCACCGACACAGACAGTGTGTGTGTGGTCAGCTGGACGGCTGCCTTGCCAAACCGGGGACGCGCACTGCCTGTTGGGGCAACGTGGCTGGTGGGCGCGGTCGCACGAGTGTGTTGAGTTGTGACGAACACACTGCTGTGGTGCGTTGCACATTGCATCCACATATGTCTGGCATCATGTCGTTTCCGCATCGATATTGCACATGCATTTGCATTTGCATATGCATATGTATATATAATCAATATGCACTTGCTGCGCTCCATAAATATATCATTTTATCGATATCCCGTCGTCGGCTCCAGCCCCAGCCTGCCCCGCACGCCCTTGTCCAGCCCATCTGCCTCTCTCTGTTCGCTGTTGGTGCGCCCGGCCTTGTCTGCGCGCCGCCCCTTGTCGTCGGCTCTCCCGTGCTCGTCCTTCTCGCCGCGCTCGCCATCGCACCGTCCATATATTCCTGGCTCGGCGATCGCTTCCCCCCCTGCACGCTCCGTTACCGCTCGCACATACCCCCCGCCTCGGCTCGCCCTCCGCCATGTCCACCGAACTCGCCCAGCTCGTCTATGAACAAAAGGCCGGCAACTTCCTCTCTGTCGCCTTTGCCAACTACAAGCTTCTGCTCGTGCTGATCGACGACGATGCCTACAGGTATCTTCTCCGAGACCTCCTCGAGGTAGGTTCGCTGTCCACGCATCCGAGATCCGCCATCCGGGATCCGCCATCGCATCTTTTCCAGCCCAGTGCCTCCTGTCCCTCAGGCGAGACCGGATCGGTGCTGTGTGCCTTGCGGTCTGGCGACGAGTGTGCCAACAGCGAAGCCGCCGTTGAATGCCATCGTGTGGCTGCCGTTTGACAATCCGCACTTTCGATCTGCCAGGTCTACAAAACCTTCGAGGAGGAGTATGAGCTCCATCTGGGCCACATTAGCAACCCCAAAGACTGCCAATGTGCTTGCCTGCGCGAGCCCTGGATCGGCGAGGCCCTGAAGGCTGCCTGGGCCCCAACTCTCAAGCGTGCTGGTCGTCTCGAGTCGGACGTTGTCCACTTTTTCAAGAAGAAGGACTACCGCACCGTCCAGGTCTCGAAGGAAGTCCGCGAGCATGAGGTGCGTCTTATCGTCCACTTTTGGCTCGAGCCTGCTGAGGAAATCGGTCGGAGGGGCATAGCTCGTCTGCGGGCAGATTCGTTTCGTCATCCTACTTTTTGCTCTGAGCAGATGTCGCTCGTTGAGAGAGAGAGAGAGAGAGAGGGAGGGAGGTGTGCCGATCCTGGCGGCTGGCCTCAACGGCTTTCGGCTTGGTGCTGCGTGCCAGCGCCTTTGTTCCCTGGGACTCATCCATCGGATTCTCTCCTGCAGATGGCTGTGCGTGAAATCAGCGTCAAAAACCCCGAGTACCTGGTCATTTTCCCATTCGTCATGTACGCAGGCGAGCTGTTTTGCACGCATCCCGGTGCGCCTACGGTCTTCATCCGCCGGGCTGTCGACTCGGGCTGCAGTTTCCGATCATTCCATCCCGTCTAATCTCATCTCCGAACTCGGCCTGCATCATCAGGTACTCCGAGACCACCAAGGGCGAGAACCTGGTCCGCTCCTTCCTCTTCCGCACCCTCTTTGGCTGCACCGCGGCCTACCCCTTCGACGGCCCCCAAAAGGATTCCACCAAGGGCGCCGCTTTCTTCGAATACAACATGAACCTGGCCCAGGTCCAGGCGGAGCGACAGAGCCTCATCACCAAGCTCAACTCGATCAAGGTGCCCCAGCAAGTCGTCCCGACCTTGGTTTCCCAGGCCAAGGCTCTTGCCGAGCGTAATCTCGCTGTCAAGCACAGCGCCCGGTACTGGACCGTCTCTCTGGTCATCTTCTCGGCCAAGGCCATCTTCTACACCATCATCCTGATCATGTTCACCATTCCCCTGTGGGTGCCCCGCTACTGGCACTGGATGGAGAAGAACGGCTACCACAACCACGACCACAGCGAGCTCTAAAGCCGTGCCCTTCCTCGCTCTCCAATCTTTCCCTGTCTTGTGCCTCTTCCCTTTTCTCGGGGGCCCACCCGGCCGGCGGTCTATGGCGCTTCCCGCCGCTCGGGGCCTTTCGCTCCCCGTTGCTTTTCATGTACATGACCTGTTGCCTCACTTTGGAGCAGCTGTCCTGCCGCCTCCCTGGCCTGATTCTTCTGTGTGCTTCCCCTCTCCGTTCTTCTGGCGACATTCAATCGCCATTGCTGTGTTATTTGCCTCTCCACCTCTCAAAGTTCACCTCCGCGTTGTCGGAGGTCTGTCGCACCTGTCTATGTACAGGACCACCTGGCGAGCGAGTCGCAATCTTCTCTCCAGTGTCCTGAAGCCGCCCCCTGTTGTTCGTCTGCGGAACGTAAGTTGGGGGAGGCGATCCCCGGGATTCATCAAAGAATAAAGCTGACTTTCGGTACATATTCTGTATCAGACACGCTCGCGCTGCCCATGCATCCCTGCGGGTCATGAGGAGCTGGATCCAATTGGCATGCACAGCCCTCGGCTTTGAACAGCGCACGCTGCCCATAACGGCAGCAGATGGTGTACTGAAGGACCCAGCCGAGCCATGGCCACAAACAACCAACGATCCTCGCAAACCCAATCCGAAATCACCGAGAACACAATCCAGGGCCATCCAACCGTACCGTCACCGGGTCCATGTTGGCTCCTCCGTGTCTCTCGATCTCACTGCCCCAGCCCCAGCCGCTTTCCTTGTCGATAGTGCTGCTGTGCGTTCAAGGCAGCCTCGAACTGCTTCTCCAGGTCATTTTGGATCTTTTGGCCGTAGCTTGAGTCGATGGCCGTTGTTCCGGCGGTGTTGCTCGTGGCCTGCGATGCGTTGGTGGAGTCGCTGTGCTTTTTGGCACCCAGCAACCGCATGAATTTCTAAACACCGACGGAAAATGGGGAGTGAAGTTAGAAGCGAAGCCGAGGCAAGGCGAGCTTCATATAGTGTCAACCACCAGCAGATGCACTCGGACATTCCCGCGCAACCGAACAGCTCAAGATACCCACGTTCTTCCGGGCCTCGTCGCCATCAAACGATGCTTCTGACCAGTTGTTCCAGCTTGGCTTTGTTGCTGTTGTCTGTAGGTAAGCGAGTCAATAGGACATGGTACGTCAAACAACAAAGGAAGGCTCTGGCGGGGCCGAGATCGACTTGCTCCCATTTCTGAGACACTGTCCGCCATCAGATTGGCACAGAGCCTCTCAATCCGAATGTAATGTGCACCGCTGTGGAGTAATGCCCACCTGTGTCGGTGCGCTCGTTGGCTGGGGTGCAGAGGAGGAACCCGCTTGTCGTTCGCTTGCCGGGGACTGACTCTCGGATCCGTTCCTGGTGTCGCTATCAGCGCTGTCCTTCTTCTTCTTCGATATGACGGGCTTGGCTTCTTTGTTCTGCTTGTCGGAGCGGCGCTTGCTCGGAGACTGGCGCTCGCTGTCGTCGTCGGACTCTACATCTGAGGGCCTTGTGTCTTTCTTTTTGCCTTGCTTATCCTTTTTATTGTGAGTTTTCTGATCCTTCGCACTCTTCTGGTCGGTCGTTTTCTTGCGAGGCTCTTCCGGGTCGGACGGCTCGGGATTATCATCGGCTGAAACGTGTTCCTTCTTCTTATCCTTCTTGACCTTCTCTTCCGCTTTCTTGCTCTTCTTCTCCTTCTTGCGATCTCCGTCGACCTCTTCAGCTAGTTCCGATTCGCCCGAGACGTCGTCGCTCTTGTTGCTCTTCTTGTCCGCCTTCTTGGTCTTCTTGTCCTTCTTGATCTTCTTGCTCTTGGCTGCGATCTCCTCGGCATCACCGGTTTGATTCTTGCGCTTCATCGCTTTGCTTTCCCTTTCCTCTTCCGATGGCGGACTGTCGTCATGCTTGCCCGATTTGGCCTTTGCAGCTAGTGACTCTTCGTCATCCTTGGGGCCCTCCTGGACCGACTCGCTCTTGGACGAGCTCTTTTTCTTCTTCTTGGGCTCGTCCTTGGCTGCATTTTTGCGCTTGCCCTTGATGGTGTCGTCGCTGCTGGCTCTCTGTGCGCTCGAGTTCGCCATTGTGCCGGGTGATGTCGTCGGGCTGTCAGCGGGATCCTCGGCCGTCTTGGACTTTCTTGCCTTCTTGCTGGGCTTGTCAGCCATGTCGGGCGAAATGACGTTCGAGGATCGAGTGCAGATCGCAGCCTCCGCCGTTTCGCCGCGCCCTGCCATCTGGATCGCATTTTTCTGTCTCGTTTGCGGACCGTCGCACAAGATCACTTGAACCAGCAACACCGATCTCTCCAGCGATCCCAGCAGGGGGAACACTCACTTGCTGCCTCTGGTGCACCACCCTCTCGTGCACCACCCACTCGTTTCCGGAAGCACACCAAGCGTAGTAATACTGTTTAGAACGGTCGTCGCATGTTACATCCAATTCACATCCGTCAAGCACACACGTCGCTCGGGCAGAGGGGCCCGGGCAGAGGAAAGCCCATGTGCCATCGGCCGGCACTCGGCTGGGCCGCCCAGCCGGGCATTCAGTTGGCATACTTGGTCGTCCATTCGCGAGCTGTTCTCGCCAAGCACACCGACACAAACGTATGAGTTGCAGTTAGCGGGTGGCGGCATTCAAACCAGGCCAAGTAATGCTCCGCCAGTGTGGACGGGCTATGCGACACCGCACTGACTTGCCCAGCACAGCAAGGACATCCATCCCAAGATCAGCCACCGTTTGGCGGCTCTCGACAGCCGCGGCCAAGCATACGCACCAACAGCAATCGCGGCCTTCTCGTTCTCCTTCCAGTGTTGGGCTACATCGTTGGCAAGCGGATCATCTGCAGTCGAGTGAAAGTTGAACGGTGGGAAGTGCTGGGTGAATACGGGAGCGCCGACCTCTATGATGGGTCGACCAGGATTGCCAGCGACAGAGCTGTCGGAGGGTACCGATTCAAGATAACGGCAGCCGGAAGAGCAGTCACAAAACCAACAGAAATAGCCGTCACAGCAACGGCAGCCGCAGAAACAACAGCAGAAGCCAGCACAGCAGCAATCGACAAATTGCAAGACGCACCAGGGTTGGGGGCCGAGAGCAGTGCCTGTATTGAGAGAAGCACCGTTCGGATCTGCAGGGCAGGGGACCACTTGTCTAGTGTCCAGTCGCAAAATGAGTTGGAGAGCATAGATCAGAGGCTGCCGTTGGTCCGACATGATCGCAAATCCATGGAATCCATGTTTGTCGCCCCTCCAAAGGGGTGGTTTTCCGGCTCCACTAGCGATCGTTTGCTCAAGCCCAAGAGGCCAGAGATATGCCTTCGCGCATCCCAGCGGGGCCCGCGATGATCTGCGGCACATACCCTTCAAGATGTCCAGACAGATGCGTCCCAGCTTGTCGATGTTGGGATGGTAGATCTTGGTCAGAAACCGGACCTTGGGAGGCGCCATGGGATAGTCCTCAGGCAGAAAGAGCTCGAGCTTGAAAGATCCGCCTTGAGGATGCGAGAACAGCAATGCATATCAGTAGGTGGAAAGCAGGGGGAATCTGAGAAGATCATCGGCGCTACACTGCCCGGTGCATGGCGTGAGTAGGGCCTTCTGCGTTTGGGCGCATCTGCCTGTCTGTTCCTAATGGGCCCGTGCCTGCTCTGCTGCTTTTGCATCCAAAGCCTCGTGGCAGATCGAAGGGTCAAGAGCCACATGCCCCATGCCAACACATATATCGATGGCTCCGAACTGGGCGCGCCATATTCTTCCATACAATCGCTGATCTCGCTCCAAGGAAGATCCTTGAGAGAGATGGCTCGGCGGCGCGACAGCGATACACGGAGCCAAGGGACAGGCATAGAGTAGTGCGCAAATGGGAAAGCCAAAGAATGTCCCAACGGGGGCGTCGGAGCAGCACCTCTCAGTGCCCACATTGAGGTTGGCTCTGTGATAGAGGGAAAATCGGGGTGGGGCTGCAACTTGCCTTCGAAAGGGGAGGAGGTAGGGCCGGCAATGATGACATCAAAGTATCGGAGGTTGTCTTCGTGGGGCACGGCGCTGATGCCGGGGGCGGGATCGACGATCAGGCGTTCGGTTTCCTGGGACGCGGAAGAGTTAGAACATGTTGCGTGCGCAAGCAGACCTCGAGGCAAGAGCGATTGACGAGATGGCCTCGGTCGGGATACGCAGAGCCTGCACCAGTGGTGGCTCAAGAAGAGAAGCCGAGGGTGGATATTCCCGGTGGTGTCCACTGCATTAGCATGTGTCATGGTCGCCGTGGGTGTGAGACTCTCAGTGGCCGCAATGCAGTGGATACCGGCGAGCGGGAAGGGAAGCGGGGATGCGGTGGACGAGTCCACGAGCTGCAGCAATTGACTGGGACCCGATTTTTGCGTTTTCTCGCCAATACATGGGACAGCGAGCGGCTGCCCGCATCGGTACGGCAACATAAGCCAAGTCTGCACAGTTTCCACTCGACCATGCCTGCAGGCGCTGGAAGTACCTTGATGATGCGTTTGGGGAGAGCCATAATGTGCACTTGGGGAGGCGAAGGAGGGATGGCTGGGAGATGGAGAACAGAGCGGCCAGAGCCCGAAAGTGTCGAACGCGGGGCATTTGCAACGGCGAGAGCGAGCGAGAAGCAGCGACCGCGCTCTCGGTCGCGGCGAGAGCAGTCTCGCCGGTGCGAGACCACAGCCAGTCGTCCGGCCTTGGTCTGGTGTCTGCTCTGGTGTCGGTTCTGGTGTCTGCTCTGGTGCTGGAGTGCAAGATGCCAGAGCCCTTGGCTCTCCTCCCTCCCAGAATAGTCGGTGCTGTTCGCTGGCAGGTCTCGGGCGGGGCTGAGCCAGGTCCGTCGTCCTCGGACACATCCCCTTTCGCGAATGAGTATTCCTCCTGGCCTGCTCGATCCATTCCCACCCCCGCAAAGTTGGGTATTTCAGCACTCGGAACACGGCAGCCTGGAAATGCAGGCGGGTGCGGGTGTCCGACAGTTGCACAGCCGCTCTGCGAAGCAGCAGATTGGTCGCACGCCACAGACTCGATCGTTCACCGTCGAATCACTACCGCCGTCGATACTGTCGTCGGTCTCCGCTTGAGGAATTGTGCATTAGATAGACCGGGAGCGGTATGGCACGAACAATAAACAGCATGCATGCATTGGCCACGATCCTGGGTGTACATGCGTATATTCGAGATCCAGAAAAATGGTGCCAGTGTCCTCAAACAGGATGTCTCGTTCCATATTCCGAATGCTGTGATATGGCAAGCAGCATCGCAACTGTCCATACAGAGAGAACAACAAACGAGAGCGCCAGAGAACACCATGGCCTGTGAATGTCTGTGCTGTCGTGGCCCTCCAAAAATAACGACGGTTGGTCCGGTCCTTCAGATGGGCTTGATCTGCCGACCCAGACGAGACGTGTTGGATGCCAAACCAGCACGGCGGATTTGTCGAGTCACCCAGTAACGTCCAAATGCCGCCGCAAGGTGGTCGGTGAATAGATGATCGGGAGGTCAGTGGAGCGGCTAGTATAGGGACGATGCAACCCGACGCCAGGGCATTGCAGGGCCATGCCGTGCTCTTGGTGCTCGAGCGCTTACCTTGAAGTGCAGGGAAATGAGGGAGAAGACCAGACACTTCAGGTCTTGGATCAGGTAGTAAAAGACGCGAAGGCCTTCTGGGTCGTTGCTTTCCTGGATGTCGACCAAGGATCCGATTTTGCTGGTCTGGGATCGGACGATGGTTGCCAGTAACGGAGTGAGTGCAAAGCATGGGAGGGTTTGCACGAGCCAGGGCAGATCGATCACTTGCTCAAAGACCGGCCGATGATCATGCCGGACGCAAAGAATGCTTCTTTGAGGGAGCGTTGATGCGCCTGTGACGGCCCGTGGCTTATCTTTCCGCTCTCCACAGCCTCGTACGAACCGTGAACGAGATATGCTCGCCGCCCAGGACGATCTCGAGTTCTTGCCGACCAACACGATCGGGCAGAGGCCACAGATTGTCATCTTCTCTGTAGAGTGCCATGAACAGAGCGGTGTCAATGACCTGAAATCGCAGCGTTGTGGCCGCCGGCCAGCAGGATGCCATTCGGCGAAGGGAATGCTGTCGCTTACTTCATAATATCGCTGTCGATAACAATCCGCTTCACTTCGTTCATCAGAGCCTGGCTTGTGTACACTGTAGCGGATTGATCACAGTTGGGATTGGGACGACGAACGACCAGATCAGTTCGGGCCCAGGCATATCTGGAGAGATCGAGGTCGTCGGGAGCGCAACCGAGCTCGCCCGTGGTAGCAACCAAGGAGAAAGCTGACGCCTGGAGCCCCTGCGAGAGATACCAGCACGTCCATGCTGGATCGCCCGTGCTTGAGCTCCGACGATACGCAGGCCTCGGAATACGATACGCCACCTTCCTTTCGAATCATGCTGTCGTTCTTGTAGTTGGAGTTGTTGGCGTAGCGCAGCTTGCCGTCTGGTCTGATTTCAAACTCAAGGAACTCATGGCCAAACTTTCCCATATGGCCGACACTGTCGTTGATCAAGTCAGACGTCCGACCCAGCACGAATGCAGAGGATGGAGGGAGTGCGAGCAACATTAGATCGTGGAGGCTGCTGCGGTGGTCACAGCCTGCACGGAACAGCTGGACGGCTTCCACCATGCCGCTGCAAAGTGCCGACCCTTACTAGTATCGAACGTAGAAATCCTTGGTATCCTCGGCAGCCATGGCGGAATTGCGTTGAGCGAACGGACCAGAGACGTGAGGATCTCGACAGCACACCAGGATTCCGCCTGCTTTTGGCGACGAGCGTGTCACGTGTGCTCTCGCTCCTCTCCTCTCCTCTCTCCTCTCCTCCTCTCCTTCTCTCTTGAGGTGCAAGCATGGCGATGTGAGCCGAGGAGCATGACCGGCCATGAGAGACGAGCTATGAGAGAAGAGCGGGCAAATGGTTGTATTGACCTGCCAAGTACAGCAGCTGCAGATGTCCGAATCGGGTGCCAATGCAAGCCCCGTGATCGCCTTCATTGGAGCCAGCAGGCACTTGGTCTCGAGCCCGAGCAGCGCCACTGCTCTATCGTTTGGATTTTTTGCTGCTGCGTTCGTCGCCGCTGTCTCCCTTGGATCCGTGGGTGCGCTTCTTGTCAGCCTGTAAGCAGAGCAAATGAGCGACACAGCATTCAGGTGAGCGGCGTTGCGGGCAGCGAGACAGGCGATCTCTGCCGGGCTTGGCTTCGCAATCGATGCAGGAGCCAGCCAGCCAGCCAACAAATCAGCCATCGAACCAGCCATCAAGCCAGCCAACGACACAAACCTTTTCAGCCTTGCGCTCGAGCTCATCCCAGCTTTCGCCCGACTCGCTCTCCTCAGAGCCGGAGTAGTCTGACGATCCAGATCCTTCATCGTCGTAGCTGTCGCTCTCCGACGACTGGTGAGGGGCGGATCGATGGTGTCAGACATGACTATGCTATTACAACGAGAGCCGTTGGACGGCCGGCACAACGGATATGCGCAGGACACACAGGCAGGTGCGCAAGTCACATTACCTCGTCGTCATCTTCGTATTCACCAATGTCAAACTCACTTTCTTCGTCGTCCTCGCTGCCGCTGTCGTTCTGACGGGGGTTGGGTGGATTGTCAGCAGATCGTCTGGCGTCCTCGTCGCTTGGGCTGAGCAGGCACCGTCTCGGGCATCCTGCACGC
The DNA here is from genome assembly GCF_025602895.1 of Polychytrium aggregatum. Taxonomy (NCBI): domain Eukaryota; kingdom Fungi; phylum Chytridiomycota; class Chytridiomycetes; order Polychytriales; genus Polychytrium; species Polychytrium aggregatum. Next base: position 365,295 of record NW_026516243.1, read on the forward strand.
AATCATCACAGCGCCGTAGCAGAGACTCACATCGCTGTCGCCGCCAAGGAAGCTCCAGCCTCCATCTTGGAAGAATGTGATGGGGTCCTTGGTGACGGTCTTCATGATTTCGTTCCAGTTGAGGTTGACGGGTCCTTCGGTGACCTGGACGTCCACAGAGCTATGTTGTCACCAGATCGTGTACAAACGCATGCGTTAGCGCTACCGCACATGGTCGTGGCTCGTCAGCCATCTGTCTGAGATGCCCTTCCTGGAGGAAGGGTGTCGCTCGTCACATAATAAAAGTCGCCACAGACTTACTCCAGCCAGTCCTTGACAGACTCGAGGCTATTCGTTGGGATTGTGTTGATGTGCACAGGCGCTCTTGTAAAGTCCTTGAAGACAAAGACGAGATCAAAGTTCTTCAATCCGAACTGCACTCGCTCGAGATGCGCAATCTCCACCTCTTCGATGGTGACGACGGTGAAGGGCGGGTTGGTCAGGTGCACGACGCAGTCGGTTGTCGGCTGAAGGAGGACGAGTTCGCGGTGGGGGACGCCGTAGAAGCCAAGCTCGCGGAACGGGATGTCGACCTCGATGCTCTTTGACTGAATGCGAGGACGTGGTGTCAGTGAGCGGGTATGTCGATTGCGGCCGGAGGATACAGATGGATCCCGCACCTCGTGGCCACAGTCGGAGCTCGATGGCGTGGAGCACATGCATTCAGAACGGCGCGACTGCATCCATGTTCCAATCTTACCAGCTCTGTGATCTTTTCGGCAAACATCTGGAACTCTCGATTGAGCAGCTGTCGACGGCGACGCTCCTCTTGCTCTTGTGCCAACTCGTCTTCGTCGCCATAGTTCATGCGTCGACGGCGATTGCCCGTCTCATCAAAGCTGGCATCGCCAACTTCGCGGAAGAATTGGATGTCCTGGATGCCGATGCAGAGTGTGCGAACCGAGAAATATACAGTGTCAGCACTTGTGTGTGCCGCCAAGATCACCCAGCGGTACCGGCCGCAACAGGGCCGGGTCTTGATCGAATGAGGGAGGGTCTCAAAGAAGGGTACTCAGCTTGCGCACTCGCAGCCATCGTCAGTGCGGGGAACCCATGGGCGACAGACAAACCTTGGTTTTTTTCTTGCCGATCATGATAGGGTTCTTCAGGTGAACATGTATGATGACAACGAGCTCGTTGTCGCATGGCTGGAAGAAGAGATGTTTGATGTTGCTGAAGAGGATATCTGTAACCACAGGGGTTGTTTGTATGAGTCCAGGGAGTCCAGGGAGTGCTCCACACGATACCGAGTCCAGGAAGTGCCTTGCGCGATACTGGCACCAAGGCATGGCTGAGCGCGGGCAAGGGCCGCTCGGGAGTCATACCTATGCGCTGGTCACTCTTGAGCTGCGACTGGTACCGGATGCCATTGATGTGGATCTCCAGATCGCCGGGCACACGCTTGCTTTCGACAACGGGACGAGCATAGACTTCTGGAAGGCGCAAAGGACGACGGCCTTTGACTTCTACCAGCCGATCCTGCTCGATGAGATCGGCCTTTTCCTTGCGCTCCGCTTCCCTGCAGCGTCATCATCCAGGACAGAGTCAGTGTGGACCTCGTCGAGTGGGCAAAGGCATAGCAACGTCTCACCGCTTTTGGCTTTCTTTTTTAAGATCATTGATTTGTTTGAAGATCTCGTTGAAGCGGTAATGATCCGAGCTTCGAAATGAAAGCGATCGGATGAACGTGGCGTTTGGGTTTTCAAAGGGCTGGATGGAGCAGATATGCGCATTAAAGACAGGTCAGCTAAAGTTGGGCAGAGGAGTTTGCCGCAGCTCAGGAGAGCCCAATGCTGGATGAGGTACCGACCGACGTCGTGTCTTTCTTGCCAAACGATTGCCCGGGCGTGACAAAGTTCAGCCGAAGGTAAGTAAAGTCGGTTTCGTCGTTCTTGGACACGTTCTTGAGCGTAGTGATGTGGAAGGGAACGGCAAAACCGTTGATAGGCAAAATGATAGACTCGCTCCTGCTGTCCACAACAATCTGGTGCCGACGAGAATGATCAGTAGGGATGGTCAATATCAGCGAGATCCCACGGCGTCTGGCGCATGGTGGCATCGGTGGCACAGTTCCCCGGGTCGATGCGCCTCTGATTTGCTCGGCAAGGTATCCGATCGCCGATGTGGACACACACCTTGCAGCTCTGAACTTCTTTGGGCAGCTGCGCTTCTTTGCGATAGCTTTCGAATTTCTTGAAGATGGGTGCTTCAGTGCCATCGGCATTCTTTGCCCTTTCCGCAAATCGGGCAATTCCTTCCTTGCGCTTCTGCTCAGCCAGCTGCTTCTGATGTATCTTGCGTCGCTGCTCGGGGGCGATCTCGTCCTTTTCCTCGCCACGAAGCTTGCTCTCGAGCACGGCCGACTTGCGGACCATGCCGTCGTTCTTTTCCTTCTTGACTTCGGTTTCACCTTCGTCCTGTGGGTGTGCCGACAGGGTATGTGTCAACAATCAAGTCGCGGTATAGTGGAGCGCGAAAACTATGAGCAATGCCGCAGATGTCTACGGAACCGAGGGCTGCTTCGCCACTTGCAGAAAGCGAATCTAGGTGCGCCGATCTTACCGCCAAAACGTATCGAATCTTGGACAGCTCCTTGCTGGACTCGGTCAGGACGATGGGAATATCGCGGGTAACGCGGATGGTGTCCGACAGCAGCAGAGAGTAGCTCTTGTCGCGGGCGTCCGCTGCATCGGGGTTCTCGAGCCCCTCAAAGCCCAGAATCAGGTTGAGGACCATGTCTGCCTTGAGCTCGCGCGGGTTCTTGGGCGAGAGCATGTAGTTGGACTCGCGGAACTCGAGTCCCATCTGCGTTCCACGCAACCGCAGAGCGGTGAGCGGTTTAGTGTCAGCGTGACTCTGCAGTGCCGAGATGGGCAGCATCGACCTTGCAGCATCGCCTCGCTTGTGTGCTCGATGGTTGTACCACCAGCACAATAGCATTGTCGCACCGCTGGATCCAGTTTTCGAGCGGTCTGGCCGCAGATCCCGGCGGATGAGTCCACTGAGCGATGGAGCGAGCTATGGCCAACTTACACCAAAACCACAGCTCTTGACAAAGAAGCTCTTGAGATCCGGGCGCTTCTTTTCTATGTACGACAGCAACTTGGCATAGACGTCGCGACATTGTGCTCCGTCCTTGACGACACTCAAGGCGTACTGCTGCAGCTCCACCAGGAACTTGTAGTTTTTCTCTTGGCCCTGGCAGTACGCAAGAGCGATGAATGCCATGTAGACAGATCGAGAATCGCCCCGCCCAGTACAAAGAATTCGGCTGTACCTTGGTGGGGTTGACCAAATAGGTCCGTGAGATATTTGCACAGTATTGCTTGTATCGGAAGCCGAGGGATGCAATAATGGTTCCCTCATGCAGGAACTCCGAGTCCGAGACTGCGCTGGGCTTGAGGTTAAACTTGCCACCACTTTGAATGATGGGCGTGTAGCATATGTCGAGGTTCTCGATATCGGCCTGGATCCCGATCGCGACAGGTGCAAAGCGAGTGGCTCAGTCAATGGATCTGGTCGCAAGGACTATGGCGCTTGTGGCCCAGCGAATGGGTGGGAAGCACGCACAGCAGCGAGGTGCTGGCCGACACCGCCCTGCGCTTACTTCGCTTGGAAGCTTCAGGCGCGATTTGGCCTTGGGGTCTTGCAGCATGTTTTCGGTGGCCGTGGCAATATCGATGTGCGTAACTTTTCGCTCTTGATCCAGAATCGACTCCATCTCGGTGACAAAGTATTCGTTCAGGAGGCAGCTGGTCACCTTGCTGGCGAGCTTCAGTGATCTCTGGTGGTATAGTGCAGCCACGTGTGTTAGGAAGAGATCGCACTGCCAATACGCTGGATGGGAACAGGGCTTCCGAGTTGATGGATAAGCATCATACCAGCTCGTCCTCGTCCTTGATGGCAAGGACGGATCCGATGCCGACAGAGATATCGACTTGCTCAAATTTGGTCGGCGCGTTGCCCAGTGCCTCTTTCCACTCCGTATAGAACTTGCTGCTGTATTGGTCCTTGGTAAGGACGCCGATCCTCTTCTATTGACGTGAGATCATGTCAGCAAAATAAAATGGACCATCGAATGGTGGACACTGCCAGGGCACTGTATTCGACCGTCTGCATCTGCGGGCTGATGGGTGGGCGCTTGCATCCGAGTCAGCCCCCGCCGATATAGCCCCAGTCGGTGACTGTGCAGCCACTAGAGAGAGCCACTTACTCCTGCCTTTGAGCCTGCCATCACCTCAAAGAGCTTCTGGAAGCCCTCAAGGTTGCTGCCGGCCTCTTTTCCGCGGATGAATATCTCGAGGGGAACTCCCCGCTCGTACTGCTTCAGGGGCTCAAGATAGTTGGCTGATCCACGGGACAGATTAGCCTTTTTCCACAGCGCACTTGGGAATACGGGTCGCCTGGACATGCCAGTCCGGGCGACGCTCTGTCCGACGCTCGACATGCCCTAGATCTAGCAGGACGCAGCTCGAGCGAGGATGTTGATGCTACCTTTCTTGGCTCCACAGAGAACATAGATTTTCTCCGGGGTAAAGACAATGATGGTGTCCGAAAACTCGTATCCAAGCAGCCACATCTGTCGACAGAGCTCGGTCAGTAACTAGCCATAAATCGAGACTCAGGGCTCTGCCAAGGCACCCCGTTGCCGTCCCGACTGCTGCTGCTGCTGCTGTCGCATTAGCAATCATTCGATAGCAGTCAGCAGCGCAGGGCCAGTGCGGCCCATTCTTTCAAAGCTGCTCCGATGGACACCGCCTCGTCCATAGCAGTGCCAGCGGCTCTAATACAGAGCCGATCCCTACTTGAACGGCAGTGGACTTGCTGAAGGAAGCCTCGTCATCGTTGTTGGCTCCGACGGCGACCAGGAGCGCATCTGCTTCGGCAAACTCTTCAGCGGAGCCGACCCGCCCAGCGCCTTTCCAGGTCGCCAGCAGGAGCTTGGCTCGCTTGTGGAAATTGCGAGCATCGATCTTCACCGAAGCCATGGCGCTGAGAGTCCCGCAGCAGCGATCAAGACCAAGAGTGCCCAGAGACCAAGGGCAGCCGTGCCGGCTTTGCCGACAGCGCACCGCTCATCTGCCCGGATTTGGACGGTCACGTGCGTGATCTGTGTGTGTGTGCGCTGCGACGGATTGGCTGCGACGGACCGCGAATGTCTTCATGCGACCAGCGCCCGAAGCAACAGACACGACGAGCGATCCGATCGATCCGATCGAAATCGCACCAGCGCAACCCCGTTGGCAGAAACTCGGCGCAGCCCGCCTCTCCGTCATCACCCTTGCATCGGCAGCACTGCGAATCGCAGCGACACACGTCCGCCCACTTGTCTCCAGCGCCACCATGTTCGCAACCCGACTTCCCAGAATCGTGCCGTGGTCCAACTTTGACGAATGGCTCGAGACCTATCAGCTGCTTTTCTCCGATCCGTCCATGCCTGACAAACGGGCGGAGGGCGTTCGAAGGGTACTGTCGCCTCTTCGTCTCGCGCGCCTTTGGACAGCCGGCAGACCATCCCAAGCGATTTCCATGGCGATCGGTGCCGGAATCGTCTCGTAGCCGTCTCGGTATCGCTTCGTAACCGCCTGCACTCGGCGGCGCTAGATCGGGGCTTTGCTGGTCATATTCACTGCTGACCTGACGGCCTTGTGCCCTGTGCCTTGCTATCGCAGGTGAAGGCGTGGTCATCAAGAGGCAAAGTGCCGCATGCCGTTGAATCGACCGCCGGTCTCGTCGAGGTCTGGCTGAGGGACGGGTGCGGCGGTGCCTTTATTCCGTCGATCAGCGAGCTCGAAATCCGGCTTATGTACACCATGGTGTTCATTAGGTACAGTACGTCGGATCAATCCATATCACTTGGGCCTCAAGCCACCCGGGTCTGCTACGATCTCCGGAATGCCGGGTACTTGGATGTCTCTCCGACGCACCACCACTGACCAATCCGACGGATATCGAATGCCCATGGACCAGATTCGTCAACGGCATCACCGACGTTGCCCAAAAGGGCTCATATGCCTCCTCTGTATCCTATCTGGCGGGTTCTATGGGACTCCCGTCGTGGTTTGTGGAGCTCCGGCATTCCGGCACTCACGACCAGCTGCCGGGCTTGACCATTCTCAGATCCGGGTGTCTTCAGGTTCGTTCTGGCCGGGCAGCAATCGAGCCGCAGGCGCCAGTGCAACTGAGCGCATTTCCGATTTTGCTTCTCGGGCTCTAGGCACTCACTTGGCTCGAAGAAAACTACTGGAAGCTGCAGAAGACCGAGGAGACCAACACAGCCGTTCAGATCCAAGACATGTTGGTCCAATACAAGTTGAACAGAAAGGCACAAATCAAGTCTGGTACGGTATCCAACCCACACACTTCTACAGATCCGACTCTCATGAGTTCCGAGCATGTGCATATCTCGACCCAGCCGCCACTGACGCCAGCGCTCACTCACTCGTTGGCCCGATTTAGGACGAGGAGTCGATTCTCTCGATAGCACAGCCTCTGCTCTGCTCGTGGACATATCAACCGTCCTGATCTCCGACAGCTTTCAGTCGATCCTCATTCCTGCTCTCATGGAGACAGGCACGCTGGTTCCCACAGCAGTAAGGTAGGCGGGAGTGCTTCCTCTGCCTTCTGCTTGGCGATTCGGAGCGATGATGATGTGTCGACAGGCTAACAGTGTGCACAATTCAGGAAACGATGCCCGTCCGATGACTGCGTGCTACCAACCGAGCTCGTCCAGCTCTGGCACCCTCTCCTCGAGCGCTATGACCATCACTGGGCCGATTTCACGCAGTCGCTCTTGAGAGCTATTATTGAAAGTTGTGGCAAGTCTGGTACGAATACGCCCTGGCGATGAACTTTTGTCGCTTCCCTCACGGACTGTTTGCTCTATTGGCATCCGCTATGCTTCGATTGCTGGGCAGCCGATGCAGGCTCTGCATGACGCCCCAGCCAGCGCATGCTCATCATCCTATCTCACATCGCCCCGTCCCTTCTCGAAGGTATCGCTACAGCACCCCAAGTCGCACCAGCCCCGTCGGTTGATGAGGAGTCGGGCACTCCAAACACCGATGACAGTGCCTCCCTTTCATATGCTCGCACGCTTGGTAAGGCAGAGCATCCCCAGCTGCGTTTCCCTCGAGCTCGTGCTGGATAACTCGCCTGAGCCAACCAAAGGTCTCTGACCGATGTCTGATCTTGGTCCAGCCGGCTGGGGCTGCCATATTGTGCAGAGCTTCATTGCCCCCAAAGCCGTCGATGACGACCAAATTCAAGATCTAGTCGAAGCTTGTGCCCGAAACTCCTCTGTGCAGTAAGTCCCACGCTGTCGAGCTGGATGGCCGCTTGAGCAGGAATTCTGACCATGCCGCGGGGTTGTGCTGCTCAGCAACAAAATGATTCTGCAGGAGCTCGCCAAGGCAGCGCCAGCGATTCAAGAACGTGTGCTGCCGATTCTCAAGTACATGTCGGTGCAGGACACTCTGAGTGAGCTTGCCGAGACATCGGACCAAGACATGAGCACCAACGATTCGATGGACGACGAGCTCGACAGCCAAGAGGGCATTCACCATCTGTCGGAGCTGCAGAACGTGCTGCCCGATGCTGGTTCTGCCCCTGAGACAGCGGCCAATTCGTCGCTCGAGGTTTGTCTTTCATCTCGGCCGTTGAAGAACAGCTGGCTGACGAATCGCTGCCTTCCATTCCGTGCATCTCCTGTAGCCGAATTGAGCCAACTCTCACACCCACTCATATCCATCCACACCCATCCACAATCATCCACGCTTCTCACGACGGCGCCGCTGCTGGGCTCGTGAGCAGGAGAATACCGAGGCTCCGGGTCCATCCGTTTCGAGTTGGACACGGATGCCAAAAACCTGGCGACCCAGTCCCATCGGGACACTCTCGGGAGGCACATTCCCATCACTGGATCTTCCAGCCGAGTTCGATGACGTTGCGTTCCTGCAAGAACAGGGTTCGTACGCCTGTGGATGCTCTGGCCGGCTGTGCTAGTGGGCTCGGCGATCGTCTGCTTCCGCAAATGCCGTTCGACTGGGTGGTCTGACCTCGGGCCTATCCACACCTTAGGTATTCTCTGCATCCCGCTGGATGAGGATGCCAAAGAAGCTGCAGCGTCCGAAGCGAATGAAAACCACGAGCACCATGGGAACCAAGGGTACGCTATTGATGCCACCGACGACTCACAACCTGTCTGTCGGCGGCTTGGATTGTCATCAGCATACACACACATGCGGCTGTTCGCACAGAAGCTGGGTCGCTTTTGTAACATATCTGTCTTGCCCCGCTTTCCCAGGGTCGTTCCATTGGCATCAAACTCGGCAGCTCAAGTTCATCCGCATAACAGCGAGCAAAGCCTCCTGGCGATTTCCAGCAACATTTCGCTCTTTTGAAGCCAGAACTCTTCCTTTTCTTGCCGTCGAGCGCGAGCAGTTCGGATCCAGCCGGCCTCAGTCTCTTGCGCTGCGCTGTCTGCCGTTGGCCGGGTCGGAGGATTGAGCGCTGTTGTCGCTCGTGCTTTCGATCAACCCCTCGATCGTTCTTTCCAGGTCGTCAAGACGCTGGCCCATACCGTTTACTGCATGCGTTTGGGGGTGGATCCGAGAGATGGAGTTAGATGCAATAGCAAGAGAGGCGAGTTGAACGCCCTCGATCACCTCCAGAATAAAACCAGCGTGCAATCGGCGGCTGCTTCATACTTTTGCTGAGGACACTGCGGGACATTTCTTCGAACTGTCCTTGCTAAATGGCCCGGCGGATCAGCAGCGAACTTCTTCCGTCTGGTTGACGTCGGGACGAAGGTATGCATCGCGGTGCTTACCATATTGCTCAGCATCTGTTCGACCTGGATCGGAAATGCAATGATCAGGATGGAGCACGCGAGCGGCGTGCCGTTGCGGGCGCGAGGATCGTTGGATCTGGATCAACTGCGACATCGAGCAAATGCGCTGGTCTGAACGGCGATCGCCGGGTGGCCATGCACGCTGGAAACTCACAAACGTGCCCAGATCATCAATATCCTGGACCGGGCGCTGGGCTGTGCTGCCGCTCGGGGACGGATCGGCCTCGGCTTCGATCTTGCTGGCATTCATGGCTGGACGAGATGAAGGCCAAAGCCAAAGAAGGCGGGGGGAGAATCCAAGGCGGGCAGTGGCGATCGCAGTGCACCCAACCCGAAGCGGGGCGCTCTGGTCTGAGTCTTGTGTGGCGCCGCGATGCTTGCTCACAGGGACCGGGGCCATGAAGGAGCGAGAGGCAGCGCTTGAAACATTGCCGTGATCCAGCTCATCAAAGTCTACGATGTGGAAATTACAGGCGGGAATACACTTTATTCAAAAAACGGGACAATATAGCCGTTTCCATGAACATGTAGTATGTGCTGTGCTTGCGTCTAGCAAAGCCACAAGAAATAAAACAGATCACTTTGGCAGCCTCCGAGTGAAGACCGCCGGTCGCTCTCCGATCTCCACAATCGACCTGCACACTATGATCATGTTGCGCGCCGCATTGACATCGCGATTCCACACTGTCCGGCAGCTGGGATTCTTGCAGCTCCTGACAAAGTGGGAATTCGCAACACTGGGCGCATCGAGTCCTTCCAACCGAACTGGCTCCAGGCACTTGGAGCACACTTGCGAGGTGTTGAACTCGTTCGTCGAGGCCACCTTGACGCTTCCATGATGGTGATTGGGACGGCGTCGGTGGTGCTCGAACTGCTCAAAGTACCGAGCGAACCGCTGCCTCCGAGGGCTGGATGCATAGCCCTTGCCCTGTCGCCATGACGCATTGCCAAAGGCGATCACCACATCGGTCCGTATCGGGGCGTGCTTCAGGACGGCCTTGCACATCCTGTCGACGGCCACTTGGCGTCTCCTTGTGGCCCTGTGAAGCGATGGTGACGAGGCCTTCTTGCCAAGGTGGAAGTCGAGCTGCACTCGCAGCTCCGGTCGCAGGACATGGGTGAGATGGACCTTGAAAGCCTCCGAGGACGACACCTTGGGCGAGGGAGTGGTCGCTATCCAGGTCTCGATGTCGAGGCGATACTTCATGATAGTTGTGCCACCTGGTAGTTGGACGTATGGCCACACATGTGCTGATAGTGGCCATTGGAGAACGAGACCACCTCGTCTTGGTGGCCCGGTGCTTGGATGACCGCCGTGAAGATGGAGCCGACTCCAGGATCGATGCCAATCCAAGTGGTGCGATCGGGGTCTGGGTCAGCCGATGTGGGCCTGGATAGCGCTGCTCGGCAGTCGGAGGAGGCTCGATGGTCTCGGTGTGATCGGTTCGAGGCACAAACTTGACGAGACCGATGGTGCATCCAATGCCATCGGTGCTGATCTCGTAGTTGAACAGCTTCTTGTTCACGTCCCGCTCTTGGAAGAGGGAACTACGCAGCTTGAAGCAACTGCGCCAGAGACGATCCTGGTTGTTGACACCGTCCTCACCTTCTTCCTTGAGCTTGTCCCTGGTGAGTCCTAAGGCGCTTCTTTGGACCCAGGAGATTCCCAGAGAGTGACCGTGTCAATCTTGACATACTTGGCCTTCGCAGTGCACTAGAGGGACCTATCGTGCACACGGCCGGAGGAGTGTCAAGAGTGAGCTGCTTGAGTGCCCAGTTGAGCCTGGATGCCAGCTTGTTGATCTTGGCCTTGGTGGTGCCGAGCTCAGACTTGGCCGTGGTGAACCTCTTGTCGTCGGAGGGAATACCTTGGGCAGTGAGCTCGTCCGGCTTGGCCTGGCGCTGTAGCTCGGTGACTCGGAGGGCGGGCATGTCACAGTCGATCCACTTGTGGACATTGTCGACCATCTTGTCCCGGGCAAGGATCCCCACATGGTGTGAGAGGCGATGGAGGGCCCGGAAGCGGTCCTGGTCGTTGCTGTACCGAAACTCGTCCAGGACGTGGCCAAAGTTTGGATAGAGGAACTCGAGATCGGCCTTGGGTGGAGTCTGCCCTGGTTTCTCGAAGAGCTCGAGACAGGCCTCGATGGCTTCGTGCTTATGCTTGTTGGCTGGGAAGACGGCAGCGCAGAAGCGGCGAAGGAGTCGCCAGTAGGCCAGGTCGAGGTGGGTGGTGCAGTTGGTGGCATAGGCATTGACAGCCAGGGTGAGAAGCTGACTGTGAGCACCATCAGGCAGACGAGGGGCCGGAGGCAGGTCTGCGTGCCGAGTGGTCTGGTAGTCGCGAAAGGAAGCGACCAGATGCTCGTTGTATTTCTCATTGTCCCCGGTCGGGGAGAGGGCACCAGCCTGGACGATCGTGAAGCATTGGCGGATGAAAGCAGGGGTGGACTTGGAGATGACGGGGACGGGAATATCCTGCTCGATGCACCGGAGGATATGTAGGTTGAGCAGCCTGGATGCCTCGAACTGGATCTGGGTCATGGCCTCGACGGTGGCCTGGATCTTGTCGCGGAGAGCGGGATTGAGACAACAGCCATCCATCGTCTGCTTGAAGCAGCTGTATTGAGGGGCAGATGACCTTCCATCCACGAGTGGGACGACAGAACTCTTGAGGGGCCGGTATTTTGGACACCTGTTGGTGTTGCAACGTTCGTGATCGGTGCCATCGCACTTGGGACATCGCTTGCCGGTACTCGAGGAAGTAGATGGACCAGGCTCGGTGGGATCGACATCCATTGGATCTGTAGAAGCAGTGGTGGTGAGCGACGGAGCAACAGACGACCAAGCATGCGTGAGGTCAGAATACGAACCAGAGACAGGCTCCGACTGTGACTTGGCTTTCTTGGGCCTGGGTGGCCGAGGCTGGCCATCACCGGTACCCTTACGCTTCGGAGGCATGGGGGCAGAGGATGCTGGATGCCTGCCAGTGGTACTGGTCAGAGCAGAGACTTTTTTTTATCGTACAATAGCGCGATGATCCGATCAAGGCGAGATGAGGGAAGAAAGCAGCAGGACGAAGGTGTGGCATTTATACCCGAGAGCAGGAGCCCGTCTTTGCGGGCTGGTTGGGGAAGTGACCCTGTTCAAAAATCGCCGAGAGGCTCAAGCCAGGGATGTGAACGTGAGAACGGCGGCTTGATTGGAGGGAACTCAACCCCAGAAGCGCATCGCTCGCTCAATCAGCCGTGGGAAGACATCTGGAAGCACCCTCCGCACGACGGACTCAAACAGGGTCACCATCCCGACCCTGAACCCCTCGGACGCATTCAGCGCTGCCGCCTTCCTGTACTGATGCTTCACAATCCCAAAGAAGTTCTCGATGGGATTGAAGTCGGGCGAGGCAGGTGGGGTGAAGATCACTGACCATCCTCGGCGCTCGATGCAGTCCAGGACAGCCATTGTCTTGTGCATGCTGACATTGTCCATCACAATCACAGAGTCGTCTGGGAAGGTCGCTCGCTCAAAGAACTCGACCATCGAGTGTGTCTTGAATGATGTGGGTATGTACATGCGATGCAGCACACCAGAGTGGTTGATGGCAAATGCAGCCGAGACGGACTTGTGTTTCATGTGATTGCGCTGGCGAAGCGGAGCACCCTTGGGCGAGTACCCGTAGAGCGGAAAGGTGGTTCGTCTGATCCCTGTCTCATCGACAAAAACGAGCCGTCGTGGGTCGATGGAGCGGACCTGGTCCCTGAACTGTGCCACTCGCTCATCCAGTCGCTTGGACTTATAGAGGTGTGTTGCACTCTTGTGTGAGAGACCTGCTCGCTGGATGGCAGTGTGGCAGAGTGAGAGTGATACTTTCCTCTGGAGGATGGACTCGAGCTTGCATCGCAACACAGGACCAGTCTGCAACGGGTCCTGTTCAATCAGGGTGCGAATGACTGGACATGCCTGCTCGAAGAAAGTGGATCTGCGAGCTGGGACCCGGGATGGGTCATCCAGCTTGCATCCTCGGTGCCATCGATGGATGGTGCTCTTGGATACACTGAATATGGAGGCGACCTTACGCAGGCTATGGATGAGGGCGTAGCATCGCAATGCGGCGGTGCGAAAGTCGGATGTGTGGCGAATGGTCATGGCCAGCGCGCGATAACATTGGGTAACAAAATATTTGATCAATGGTCAAAAACCCGGGTGTCCCGTTTTTTATTGGATTGCCTGTAAAAGACAGGGGAGTGTGGTCTCAAGCCGCGCCCGAATCATAGTCGCTTATGGACCATCACAATGATGGCGAAGTGGGAATCTTCCAGCTTCGCGCACATCTTGATCGAGGTCCCGATGTTTTCTATCTTGCCCGTGCCCGTCGCCTTGATGCCTTGGTATCTATACCTCGGCGTCTGCGCCTGGCCGGCATCTACTCGACTCTTTCCACCTGCCATCGCTTTCAGAATGATTCCCGCAACCATCACCAAGCGGTCTTTGACCAAAATCCTTGCTGCCATTGCCACCATGGTCGTCTTGGTCCTCTTCATGAGAGACCCGCAACTGTCAACTCAAAATGGCCGATTCTCCAAGCTCTCCACAGAGTCGCACCCACTTCCATCTCCGGCTCTTCCGGTCGATCCGTATATCACCACCAGGTCCACTGGCACCCACAATTACATCCATCTGCAGCGCCAGAGCCCCGTGAACAACTCCTCCCTGAACCCTTACCGCGACGGAGACCTCGACAAGAACATTCTCATCCTCTCAAACTTCCACAACAGCCACTCGTTCGGAAAGAACCGTACCTTCACATCCTATCTCCAGACTATCGAGTCCATTGACTATCCGCGACATCTGCTCAGCCTGGGATTCCTCATCTCCGATTACGAGGACTATGAGGCCTTCATTCCCGAGTTTGAGCAGTTTGTCCGCCGGCACAACCTCGCTGCTGCCTCGCTCATCCTGTACATCAGGGAGGAACCGTTCTCCCGCAAAGACAGACACAGACCGGACATTCAAAAGTCTCGACGCAGCTTCCTGGCCCAACTGCGAAACAGACTGCTCATGTCGACTCTCCGCGATGAAGACGGGGTCCTGTGGATCGACTCGGACATTATCGAGATCCAGTCCGATGCCCTCAAGCAGTTTGTGCGGTCGGGTCTCGACATCATCACGCCCTTCTGCCGATTTGGCACCGATGGCATGAGCAACTTTGATGGTGAGTGCTTCTGCTTGTGTCAGTTGGGTGAGGCCGCATGCAAGTCTGGGAATGCTCTCAGGCCACCAAGGTGCTTCCCGCTACTGAAGTGTCCCTGGTTCTGACTCGACGCTGTTAACGCTGCCCTCTGTCTTCTCCACAATCTGTCGATGCAGCGAATGCGTGGGTGGGAAAGCGCACCCGACCCAACGAGCAGCAGTGGAAAGACATCAAGGACGGCCGGAAGACCGACTTTGTTCCCATGCATGATGGATCGGAGTTCGTCAGCGACTGGATCAACAAGGAAGATCGAGTTGCAGAGCTCGACTCTGTGGTGGGTGTCCTTGTGGTTGCATTGTCGAATCGTGGATTGTTCTCAGCACTTTATCGTCGCTGTGTTTTGACTGGATGCTCTTCCACAACCACAACGGCCTCCGATCTCTGATACTCGAGCAAATGACAACACCGTCTCCCACTGGCATCGCTCGCGGGTCTCGACACTTTGAGCTGACATGATTCTCCACACTCCACACTCCACACTCCACACTCCACACTCCACACTCCACACTCCACACTCCACACTCCACACTCTGGGATCCATGCACTCCCCATCTCTCAAGGGCGGGACAGTGCTCTATGTCCGCGCAGACGTGCACCGCAACGGCGTCAACTTTCCCCCGTTCTATCTGATCGGATCAGACTGGGACGCCAAGTATGGCGGCTATGACGGCATCGAGACCGAGGGACTGTGCTATATCGCCCGGACGATCGGATATCGGTGCTGGGCCATGCCACACATCACCGTGTCCCACACCGCACAACAGGAGAACCCCAAACCCAAGGGCAATGCCGAGTGAATCCGAGTCACGCGAGTAGTGGAGCTTTCCGCAGGGGCCACATTCAACTTCACTTTGCATCAAAGTTAATTTCTCGAGATCTCTGTCTGCTATCAGCCTGTTTTATTGAGCCGTTCAGGCTGATTTCGAATCCATTCCAATCGAGGGTCTCATTTTATTGCACAAACACCGTGCCTGAGAGTCATATTTAACCTGGCTTGAAGACGTGGCACGGCCATGCTTCCGTCCCTCTCTCTGTCCCAGCACCGGCGATCGTTTAAATGGGCAAGGACAAATATCATCTCATGAAACTGGAGCGCCACAGTTCCGTATGTGTGTATTGGGTTCTGATAGTGCCTCTTTGTGAGTGGACGAGAATGCTCTGGGCCTCATCTGGTCCTTCTTCCCCTTCCCAAGCCGCTGCGTTGGCCGATCAGATCAATGCCGCTGCGATGCTGATGTCTGAAAGCACTTTCCTCAGGACTGCTGATGCTGCTGCGGGGTTGTCTTGCGGCATGCTGTGGCCCGCATTCAGCACCCTGAAATGGGTCAGCCCTCGGTCCGAGGTAACAGATCCGAGCTGTGAGCCGTCGGAGTTGGTCCATGTTTGGTTGCTAGACTGGATAGATCAAAAAAAAAAGTCAAGTTCTGTAACGAGAAACATCGAGCCAAGACCAAAAGCCGGGCAAATGCAAAGTCGTGTCCAATCGACTGGATGGGCCGGCATCGATACACCGATTTTCTTCGTTGAAAATGAGCGTACCGTAAATCCCGTCTTGCCCTGCCAGGTCAGCGATGCAATCATGGCATCTAGGCCGATCGAGCTTGAAACGATGTCAAACTGCGAACTGAGAAGACATTGCAATGACATTTAGACGACTGCACGTGTCCGGCAAAACATCATGGTACAACAGGCTTCACAGTCGCTCGTATACCTTGTGATGTAAACATTCAGACCCGCATTGAGGAGCTGGGTCAGGACAGTGTCGCTGGCTGGGCTCCCATCAGGCTCCAGAGCTTGTTGGACGAGGTTTGAGCAGGCAATGTAGGTGCGCGGAGCTCCCAGGATAAAATTGTGGGTTGTCAGGCGGAAGATGAGGCTCTAACAGAGGCGCAAACGCCGTATCAGTAGACCCGGCTTTGTGACATTGCCTCAGCATTCCCGCAATATTGACAAACGCACGACTGACTTGGATATTCAAACCATCAAGGTCCGCGCACTTCCAGCTCTCTGGAAACAAGCCGTGACTCACATTTAGAAAGCCGATCAAGACAACATCGCCGTTTGTGAACGACGTCGGACATATATCTTGGGTGCCTGACCGAACGTTGTATTCATTGAAGCATTGTGTTCTAGATGCAAAGCAGGAGCAGGATGAGAAGTCGCTCGCGAGTACAGGTGACGCTTGCTCGACCAGAGGAGCAATCGACAAGCGAGCACGTCGGCAGCATATGTGCATGATACCCGCTGCATGTTCGTGAAGCATGGTCACAGTGCATCACGACATCGGTGTCAAATTTGCCTCTCATCCACTTGCGCTGCTCACCCATTGGTCAGGTCACTGATAAAGAGTCGCATGTAATCCAGAAGCGACTCGCAGATGGCAATGTAGGTAACTGGCCCCAGTGCCGAGATTTGAGCCTGGCACGCTGAGTTGATGCCCTGGAGCGCTGTCTGGATGAGTCGATATGGGTGAGATTCGAGCTTCCAACCTGTCCGCCAGGGAGCCGTTGTTGTGGCAAGAAGGTTGGAGCAGCGCCGGCTGCCGTTTGGGAGTGGCGGGCTGCGATCTTACCAAAGCTGTCTGGTTGTTGTTCAGCTGCGTTGCCCAGTTGCTCATGATGTATCGGAAGTAGCCCGGGTACTGTTGATGTCGTTGCAACTCGGGTCAGGAGCAATCCATCACAAATCAACCCAGCTGCGGCCGTGGACATGACGGCGTGCCATGCACTTTACCTGGTTCTTGGGCTGGATCCATGGCGACATCAGCAGGAGGGCTTTGAGATTGATCTTGATGAAGCAACACATATGTCTGGGTGAGAGTCATCTCGCGGCTGATCCAGTATAAGACACCACTCGTATTGGCACGGTCTGCTCAGCAAGACATCAACCTGCTCGGACATACCACACCATTGCTCGTATACGATGCAATGTCGTTGCGCAGTTGGATTGTTTGCGCTAGATATGGAAGAGTAATGCCTGCATAGCTCTCACCCGCAAGAATCACCTGGCAAAGCCGCAGAGTGAGAAGTTCGAGAGATCAAATTCTGTTGGTTGGATCAAGAATTCACAAACCCAAGGATGCAGCCCGAGGCTGGGGCGACAATCCGGTGGATTGCGAAGCAGGATCGAGTTTGACGACCGACGATGCAATCCCCGGTAGAATCCGCAAGAACTCGCTTACATTGGCGCCTTCCAAGCCACTGAAAGTCACCAGGAATCGCCGAATAAAGGAGTAGAGCATCTCGCCGATTTGCCGTTCGTCGGTTGCTGGCCCGCCCGAGTTGGTGTAGCTGAAGCCTGTTCCAACAGGCGAGTCCACTGGATCGATGCAAGACGAGACGACTAAGAACGATAATCCCGACAATCCCGACAATCCCGACAATCCCGACACTCCGATCCAATAGCAATGGCTTCGATCTCGCTGGTGATGGTATTGGGGGGAAAGAGTGAAACGCCCGGGAACTACGCACCAAAGACGATATCTGCTTGTAGATCCCAGCTTTGCGGGTTGACAAAGACGCTCCCGTTGGTTGGGTAGTAGTGAAGCGGCCCTACTTCTTGGAACAGCGACACCAAGCTAATCATGGCCAAGAAAATGAGCGCGAGGCAGGGGAGAGCCGGAGGCGCATCTTCTCGCGGCATTCATTTCAAGAGCGGCATTCTCTTTATTCTCACCTGGAGCTGTGATTTCGGGCACGACACCGGCGGTGGTTTCGCGACGACAACAGTGGTTCAAGTTTGAGAATGAATGGTATGCAAATCGAGCTGTCTGGGATCGTGGAGCAGAGGACATGGTCATGGTACAAACCATCCGGGCCCGCCTTGAAAGTAAAAGATCTATAGGGGACGTTGTTGAGGCACACCCGAGGCAGATCAGAACGAAGCGACTTATCTCCGATTGCGAGAAGCATCGATCGTCGTTTACTGGATATTCTGTCGAATGGAGTCGAGTGCTGGGGCCATAAGTGTACCCACCACGTTTCTTGGATTGCTGGGGCTTGCTCGAGTCGGAAAATACCAGAAGAATGTGTTGGCGACATAGGACTGGTTTGCCACAGGACCCACATTGATGTAACCAGCGAAAGAGCCTTGGACGAGTGCCTTCGAGGGCGAGTCAAAGCCAGTGAACATCTGCACCTGGAGAGGCGACAGAGCAAAGCTTGTTGCTGGAAGGCGATCGACCAGGAGGAGAAGACAGAGACATGGGGATAAGAGCCAAGCATAATCCCACTCGACTCGGCTAGGCTTGACTGCGGGCACAATGAGGGAAGGCTGGAGCGGCAGATCAACATAGCGTCTCGAGGGAGTAGCGATCCGCCAGGGGTCTTACTGGATTGCAGGTAGCCTGAGAACCAGGGCATATTCCAGGGCAAGGCCGAGAGCCCCCGGTCCATGAGCAGCGCTTGGGCCTGCACAACCAGGGCAAAGAGCCAACAGAGAGCTGCAGAGACCATGGGACACTGGGGCACTGAGGATAACAGATGCTTGGCGAAATGGAAGGATGCACGGACACCGACAGGTATTTTGATCGTGAAGCCCACGGCGATGCCTGGCGAAGACGGACGAGGGGCGGGGGGAAGAAAGGATGCATATGACAGTCGGAAACGGATGGGGATATAAGAGTTGGATGCGGTGTCTCCCACAGCGGAGGACGGCCTGGCGACAGATGTCTCCCTGAGCGGCAAACGTCCTCGGCTGAGCGGTGCAGTTCAGACGAGGGACGCTGGCAATGGTGCTGGGTCAAAGCGCTGGCAGGGATCGCCGCCGAGCCCGGGGTCGGGGAGTGAGAAAGTGATAGCATGGAAAGCATGCTGTGTCCATCCTATGGGATCGATTTGCCCATGGAGTCGATTCGGTTTGTCCATGGAGTCGGTTGGTTGATGGAGTCGGTTTGTTGATGGAGTCGATTCGGTCTGTTGATGGAGTCGATTCGGTCTGTTGATGGAGTCGATTCGGTTTGTCCATGGAGTCGATTCGGTTTGTTGATGGAGTCGGTTCGGTTTGTCCATCAGTCAACATCGTTCAAGCAACACAAACCCTCTGCATGTTGAAGTGTCCCGTTCTACATAAACTCGGCAACTCGATACTCTGGGACAGCCGATCTGTCCTGCCCTGGTTCTCCTCTGGAGCAATCGCCCGGAGGCACTTCTGTCCCGGGTGGCCACTCGGCCCGTGGCCCCGATGCTTGCTCCTCCACCCGGCCCCGCATGACCTGTTTGCTTCTTTCGACGGCCCTGGCTGGCCATGATGGCGGAAAGAAGCCCCGTGGTGGTCGTTGGCTTTTCTCTTCTGCTGGTGGCCGTCGTCCTCCCGCGCGCGCTCGCCTCAGCGTCTCCGCTCTGCCCTCCGCCTCTCCGCTCTGCCCCTTCCGACCTTCCCACCGCCGTCGAGAGATTTAACCCACCGTTGAGCCGGTCTCGCTCTGTCGTTTCGTCTTTGGTCTTCTCTGCCCTCGTCTTCGATCCAGTCTGCGAAACATGCAACGGTGGCCCAAGCCCGTGTCCTTGATCGTTATCGTCGCCTTGGTGCTGTTACTCGCTGCGCTCTTCTCAAAGGTTCATGACGAAAGCGCTCCGCTCCATTCCTCAAGGCATGGCGGTGACCTGATCAGAGCTCACGGCGGCTCTTCGTCCCCCAGAATCATCATGGATACCCTCCGAGTGGTCAACTTCAGGTCGGCCGAGGCCTTCGAGACAAGCCCTATTTTCAAGGGCGACAAGCATCCTGACTACGATCTTGTCGTCGATGTCGGTAAGACCCATCAATGCCAAAGCCAGTGCAGTTGCCACCGGAGCGGATACTTGGAGCAAATGCTTGGGTTGCGGACTTGTGGCCCGCTCCGTCGCGAACGCATATATACAAGCCCGCATTGTACTTGCTCCCCTCTCCCAGAGCAGGCTGGCTCGATCGCGGACTAACGATGCCGATGCTTTGCATACGCCTTTCCAGGCACATATGACGGAGCTGACTTCACCATCCCAGCGTACAAGAAAGGGTACACGGTGTTCTCCTTCGAGCTGAGTCCCCAAAACCAGGCCCTCACCCTCGATAACTTTGCAAAGCTGGGACTGGCTCCGGGCAAAGACTACACCGTTGTCGATGTTGTTCCCGGTAAGGGCAGAGGACGGGATCGGTGATTGTCATGTTTCCGATCTGTGGCCACAAATGTCTCTTGATCTGGGCTGCCATATCAGCACAGCCCGCCTCATTCAATCCACCATGAAACTGCAAAAGCTGACCGGCGCCACTCCCGTTCCGGTTCTGCGTCTTGAACTGCCCAGGCACTGTTCCTGACGTCAATACATCCAAGCGACCACACATCTACTTCTTCAAGGCCGGTGCCTCGAACCGAACCGTTGGCGTCAGCGCCGCCAAAGACGGCGTCTTCACCGAAGTTTCGCATACCCCCGGCTCCCTCCCGATCGTCCGCATCGACGACATCATCCAGCCAAACGAGCGGGTGTATTTGTTCAAGGTTGACGCTCAGGGCCACGAGTATCCCGTCACCGACGGGGCTCGTCAACTGCTCCAAAACAACGTCCACTCGTTGCAAATCGAGTTCTGGCCCACGGAATCCAGAAGAACGGAGATGATCCCAAGAAGCTCCTCCACAACATCTACGACTGGGGTAAGCGGGAGCAGCTCCCTGATAGCCCTGTTCTGGAGGTTGTGACGGCCTTGCTCTTGCTTCTTGTGCGGATCTGGACGAGCAACTGAACTTGGCTTTCTTGATTCTTTCTTTTGCAGGATACCAGTGCTTCGATATGGCTTCCACTCGGACTACATTCCGTACAACCGCCCATCGGATATCAGTGGGTTCGTTGATCATCTTCTCACTGTGCCGCCGTCCAAAGACCCCATCGGAGGCTGGGAGGACATGATCTGCATCAAGTAGTAGTCCCAGCACTCCATCCCGGACCACACGGGAATATGCTCGCGGGAACGTGCTCATGGGAAGATGTTCATGGGAATATGCTCACGAGGGAGAGTACACCAATACATTTCAGCCCGTGGTGCGGCACCGGGAAGCCAGAGCCATGTCCATCATATGCCGAGCAGATCATTCCACAGGCTCAGTACGAGCCGTGGGTCGGATTAGCCCACACCGAGGACTTGAGCGCCCAGAGCCGCACCTCCTGCTTGCTCAGGATCTTGAAGCGAGGCTGTCGCTGCGTGGGCGTAGTTGTAGGTCGTTGGCGAGCGGGTGATGGACGCAAGTGGTCCCCTCGATCATACGGTGCTGCACCAGGCCGCAGGAATACGCTTATGGGATCGTAGTACTGCCCTGACGAGACCTCCAGCGAGTCCATGTTCCTGACCGGAATGATCTTCCTGGGCGAAACTTCCTTCACGGCGCGAGAATGGTGGCTCGGGATGCAGGTGTTTGGGCGAGTCTTGAGCTCCTTTGCTCTGGAGATGTCTGGGCAGGGCGGTGGCAGGGACTCGATGCCCATCTCACGCAGCTCTTGCTTGGTGAACGACGATCGGGGCTCGGGCACAATCGAGGTGCGGCTTGGAATCAAGCTGTGGCGATTGTGCACAGGCGCCGAGGACGGTCGATGAGACTGCTCGTCCGGTCCGATGGAGCGGTATGAGACTGTCTTTCGTCCTCTCGAACTCGATGTCGGGCGGCTGTTGGGCGGGCTGGGGGTGAGGGTTCTTGCCGGTGAGAGTTGTGGTGTGCCCCTTCCCGTGTCGGTCCCATCTGCCTGGGTGAGCTCCCGGACCGAATCCCTGACCTCGCCGAAAGTCATTGCTTGGAGTCTGGGTATCAGGGCTCCGAGTGGTGGCAGTCGAGGCCGGACGGCATGGCCACGACGGACGAGCCGATATTGGAGTTGCCTCGGCCGTCGATGCTCCGTCAAATACACTTTCAATGCGAGGTGTTATCGGGGTGGTGAGGACTGTCTCGGGGCTGTCTGTGTGCGTTGGGATCAGGATGGTTGGCTTTCTGGAGATGGACCGGGTCACTGCTGATGGTGCTCGGGTGGTCTCACCGGATTTGACGACAAGATCGGGATTTTGGAGGGAGAGTCGAGATGGAAGTGGAATGATGCTGAGAGAAGCCACGCTTTCCTTTGGAGGGTCTTCTTCGGCGAGAGGCTCGGTGGTGATGATGGGCTCGGCATCAGGCGGGGGCAGGAGCATGAGAGTCGGGGAAGTCTGAGCAGCCGAGTCGATGCTTTGCTCGGATACTGCCGATTTGCTGGCGGTGCTGCTTCCCGAACCAGTACCCCTTCGGGCCAAACTGGGCCGGGAGAAGGTGCTCTCCCTCGTTCCTTGACTTGGTCGGCATGAGGCACTTTGTCCAGATGGCACACTCTTCCGAGTGGCACTACTCGGCCTTGCTGACGCCGGAACGGAAGCGGCTCGGTCGCTCGGCTCGGGGTGTGCTCTGGTCTGCTCCTGGTCCAGGCCCTCTGTTGGAAGCCGTGAAGCTCTTGTCAAGCCCTGGATGTGCTCTTGCAGAAGCTGCTGCTGCTGGGCTTTCAGCATGCCAAAGAGCTGCTTCCGGGGATTCTTCAAGAAGCGGGTGCGATCGCCCCTCACGAGGCCCTCTGTCAGAGCCTGCTGGAGCTGTGTGCGGCTCAGATGCACATGCTCTGATTCACGGGCCAGCACCAGCTCCGAGAGCTCCCGGGGTGTCCGGCTCTGGCCCGCCGAAAACGAGTTCTTGAGATGGCACCAGGGCACCACCTTGAGCTTCTCGGCCACGAGCAGGGATTGGCATGCCCGGGTGAGTCCCTGCATCGACTCGTACACAGGCTCACCAAGGTTCTTTGTGGCCGGCGCTGTCTCGGCGAGATATTGGCGTGCCCGGGGATGGGCTGCGAGAGGGTCGTTCAGAAGTTCATCGGTGCGGCGCGCGGTGTTTTGCAAGTAACTGTGGACTGAGTCGGCTGCCTCAAGCCGAAGATGCTCCTTGAAGCGCCGTTGAGCGGGAAGGCGAAAGGCGAGCGGAGGAGGATCTGGAGATGGCCGATGAGCAGATGGGATGGCAGATGGCAGATGGGCAGATGGGCAGATGGGCAGATGGGCAGATGGGCAGATGTGCAGATGGGCAGATGGGCAGATGGGCAGATGGGCAGATGGGCAGATGGGCAGATGGGATGGGCTGTTAATCCGAGGTTGGGGGCCGTCATGAATCGCCCAGGTACTCGAGATGTCACTGCTCCGCTGGCAGACGGACTGCACCTTGATCAAAGGCGACACCTCTGCCGAGGTGCAGGATCTTTTGGCACCCAAATGGACCATGCAGGGGTGGAAAGTAAGGTTAGTTCTCTGCGACAAAGTGTCGCCACCCCTCATACTCGGCGGCGACTCAGTCTCTGGGAACCAACAAGTGTGCCTGTACCTTGAGCAGCTTGGCGACTTCCTCAGGAATCTTGATGACCCGCTCGAGTCCTATCTGGGCAGGTTCATAGACAGAGACACAGTCGGATAGCGTAAGCTTGGTGCTCAGTTGTTTTTGTCTCTTTGGGCACAGTGTCTTGAAGCTGCCGTGATGTCCCGGCAGGAGCGCCGAGACAAACGCATTCCCACACCCGACCGGCTCCATCGGGTAACCAAGACATGTGCCGGCCCCTGCTCTATGGACCGCTCACCAGATGGTTGATGTCATCCTGAATCGAGTCTGGCAGCTCGGCCTCGTATGCACATGCCTTCATTTCAAGCAGCGAGCATTTGCCAAGG